>NW_025728796.1:0-350900 GCF_021461385.2 Schistocerca piceifrons | reverse complement strand
TTACTCCCATATGAGGAGAATTACTGTGAAATGTGGAAAGTGAGAGATGAAGTACTTAGAGATGTAAAACTGTGAGGGTGGGTAGTGCATCATTTTTTTTATTAAACATCTGTAGTGTGTCAGAATTTCATGGATGTTGCCAACATAAATATATACAATAGGTGAATAAATTTATAATTATCACAATCGGAATTTGTGAAGACTGTAACATGAAGATACATTGTTAAACCACTTAATAACACAGTTGATAATTTTTACATATATCTGTATATTTACATTATTCCAAATAATGCTTGACAGTAAAAAAACACTTTTCCAAGAGATGTTTTTTAGCAAATTCCTGAAGTTATCTATTTTGCTTATGTCTGTGATCCCTTGTAGAAGATTGTTGTACAGTTTAATTCCATTATATAACATGCTATTTTCAGTTTTTCATTTGTTTTTCCTATAGAGGTGTAAGTGTTGTCTGTGTCTGGTTTTATGTGCATGTATGAACTGTTTATCGGGAACTGGTCAAAGTGTTTTTTATGTATATTACTGTCTGGAAAATGTACTCACACGGAACTGTCAATATACACAAAGATTCGAATAATGCCATACAATGGGATCTATTGCTACTTTCTGCTATGATTCGTACAGCACTTCTTTGCAACTTAAATATTGTTTGTCTGTTGTGCTCTGTTGATCCCCCAGAAGGATATTCCATAACCAATTATAAAGTGGACATACACAAAATAAGCATTTCTAGTACGTAAGCTACTACACACTGAATTTATTATCCCAAGTGCACAGCATGCTGAAGCTATTTGCTTTCAAGTACTGCAGTGTGCTTTGTCCAGTTTAGTTGAGAGTCGACATGCATGCCTAAAAATTTTGTTGATAGTACAGAGTCTATGTGCCCTTCATTAACTTTTAGCTTGGTACTGTTTGGTTTTCTGTTTAAGTGGAAACAAATGCTGTTGGTTCTTTTTTTACATTTAGGATTAATTTATTAGTCTCTATTCACTGGGATGCATGCTTAAGTGTTTTCTCAGCTTTATCGTTGAGTACACTTGACAATAACATCTAAATCAAAGCTGAGTCACCATCAGCAAACAGTACTGATTCACCATGTTTGACACTTTGTGGAAAATCGTTGATGTATATTAAAAAAAAAAGGACTGCATCCAGCACACTTCCTTGGGGGGACTCTTATATTGGTGTATTCTGAATTTGAAAGGTATGATTTGAGTTAGTTTGAGTGATCTGCACCTGTTGGACCCTGTTTTGCAGGTATGAATGAAACCACACGTTTGTTGCTTCTCTTACTCCTAGTGCATTTAGTTTGACACCACAGACCACACAATTTTGCTAAGCAAACACTTTGGTCAAATCAAGGAAGATCATTGTTATGTGGTCTCCTTTGTCTAGTGCTTCGAGGATAACATTTGAGAAATGAGCTACCGCTGAATTTGTGCTTTTGCCAGCCCAGAAACCAAATTGCTCGTTACTCAGAAGATGGAACTTTAAGTACCCCATGAGCCTGTTCTTCATTATGGTCTCTATGACCTTTACAAAGGATAACAGTAACGAGATTGATCTGTAATTTTCTATGCTTTTTTTTGTCACCTTTCATATATATAGTTATGATTCTTGTATGCTTCAGTATATCTGTGGAGCAACCTGAGGAGAAGGATTCATTGATGATGTACACTAAAGGGTCCTCAATGTTGTCCATGCAGTCCTTCAGTAAGCACCAGGGGTGCCGACTTATAAAATATATTGGGGGTCCCATACTGGGGATCTCGCCCTGGGAAATTTTCTAAATTTCAGATGGAAGAATGATGAGCTTCAAATTTTTTTTAAGCATTTTAGAGTCATTTGCTCAGCATTTGAACCAGGAGAAAAGGACTCACAATAACTTGACACTCCAGGAAACTCAACAAGCCTGACTTTTGTTTCTTTATTCCAAGCCAAAAAATAACATAAACACGCACATTATTTTTGTAAAAAGCTAATTAAATTTACTATGATAATCATACTTAGAGACTATTACAGAGCAGTGAATATATAGCTCTGAAAAGACTGAAATTATATTTAAATAAATCCTAAACTACCATGAAAAGAATAAAACATTAATCAAAGTGCTATTACTGTGCAACAGCAATATTTTATAAGTGAAATAGCTAATTTAAGCTTACTTTGAATAAGGCTCAGTATTCATTAAATAAAAATAATAAAATCATACTCAAAGTTAATGCTCTAATTCAGTTAATAAAGTTAATACAGTATGCCTAATAATTTCATTCAAAATGTTTGTAAATAGTGGTTTTAATTGGGTCATACGCCCTAAAAATACTTAAGTATTTGAAAATGACTAATACAGTACTTAATAAATAATACAGTAATAAACTAGTACTAATATTTTGAAACTGAAAATTTAGCATTATGTATGTATTTAATTCTCTATTTTATAAAGATTTTTAATATTGCTCTAAATGCCATTTTTTGGGCCAGAGTGTCTTTAAAAAGGTGCAAATGTTGACCCTCTGACTGGATTACTGAATATGAAGTAATTGAAGACTGGTCAGATATCCAATTCATCCAAAATATCTCATTGGGCATGAAGTACAGCCAAGTTGTTAAATCGCTTTTGTCCCATTCTTGATCAGAGATACGACTTCAGGCATCTATGTGTGCTAAATGACCATTCTGCTGTTGCTGTCATGACTGGAAATACTTGGAGAAGTTTAATGCACTTCACTACCTCACATAACATCTCTCCAACTGCAGGGTCTTGTGTAATGTACTTTCTTACATCATACATTATTTTTAAGACCAGTTGTTTTTTATTACCAATATCGGCTAACATATTTGAGTGTAAGCGCAGTCTTCCAATCTATACATCATTTTTGAAAAACTCAGTTGATTTTTCAAATTTGTTTCACCTCTGTTTATTAAAAGCAAGCACTCTTGTTCAACTGCAATGACCTGTGTGAGTCCAGTGGAAGCAAACCATGGAGTAATGAAAGATTACATCGAAGTTTGTGAAACGGTACAAACAGGTTTGTAGTATTCCTTTTGGGTTTTGAAAGTGGGTGGTGAGATGGCTCATTGTTTTTGTACTTCTTTGGTCTACTTAGATTCCAAGGAAGTGAAGGATCATCAAGTTGTGAAGGTTTTTCTTTTAAACACAATTCCCAAAAGTGTTCAAAACTATCATGCCTTCCATTCAATATACAGATCAAGCCCTCGTACATATTTTCCAGATTAGCAACACTTAGATGAGGGCATTGAATTTTTTCATTGACATCCTTGACTCGGTTCATTGCATGACAATAAAGATGTAAAAAGAAATAAGTCTTGAATTGTAACATTGACTCAAGTTAGCCTGCACATTTGTAACCTGCCTCTGTTTTGTCCACTGAAGAATTTCTGGAGATTTTTGTGACATTTTCTGCAAAGTTTTTAAATATTCTCAAGGTACTACAAACTCATGTAGTACATAAAGTCGAGCAAAGGGGTCCTAGACCACCTTAGTCATTAGCACTCTCACAGCGTATGCTTCTGGAAAGTCCCATCCTTTTGTTTAATTCCCTTACGGTGTTTATTAAGTCCTTGGCTAAAGCCATAATGTCCCTCATAGACTTAAGATGGTGGAAACTGTCTACAACTTACAAGCCTAAACTGTGAGTAGTGCAGTGCACATAATGTGCTTTTGGTTGTAGTCCAAAACTAATCTTTTTAGTCCTTTGAACTTACCTCTCATATCTGAGGCATCATCATAGCATTGTCGTCTTAAGTTATGCATTGACAAATCAAGATGAGCAAAAATTGGACAGTCAGTTCTCCTAGTTGCGCGTGACTGCATGTGAGATCGCTCTCTAAGTTTTCATCTATTTTTAGGTTTCAGATATATATTTTAACTGTTTTTGTGATAATATTTACTATATAAGTGATTTATTAGTGGTTTCTTCATTCACCTCTGCATTTCTTGTGTTGTGGCCTGATATTTGTGAGGGTTTCGTATCGAGCAACTTAATCTCTTACCCGTATTTACATTCCGCGCTGACCAGTTGCAGCTGTAGCGGCGAATCGAAAGCTAAGTGCTAATTAATTGTTTGTGTATAGTAGTTTATTTAGGAACTTTAGTAGTCTTCAACGGATTTTCTTGGTGTTTTCCGGTGAAATATCTTCAGAAGAAATTTTTCGAACTGCTTTCAGTTTCGTTACTGTCATTAGATGTTTGATTTTCTTTCTGTGTTAGTATTTTGTTATATTCTCATTTGTTGTTGATTAATACTGTCAATAATAGTAGTTATTTCCCTTGTAGAGCAAGTTTGTGATAATTGTAGTCAGTTTTTAACATCTTCTTATTGTAGTACCGGAACTTAGATAAAGTTTTCTTGTTTCAATAATTGTAAAATTTTACCATTAGTGAGAAGTGTGGGCTTTGCCGTAGGTTCGTGAGTAGTGGATTGCGGTGTGAGGCTTGTTCGAAGTATTTTCACTGGGGGGGGAATGCAGTGGGGAAGCCAGTGGGCATTCTGGTGAGATCCTCTCCTGGAACTGCAGGTTATGTAGCAAGAGTAAGTTGATAGAGGAGCAGGAGCGTAAGATCTGTGCCCTTCAGGTGCAGTTGAAAAATGCACAGGAGGAGCTAGATAGGATGAGGAGGGAGAAGGGGGTTGGGGAATGGGAGCTGGCTGTTGGCAAGAGATCTGCTAGGAGAAGAAGATTTTCAGATAGTTTTACTATTGGTGTTTGTAATAGATATGACCAACTGTCAGAGTCTAGTGGAGAGGAATCTCTAGTAGCTGTAGATGTAGGAAGTATGCAGCAGACCTCAGCAGTTACAGTGGCTAGGACAGTTGCAAAGTCTAAGAGAAAGAAGAAGGTTCTGCTGTTAGGTAGTTCTCATGGTAGAGGTGTAGGCCAGCAGTTGCAGGAAGTTTTGGGGAGTGAGTACCAGGTCACCAGCATTGTGAAGCCTAATGCAGGATTGGCTCAGGTGACTTTTAACATAGGGGGGTTATGTAGGGATTTTACTAAAGAGGATCAGGTAGTGATTGTGGGTGGGGCTGGTAATAATATTGATAGGGATGGGGAGTATGACATAGATGGTGCCCTGGAAAAGGCACTCAGACTGGCAACACATTATAGAAGTTTTGCGCCCCAAAAAAAAAAAAAAAAAAAAAGATTGGCAACACGAATGTGCATTTCGTGGAACTGTTTCAGCGTCATGATCGGCCTCATCTTAATGCAGCCGTCAGGCGTAATAACATGAGACTTGGGGGTGCGCTGATGACAGACTCCACCGACACCACTGAAATGTGACTCATGCCTTCTATCAGTAGGACGGGTTTCACTAGACATGGCCTGCACCTCAACAGGTATGGGAAGGGGAGGTTGGCAAAACTTATAGGTGACAGCATAGGTGGGGGTGGTGGGACCACTCATGGGAAAATTCCGGTAGTTGTGGGTGTTAGAGCTGTACCTTTTTTAGATTGAAGTCAGCTGATAGGTATTCCTGCTTAAGGGAAGTATCTCTAACAAAGAAACCACTTTCTACAAAGCTTGGGTATCCAATTAATGAGGGAATTAGTATATTTCATCAAAATGTACAACGTATTAGAGATAAAGTTAGTGAACTGCTTATAGATGTTGACTCTGAAATTATTGGTATATCTGAACACTTCTTAAATAAGGAGATAATTCAGAGGTTTCCTTTACCAGGATACAGGTTGGTTGGCAGCTTTTCTAGGAGCTCTTTGCGGTGTGGGGGAGTAGCCATGTATGTGAAACATCAATTGACTCAAATGGGATACCGTTATTCAAAGTACTGCACTGAAAAGGTGTATGAATGTTGTGCAGGTGTGGTTAAATTTAGTGGAGCTAAACTTCTTACTGTTGTTATTTATAGATCCCCAGACTCCGATTTCACAACATTTTTGCTAAAGCTAGAGGAGGTTCTTGGTTCACTTAATAGGAAATACAAAAAGTTAGTTATATGTGGTGACTTCAATATTAATTGTATAAGTGATTGTGCAAGGAAAAGGATGCTGGTAGACCTCCTTAATTCAAATAATCTTATGCAAACCGTATTCTTTCCAATGAGAGTGCAAGGGAACAGTAGAACAACCATAGACAATATTTTTGTTCATTCGTCATTATTAGAAGGGCATTCTGTTAGCAAAAAGGTGAATGGCCTTTCAGATCATGATGCACAAATTTTAAGTCTAAAAGATTTTTGTGCTGCAACACATGTTAAATATAGTTACCAACTTTTTAGGAAAGCTGATCCAGTTGCTGTACAGACTTTTGTAAACCTTATCAAGGAACAAGAGTGGCAAGATGTTTATAGTGCTGATACAGTAGACTATAAATATAATGCTTTCCTCAAGACTTTTCTCATGCTCTTTGAAAGTTGCTTTCTGTTAGAATGTTCAAAACGGGGTACTAGCACAAACAGACAGCCTGGGTGGCTGACTAAAGGGATAAGAATATCTTGTAGAACAAAGTGGCAATTATATCAAAACGTTAGAAACAGTCAAAATCTAAATGCAGCAGCCCATTACAAACAGTATTGTAAGGTGCTTAAAAAAGTTATTAGGAAAGCAAAAAGTATGTGGTATGCAGATAGAATAGCTAAGTCTCAGGATAAAATTAAAACCATATGGTCAGTCGTAAAGGAAGTGGCTGGTCTGCAGAGACAGGTCTAGAATAATCAGTGCGTAGTGGGCATGTCCGTGTTACTGATAAGTCGCATATATGTACAGTACTTAATAATCACTTTCTGAATATAGCAGGTGAACTAAATAGAAACCCAGTCCCAACAGGGAATCATATAGCGCTCTTAGAAAAAAGTGTTTTGAGACTGTTACCTGAAATGCTCCTCCATGATACTGACAAGAGGGAGATTGAGTTAATAATTAAATCTCTAAAGACCAAGAACTCTCATGGATATGACAGGGTATCTAGCAGAATACTGAAGTATTGTTCCACGTATGTTAGCTCAGTACTTAGCCATATCTCTAACTTTTCCTTTAGGAGTGGTCGGTTTCCTGACCGATTAAAGTACTCGGTAGTGAAGCCACTTTATAAAAAGGGAGACATGGGTAATGTTGACAATTATAGACCTATTTCTATGCCATCGGTGTTTGCTAAGGTTATCGAGAAGGTTGTATATACAAGGTTACTGGAGCATTTAAAGTCACATAATTTGCTGTCTACTGTACAGTTTGGTTTTAGAAATGGCTTAACAACTGAAAATGCTATAGTCTCTTTTCTCTGTGAGGTTTTGGATGGATTAAATAAAAGGTGTTTTCTTTGATTTAACGAAGGCTTTTGACTGTGTTGACAACAAAATATTACCGCTGAAGTTGGAACATTATGGAGTAAGGGGAGTAGCTTACAATTGGTTCGCCTCCTACCTTAAGAACAGAAAGCAGAAGGTAATCCTCCACAATATTGAGAGTGGTAATGATGTTCAGTCCCAATGGGGCACTGTTAAATGGGGCGTTCCCCAAGGATCGGTGCTGGGGCCACTGCTGTTTCTTATTTATATAAATAATATGCCTTCTAGTATTACAGGTGATTCAAAAATATTTCTGTTTGCTGATGACACCACCTTGGTAGTGAAGGATCTTGTGTGTAATATTGAAACATTATCAAATAATGTAGTTCATGATATAAGTTCGTGGCTTGTAGAAAATAATTTGATGCTAAATCACAGTAAGACTCAGTTTTTACAGTTTCTAACCCACAATTCAACAAGAACTGACATGCCCATTCTGTCTGATTAAAATGTTATAAGCGAGACGGAACAGTTCAAGTTCCTAGGCGTACGGATAGATAGTAAGCTGTTGTGGAAAGCCCATGTTCAGGATCTTGTCCAGAAACTAAATGCCGCTTTATTTACCATTAGAACAGTATCTGAAATAAGTGACATTTCAACACAAAAAGTAGTATACTTTGCATATTTTCATACGCTTATGTCATATGGTATTATTTTTTGGGGTAATTCTTCTGATTCAAAAATGGTATTTTTGTCTCAAAAATGGGCTGTTCGAGCTATGTATGGTGTAAGTTCGAAACCCTCTTGTCGACCCCTGTTCAATAGTCTGGGAATTTTGACATTGCCCTCACAGTATGTATTTTCTTTAATGTCGTTTGTTGTTAGCAATATTAGCTTATTCCCAAGAGTTAGCAGCTTTCACTCAGTTAATACAAGGCAGAAATCAAATCTGCATGTGGAATGCACTTCCTTGACTCTTGTGCAGAAAGGAGTGCAGTATTATGCTGCATCCATTTTCAATAAGCTACCACAAGAACTCAAAAATCTTAGCAGTAGCCCAAACGCTTTTAAGTCCAAACTGAAGAGTTTCCTCATGGCTCACTCCTTCTATTCTGTCGAGGAGCTCCTGGAAGAGCTAAAAAATTAAGCAAATTCCAGTGTTACATTCTTGATTTTCTTTATTTATACTAACAACTT
Organism: Schistocerca piceifrons; assembly: GCF_021461385.2. Taxonomy (NCBI): domain Eukaryota; kingdom Metazoa; phylum Arthropoda; class Insecta; order Orthoptera; family Acrididae; genus Schistocerca; species Schistocerca piceifrons. Next base: position 342,427 of record NW_025728796.1, on the reverse strand, counting down.
GTTGTCTGAATATGTTTCTTATATTTCATTTTATCTGTTTCTACAATTGTGTTATAATTTCATGTATTGACTCGTTCCATGACCATGGAGACTTCTCCTAAATGTGGTCCCATGGAACAATAAATAAATAAATAAAATGTCTTTTAAAATACTAGAGTTTGTGATTCAATGTTGGGGGTCTCATATTAGCCAATAAAGTCTTCATTGATAATTAGGGAATTATTAACAATATGGATACAAAATGACACTTATAAAAATATTCAAATGATTCGTCAACCATAATGTTCACGAATCAAAGAAACAGTCTTCTTGATTGAAGCCAATACCTTTCTCAACACAGACTTTCGTAGTACATCAATGATATCATTTTGAATATCATGGGGTGTCCACTTATACCTGAGTTTAAAGGCTGGTTAGGTCATTTGGGGTATGTCATTCTTCTGGAGTTCCAGCAATTGGAAGAAATCTGAGTTAGATCTTCATGCCCTCTAATTGCTATTCCTTGTCACCATAGAAACTGCATAGTAGTAAAAAGTGTCTCAAGAGCTAAACAGCCTTTCTTCATATCACTGCCCAACTGTTCATTCAATTGGGACGCCACACTTCTGAAACTAAATTCTATCACTAACTGAACACCTTCTTTATGCATAGACATATATTCATGAAAACAGAGTTTTTCCAAAGCCTTTTTTCAGTTAGAACACCCTATGGAAGTAAATGCATCTTCTTTTTTTGAAGAATTGTAATAGATTTTTAGCATCTGCCTCTTTGCAGGTTTTGCAAAAAACTTTCGGTAGATTCTTTATATTCTAGCTATATGTATATAAATATAGCTCTGCAGATGATGAGGAAATAGATGTAATGTATGACGACATAAAAGATATTATTCAGGTAGTGAAGGGAGATGAAAATTTAATAGTCATGGGTGACTGGAATTCGTCAGTAGGAAAAGGGAGAGAAGGAAACATAGTACATGAATATGGATTGGGGGGAAGAAATGAAAGAGGAGGCCACCTTGTAGAATTTTGTATAGAGCATAACCTAATCATAGCTAACACTTGGTTCAAGAATCATAAAAGAAGGTTGTATACGTGGAAGAATCCTGGAGATACTAAAAGGTATCAGATAGATTATATAATGGTAAGACAGAGATTTAGGAACCAGGTTTTAAATTGTAAGACATTTCCAGGGGCAGATGTGGATTCTGACCACAATCTATTGGTTATGAACTGCAGATTGAAACTGAAGAAACTGCAAAAAGGTGGGAATTTAAGGATATGGGACCTGGATAAACTGAAAGAACGAGAGGTTGTAGAGAGTTTCAGGGAGAGCATAAGGGAACAATTGACAGGAATGGGGGAAAGAAATACAGTAGAAGAAGAATGGGTAGCTCTGAGGGATGAAGTAGTGAAGGCAGCAGAGGATCAAGTAGGTAAAAAGACGAGGGCTAATAGAAATCCTTGGGTAACAGAAGAAATATTGAATTTAATTGATGAAAGGAGAAAATATAAAAATGCAGTAAATGAAGCAGGCAAAAAGGAATACAAACGTCTCAAAAATGAGATCAACAGGAAGTGCAAAATGGCTAAGCAGGGTTGGCTAGAGGACAAATGTAAGGATGTAGAGGCTTGTCTCACTAGGGGTAAGATAGATACTGCCTACAGGAAAATTAAAGAGACCTTTGGAGAGAAGAGAACCACTTGTATGAATATCAAGAGCTCAGATGGCAACCAAGTGCTAAGCAAAGAAGGGAAGGCAGAAAGGTCGAAGGAGTATATAGAGGGTTTATACAAGGGCGATGTACTTGAGGACAATATTATGGAAATGGAAGAGGATGTAGATGAAGATGAAATGGGAGATAAGATACTGCATGAAGAGTTTGTCAGAGTACTGAAAGACCTGAGTCGAAACAAGGCCCCAGGAGTAGACAACATTCCATTAGACTGATGGCCTTGGGTGAGCCAGTCATGACAAAACTCTACCATCTGGTGAGCAAGATGTATGAGACAGGCGAAATACCCTCAGACTTCAAGATGATTATAATAATTCCAATCGCAAAGAAAGCAGGTGTTGACAGATGTGAAAATTACCGAACTATCAGTTTAATAAGTGACAGCTGCAAAATACTAACACGAATTATTTACAGATGAATGGAAAGACTGGTAGAAGCGGACCTCGGGGAAGATCAGTTTGGATTCCGTAGAAATGTTGGAACACGTGAGGCAATACTAACCCTAAGACTTATCTTAGAAGAAAGATTAAGAAAAGGCAAACCTACATTTCTAGCATTTGTAGACTTGGAGAAAGCTTTCAACAATGTTAACTGGAATACTCTCTTTCAAATTCTGAAGGTGGCAGGGGTAAAATACAGGGAGCGAAAGGCTGTTTACAATTTGTACGGAAACCAGATGGCAGTTGTAAGAGTCGAGAGACATGAAAGGGAAGCACTGGTTGGGAAGGGAGTGAGACAGGGTTGTAGCCTCTCCCCGATGTTATTCAATCTGTATATTGAGCAAGCAGTTAAGGGAAACAAAAGAAAAATTCGGAAAAGGTATTAAAATTCATGGACCAGAAGTAAAAACTTTGAGGTTCGCCGATGACATTGTAATTCTGTCAGAGACAGCAAAAGACTTGGAAGAGCAGTTGAACGGAATGGACAGTGTCTAGAAAGGAGGATATAAGATGAACATCAACAAAAGCAAAACAAGGATAATGGAATGTAGTCAAATTAAATCAGGTAATGCTGAGGGAATTAGATTAGGAAATGAGTCAGTTAAAGTAGTAAAGGAGTTTTGCTTTTTAGGGAGTAAAATTACTGATGATGGTCGAAGTAGAGAGGATATAAAATGTAGACTGGCAAAGGCAAGGAAATTGTTTCTGAAGAAGAGAAATTTGTTAACATCGAGTATAGATTTAAGTGTCAGGAAGTCGTTTCTGAAAGTATTTGTATGGAGTGTAGCCATGTATGGAAGTGAAACATGGACGATAACTAGTGTGGACAAGAAGAGAATAGAAGCTTTCGAAATGTGGTGCTGCAGAAAAATGCTGAAGATAAGGTGGGTAGATCACGTAACTAATGAGGAGGTATTGAATAGGATTGGGGAGAAGAGAAGTTTGTGGCACAACTTGACTAGGAGAAGGGATCGGTTGGTAGGGCTTGTTTTGAGGCATGAAGGGATCACAAATTTAGCATTGGAGGGCAGCGTGGAGGGTAAAAATCATAGACGGAGACCAAGAGATGAATACATTAAGCAGATTCAGAAGGATGTAGGTTGCAGTAGGTACTGGGAGATGAAGCTTGCACAGGATAGAGTAGCATGGAGAGCTGCAACAAACCAGTCTCAGGACTGAAGACCACAACGACAGCAACAACATATATTTGATCAACCAAGACATCTGAAATGATACTTCCCTTACCAGATTGATCAGGTTTCAGCTGTGAAGGGTTCTTGCCTGAAGACAACAAAGCAATTGATGACACAATAATTGTTGGAGGCTGACTTGCAGCAGCAGCAGCAGCAGCAGCAGCAGCAGCAGCAGCAGCAGTATCATCATCATCATCAACGTCCAAGTGCACATTTTGGTAACAAATTTATCCATTGCAAACGTAATCACAATACACTAAGAGACTAAAGTAAATGAATAAAATACAGCCATACAAAAAATAGTCCACTAGACACCAAAGTCAGAATACTAAACATGGCTGCAGCATGCACGGAATGAAACTACCCACAGTGAATGACTGTGACAGCAGGGTGGGCTTTATATAGCCGTGTCTTCCTAATGTCTCAAAGCATCAAGGCGACGCATGGCTGAGGGTTCCAGGCGCTTCTGCTCTAGTCCTTTGATGTCACCGCAGCCTCAGTGCTGGCCTGCTGGCACCAGACTTGACCCAAAGTTACACACACTGGGTCAAATGTTAAGTGTGCCTGCAGCACCGTAACACTATCATGATTCTCACCACTCATTTTCAGTTAACCTGCTTACTACCATAATAACTATTTGTTTTAATGCATTACTGAACATATTTTAAAAGGTAACTCTCACAAAGAAGGAAAATAAATTCCAAAATAATTTTGTTTTTTTTACAAAGCATAATGAAACAAATAATTTTCTAAACTTATTGGGAGGGTTGGCGGAGGTCCCCCTTCATCCCCCCTCCCACTCCCTCACCCAAATGAATATTTGAGGGAGCTTGGGCCCCCTCAGGCCCCATGGAAATGATGCCTGTGTAAATTCTTTGTTTTGTTGAACTTTGGTTGCTATAATACTTATTGGCAGAGTTTGACAGTTTTTTGTGGTCATTTATTTTGGTATCATTGTGTTGGAACTGTATATTTACTGGCTTAAATTTTTTCCAGTTACTTTCCTGTTTGGTGATTTTCCATGCTGCTTTGATTTTGTTATTAGCTTTTTCTATAAATTTGTAATTTTGGTACCTTTTAGCCACTAACAATACTTTTATGTAGATCTTTCTGTATGTATGATAACAGTTATGAAATGCTGAATTATTACTGTAGTTCTTCAATGAGCTAAAGTGCATTAGGGTTTCAGAGGGTTTCCTTATCCCATTGGTTACCCAGCTGTTGCATGATTTAGTGATTCTTAGAACTTTATTTAAATTAAGACTTGAAGAAGTGTTTCCTATTCACAGAATCTGTTGTACATCGCTCTTGACGATACAAGTGAGACTCTGTAGATACATGCAATGTAATGCTAATGGCGCCTTGCTAGATCGCAGCCATGGACTTAGCTGAAGGCTATTCTAACTATCTGCTCTGCAAATGAGCGAGGCTTCGTCAGTGAGCATCGCTAGCTAAGTTGTCCGTACAACTGGGGCGAGTGCTAGTCCGTCTCTCGAGACCTGCCGTGTGGTGGCGCTCGGTCTGCGATCACTGACAGTGGTGACACGCGGGTCCAACATGTACTAATGGACCGCGGCCGATTTAAAGCTACCACCTAGCAAGTGTGGTGTCTGGCAGTGACACCACAGAATCTTTGAAAACTTTCCATTTGTAATAGATTCTCTGTACATTTCCTCCCATGTTTCGCTGTTAATTAGTGAGGCAAATAGAGCTCTTTTTGACTTACAAAAAACCCTTACTGTACTTGTGTATTTTAGTGTTATTATCTAAATCTATGCCTGATTTTAATAACTGACTGGAATGGTCTGAGATGCCAAGGTCATCTATCACAATGTCTCACCTATCTTTCTCTCTGTCTGTAGCGTATAATCAATACTTGATGCTGAATGTCTGGTTATCCTAGTGGCAGCATTAATTAATAGTGATATGCCATAGGTGTAGATAATGTTCCGAAAACTATTGCACGGCATATCTGGGTTCATCATGTTAATGTTTAGAACTTCACAAATGATGATTTTGCGTTAGGGGTGGGAGACCGTATGTAATGCTTGGGTTAGCTTTGTAGTGAATGTGTCCATGTCACCACTAGGAGCATGATAACTACATAGTACATTTAGCTTGAGAGATAAAAAACCTACATGTATTCCAAAGACTGATATTTCTAAATGTTTATCCTCACTTAATGCCGTAATGTCATTTCTAATTATTTACATAATCCCCTCCTCCATGTATATCCATGATACACCACATTTCATAGTGTTTCTGCTGTAATGACAGGCTAGACTGTAGGAATATAGTGCTACATTTGTTAATTCTGAACTGTTACACCAATGTTCTGTTATGCAAACAAGTGAGCTGTCAATAGACTGCAGTTCCACCAATAATTGTTGCCTTTTGTTTCTTACACTTTGCATTTTTTGGTGCGAGACTGAGAAGCATTGGGCACTGCTTACCTTGTAGACTTTCTCTTGCCTTGGTATAAAAAATCCTTTTGGTGATGAGGTGTTACAGTTATCCTACCACCTGATGCAATGGACACTGTTTCTTCTGTTGGATCCTCACATTTTCTTGTTGTTCCTGCTGAAGGTGATTCTGGCACTGGCTCTTCTTGTTCAAGTGATAGTCAGTCACAGCCACAGCATTAGCACAGCCAGGATTTTCTTTTTATGGAGCTGTTATGGTGTTTTCATATTTCCTTGATCAAAGCTGGCTATATAGCAATTGTATTTCTTCCAGCATGGTCATCTTTCTGTATTAGTTTAGTCAGAATTTTGCCAATGCATGACTTTTCAATGCTGTTATAGTGTAGACCATTTGTGTGAACAGATCTCTTGAGTTTGGGAGATCAAAGAATGTTATGTTTTGATAAAACTTGCATATTTTACAAGTTTTTTTTTAAGCTCAAAGATTAAGATTGAGTTACTATGCAGATCATGTCTGTGAGGCATGCTTGTCACTACAATATTCGGAACTTTGAGGTTCAGTAGTGTTGTTTCTAGACAGTGTGTGGCAAATTTACTTCGTTGCTTCCAACCCATGATTATGACCATGTCATTCTCAGTTATCATTTAGTGAATTATTGCTTTTCGTTATCTTTGTCAAAGGTGTGGTCAGCTTAGTTATTCCTGTGGCTGTATATGACGAAATGTGTTCATTTTATCAGTGATTCTGTTGAAGGACTCACTTTTTGTAGTTCCCTTTTTTTATTGATTGTACAAATTTTCTTGACTGTGCACTTTATTTGACGTTTTGTCACTGATTTTGGTTCATCTGTGTTGCTGTTTTCTTACAGTCTTCATCTAGAAACAATTATTTACTTGATAGCTGTTTCACCAGAGCTGTACTTACTGTATGTTTACATGCTTTAGTTGGCTCATGCCACATTTTCTGTGTAGAAAGACTGTTTGCAGCAACATCTTGTGCTAGGTGATGATTTTGCTCCAGTCCTTGATATTGTCTGAAAGAACCCTTATTGTTGTTTCTTCTGAATTTAGTGTGTTCTGTATTAAGTTTTTCGCAGCACTCGTAAAGCACTGATGACATGTCCAGTCATGATCCTCTTTTATATACTTCAGTTTCACTTTTACACATCTGGTCCCTTCCATCCCACAAACCAACCAACCACTTTTACACATTTATCATGGTACCACAGGATACCTCACTTGACCTTTTCACACAAATTTTACACACATCACAATCACATTTTACAGTAACTGAGCCATCACTACATGAGGTGCTTTCACCCGGTGCCATCTTGAACTGTCTATAAAGGAGATAGCTTACAAATCACTTGTGTAATCAGTTCTAGAAAATTGCTGAAGTGTGTGGGACCCTTACCAAATAGGCCTAGCAAGGCATATTGAATCTATACACACAGGGGCAGTATGAATCGTGTTTGTCTTCTGTGGAGTGAGCTGTCCAAAGTTTCCAGTTTAAGAGTCTGCTGGGTCTGGTGTACAGTCTTAACCTGCCATGAAGTAGTCTTGAAAAAAATTTGGGACACAAGTAAATTGTTTATGATCACAACATCACATTCTGACAGTCCTGTTCATCCCTCAAAGAATCTTAGCTCAATTGGTGGCCTAGATGGAGTGACAAATCTCAGAAAACTAACCCTGGTATTTTGACAGAAAACACAGTTTCCACCATTTACATTCGATATTATCTTTGCACCACTGAAATTCAGCTGTGCATGCCATTTCTTAAATGAACACCTAGCAATATTGATCTTCTTCTCTGCTTGCTCTCTCTTGCTCTCCCCCCCCCCCCCCCCCCCACCCCCCTCCTCGCTCCTCGTGATCGTGAGACGTAGGTACTCTAAGAATACTTTTAGTTCACTGTTGGTGTATTTAAAAAAAAAAACTTCCATAAAGAACGTAATTATCAGTTCTCACATTAACATTAGACTTCTTGTAAGTCACCAGTGTCATCTCACATTAGACACAAATTAAGATATATTTACCACATAGTTGATTCAACAACCACAGAAATCATGAACAAGTCTTGCCTCTAGCATGTCATTGTTAAAAGTTACTGAAAATCTTTTTTTCAGCTTGACTGTTTTTTCATCACTGCTGTAGTCAAAGTTATAAAACAGCACAGATTAACACAGAAGTTCCTCGGGCTGCTGTGTTCTTTCATTACAACTTCCTTGGCCCAACTGACAAGTGCTTGTCAGTGCCATTTGACTGCTGTGTCTACGGTCTTCTCACTATATACTTTGGACGTCCACACACAGACAGGTGATGCGCAGTAGATAGGCTCTCTCACACTTATATTTAAAATATCATGTGTTCGAGATGGTAGATGGCTGAGAGGTTCTAGAATTTATGCACCAATTCTCGAAACACTACATATCCCCTTCCTCAGATCGAACACGTGATATTTTATACGTAATCATTATGTACATTAATATCACATATAATAACAATTCACATTTTAATAGTATACATTTATTACATAGGTTTATATATATCTTTCTCACATTAACAATAATTCCCTCCCCCCCCCTCACAACAGTAGTAAACTCCAAGTGACCATGACACATGAGTAATCTATTTTCTGTTGTCACTTTTTGTACTACCTTTTCTAAGTATTTACTCATTCATTATCTGTTGTAGTTTGGAGGAACTCTGGGAAAAATGAGTGTGTTCCTTTTGACACTCCTAAACATACATAACAGTGACTTCTGTAATTTTAATGTTTGTGTATGAATGTAATTGTGTGTGTTCGTGTAGTCTGATTCTTTGGCTTTCTTATCTGAAGATAAGATGCAGATTATTGGAAACCTTGGAAACCAGGAAGGACTTCTGCAATAGAAGTAGGTGAATATGGAAAGAGGTAACAAAAGATGGGTCGTAAAAATGAGAAGTAAGAAAGAAAATAAATAGAAATGGTTTCCAAGATCAAAGAAGAGAAAGAAGATAGCCTCAAAGACAGGAAACCCTACCCATCCTCCCTTCCCCAGGATCCCTACCTCATAGTTACTTGAGTGAGATGCCGGAGGTGGTTTGTTATTAAATCATCTCCTACAGAACAGACATTCCCCCTTCACCCTTGAGGAAATCTTACCACCCCTATGGAAAAGGCAAGTGATGAAGAATGAGGCAAACTTGTTTGTGAGGGTTGTTTGAAAGGTGTGGTGTATATTTTGGGTTTGTCATGATATAGATGCTCTTATAAATCATGCTGTTATCCACAGTACCCTCCCCTATCAAAACTGATATAAACCCTCCCATCTACGTCACATTTCATAAAAGGTACCAAATATTCTGTAGAAAGTAGTAAACCTAAATACTATGTTGTCACAGTTATTTAACTAGTCATCCAATATTTTATGTTTTGCTAACGCAATATTTCCTTCAGTTCACTAAGAAAAATATGCATCAAGAAATATCAATTGGAACTCTGGCCTGAATATATTACATTCAGTATGAGAAAATTATTCTCATGACATCAGAAATTATTTTTAAAGTTAAGTGCCAGGACACTGTTCTCCCTATTTACCTCAAAATGGCTCTGAGTACTATGGGACTTAACATCTGAGATCATCAGTCCCCTAGAACTTAAAACTACTTAAACCTAACTAACCTAAGGACATCACACAGATCCATGCCTGAGGCGGGATTTGAGCCTGCAACCATAGTGGTCATGTGGTTCCAGACTGTAGCGCCTAGAACCGCTTGGCCACACTGACTGGCCTCCCTATTTACCTAGAAATATATGACCAATGAAAGAATTACCTGGCATCTTTCAAGAAAACCAGTGTTGGAGTCATCTTAATGACACCTTATATCAATAATACATACAAAATTGGTGACACTGATTTTACCAAGACCTCTTCACACAGGTTTGCAAAGCAACTGGTGAAGAGATTATATACCAAGATCATTCCAAGGAAAAATTTGACTTAATTATACATGGAGACCGTGTTGGTCAAAACAGAGGTCCAAGCAAAAATATGAACTAATTATACATGGAGACCGTGCTGGTTGAAACAAAGGGAAATAAGAGCTGACCAGGCACACTTAATGTGTCTTGTCCCAAGGCTGTGCCAAATGATGGAGTTCAGAGATAACGTGCGCAAATTTCCGCCTCATAGTGCAACCGAGCATAGTTGGGACAAGACAAGATTGGGGACAGGTAGGTGCGCATGCACTGTGCAAATACCTACCTCATATGTGCTCTTGCTGGGTGCATAAGTGTAGTACCAGAAATGCGTATGCAGAAGTTTCTTTGACCCCCTATAAAATCTCTCAGGGGACTAGAGTTTGTTAGTAGTCTGACTGAATGGAATAAGGAAATACACCACCAGTAACTGTTGGGGGTGACGTAATCACAAATGCTATTTTTTTCTTTTTTCATCATATCTTTGAGTGTGGTTTCGTAGAGTAGCTTAAGATATTGAAGGAATTTGATGCATAAAAACTATTATAGAAGAAACACCGAAAACAACTCGGGACCTGACAGTAGTCACTCAACTGTTAATTCAGAACATTAATGTCCCTGGGGGATATGTAACTTTACATCCTTTACATTAGACTTTCCCTTTTCTGATCTAGTTGTAGATCCATGAAAAATAATGTCTTGGTATGGATCACCATTTGTACTCGGTATGGTCCTTCACATTTTTGGAAAAACTTGTGTGTCTCTTTCTTCAGGGCAGAGGTTGGAAGATGATGATTTACAAGAACTAGGTCATGAACCTTGTTCTGAGGTTCCAAAGCTTTTTTTTAATTATGTTTACTTACTCTTTGATGTGTCTTTTAGACTAAATTCTGAGAAACTATTTCCTGGTTCATTTTGTTCAGGCCAACTAAAACATCTAATGATAGTTTCTCCTGTATATGGTTCACCCATTACTTCTAAAGGTGTAGCCCAGCTGATGAATGTGGTAATTCATTTAGAATAAGTTAAAAGTCTTTAATTTTCATTGCTCATAAAATATGTTTTTCATGGCAGTAGGTGCGGCATAGTTTTCAAATTTCCTTTGTTACCCGTTCACACAGTTTCAAGGATGTGTTATGGTTGGATATTAACTCTTGACGAATACCTTACCATGCTATGAATTCTTTAAATTCATTATTCACGAATTGTGGGCCACTATCTGTAATAAACCATTTTATTTTACCTACTTCTAGAAGGTATTGTTGTAAACGGTGTATAATTGTCTGCGTATTTGCTTGTGTGGTGGGATATAGCCTAACATATTTTGAGCAGCACTCTATGGTGACCAAAATGTATGACACTCCTCCCTTTCCTTCTGGAACTGTCACAAAACAATCTGCTGCTGTGAGATCATGTCACGACTTAGGCATAATCTGATTCATTTTGTATTTCACATGAGTATTATCCTCTTTCACTTCCTGACAGATTTCACAAGTTCTAATCAAAGATGCTACATTATGCCCTGGATTCTTAAAATAATAAAACTTATTCAATTTTTGATACTGAAGTGTCCACACCCTGTATGAAAATACCACATAAATGTGTCTTTCATTACTTTCGGAATGCATAAACACCAACATTGCGATGTTACACTGTCTCTCCAAAACAAATTATGACTCATAATTTTCCATTTTCCCACTTGATTAGGAGGTAAGGTATTCCAGATACACATAGAAAACATTTCTGTAAAATAGGGATCATGATGAATATTTTCTGTTATTCTTCGAGCCATCTCTTGTACCCTGATCTTCAGGTTTTCTACTGACATAAAATTGATTACAAAAATAATGCCTGGTCCTTCTGTACATGTCAACTCTTCCATTCCAATTGGTAATCTAGACAAAGCATCCAGTACAATATTCTCGGAACCTTTCACATATTGTATCCTCATATCATATTCTTGTAGGGAAAGCATCAATCGCATTAATCTACTGTGTAACAATGAGGTGCTCATTCAAAAGGATAGAGCTTGATGATCTGTATAAACATGAATTTCTGACTGCAATACTAGTGTCTGAAACGTTTTGGTTACTCCATACAATCACCAATAGTTCTTTTTCAGCAGCCATGTAATTCAATTCATGCTTATTTAGACTACGGCTAGCAAAAGCTATGGTTCGGTGTTCTACACTATATAGATCCCATTATCCTCAGAAAAATTCTGCAGCAGTACCATAATCAGATGTGTCTGTTGAAATTCTGAACAGTTTGCCCATAACTGGATGATGTAATATGGGTGATTCAACAAGTGCACTTTTGACCTCTACAAATGCATCATTTGCTTCTTGATCCCATTACCCCTTCCTTAATAAACATAAAATTTTCAGGTCATTTCATTTGTGACCTCTTCTGTACTGTTGATAGTATCCAGCCATATCTATAAATCCTTTCAACTGTCTTAAATTTCTGTGGTGTAGACACTCTTTAATAGCTTTAATGCATTCAGGGTCCGGTTCAATTCCCTGCACCCATACAATATGACCTAAAAACCTAAGCTCTTGGCATGAAAAGTATGATTTAGACAGTTTCACCATAATACCTTTCTCTTTAAATCTTTTCAGAGTTCTGCATAAGGTGAGACAATGTTCTTCCCAAGTAGTTGATATTAAAGGATATCATCTACATACATTATTAAATCCTTCAATAAATCTCTCCCTAATGCTTCATCCGGCACACATATAAATACATATACAGAAATATTAAGTCTGAATGGCAATACATTGAAATGATATGAGCCATGAAATAAGAATGCTGTGTACTTTTTTGATTCTGGATGTAACCTGATTTTCCAATATCCTGCAGTCGGGTCAACTGTGCTGAAACACCTTGCTTTCTCAAATTTGCATAACAATTCTTTGATGTTAATCAGTCTGAATAATCATTTAGAGACAGAAAGACACAATGTCCATGCATCTAACACTAATTGTACCACACCCGTAGCTTTTTTCAACTTGACCAAAGGGTTATTCATGACTCTGCAAGCTACGTTATATTATATTGTTATCAATCATTTGGTTGATTTCCTCCCTCACTGCTTCTTTCCAACTTACTGGTATTGGATACAGCTTATAGAAGAATAGAGTGTGATCTCTGATTTTGAATTTACAAATGTAGCCACTGATGTCACCGGGACAATCGTAGAACACTACTTCATACTCCATTAAAATTTTATATAAATTTTGCTTTTGTTATTTTGTCAATATTAGTGACTCATTAACTTTGTCTTGTATGTCAGTTTGTAGTGTTCCTGGAACTACATTATCACTCTCTGGTGACAATTGTGCTGTAGCTGTTAATCGCATACACTGACGTTCGGTTGTTTGTTTACTTATGTAGCTTCTGTCACAAATGGTATCCAGCGTCTACTGTTCCTTTTACCAAAACAAAGAAGATTCTCAAAATTAAAGATGACTTTAAATTCTAATAACCAATCTAAACCAAAATATACATCACTATTAATATTTTATACTATTAAAAGTGTTTGACGAAATAAGATATTTCCAGCACTGCAATTCACTTGGGTTTCCTGTTTCACAATTTTACTTTTCGTTCCTGTTATACCAACTATGTAAACTCCAGTTACTGGTAATAGCAGTAAGTGCTGTCTAGTGTGTAATAAATTAAAGAATGCACTAGATATGAGTGATACTTCAGTCCCTGAGTCTATAAATATATTAACTTCAGAAGTTTCCACAGTCCCTGCCATTATTGGTTATGGGTTGTTGAAAACTAGGTTTGGTTCTTATAGTGATAACCAAATTTTTGTAGGTAGTCTGTGCATGCAAATAACATACTTATCATTAATCAGCCCTCCTAGTGAATCTCAATGACCTTGGCCTTGGCCCTGGATCCAGATCGCACCACGTTTCCCTCATTATTTGTAATCACAGGTTGGTAACCAAATCAAGATGGTATGATACCACTTTGTGCTCTATTATTACTTCGTACAAATTCTTGTGAAGTTACTGGACCTACATTCTAAGGTGGATGCTTCTTCTGATGATGGTTGTTAGAATTTTTCTATTGCACTGGTGAACTCTAGGTAGGTTGACTTCGTGCTTTTTGAAATTATCCCAATATTCCTTTCGAAATTTGAATTTTCCCCTTGATGTAAAGTTTCATAACAGTCTTTATTTAGAGCTTCTAGTGTGTCAATGAAAGATAACAATTCTTCAACCATTTTCCAGCCACTAAACCAGATGTCATTTCTTGCATAGATGGGTAATTGTCTAATCAAAATTTGAATTAAACCCTCTTCGTCCGTCAGCTTATCTAAATACTTTGCCCATATTAGATGCCAGTCTAAATATTTACTCATGGTACCCCAAGTATTATTGTAATATTTTGGGTCCCACAAATCTGATATTAGTTTCTCCTGTGTACTAGCAGACCAATATTTCTCTTTAAATTTCTTCTGAAATTCTCCCCACGAAGAAAAGTTCTCAATATTTACAGTTCCCCATTCTGAGGATTCTCCTAAAAGGTACCCCACAGCAAATTCAATAATTTTAGGTATTTCCCAGTTCTTCATGATAGCTTTTTGAATCTTTTAAAAAAATGAGTCAGATGCACCTCTCTGTCGGGCTTTAAATTAGGGAATTGTCTCGATAACCCTGAATCCCCCCACACACACAATTGCAAATCAGAAACTACTTCACTAGTCAGCACAACATTTGGTGAAGTTCCTCATTCTTCTACATGTTCCTGCATAAGTTTGCCTTTTCTCCAGAGTTAGTCTATGCCCTTTCTGGTATCAGTAAATTTGGATGAAGCCATAGGCAATGCATTCCTCGATGTTATTCTCAGTGACTTTCCAATCTATAATTTTCTCTACCTGCTCTTCCAGACAACTTAAATTTATGATACCAGAGCTAGCCATCTTCTCTTTTAAGCTTCTTTCTAAACTGTCTACTCGTGTACTTACACTTATAATTTGTGAATGAATGTCGGGCATTAATTTGCTATGCTTATAGTGCTCTCTTTCAGTGTATACCATCCCTGGTTTACAGCATTAAACTGAGCATGACATACATCCTCCAATGACCCTAACTTTTCATTAATCTCTAATTCTACACTATTATATTTCTCCTCAATATTCAAAATATTCCATTCTAACTTTCTGGTCAAATTCTGAAAATTAATATTCTGTTTTTTGTTGAATTCAGCAAACATTTGTTTTACATGAATGCTTCAAGAATTAGTCAGTTCCTTCTTTAAATCTAATTTCAGATATTCAATTTTACCATTTAGAGTGTCAAATTCAGTCTTTAAAGCATCCATTCCTTTGCATTGATTACTAAATTATCTACTCTGTGCATCAACCTTCGCACTTAATAAACCCAGATTGGTTGCTTGACTATTCAAGATCTCACTCTGGGCATCTATTTATCATTTAATTGAGCATTTACTGAGCCTATTTTTTCACTTATTCTAGAGTCCCAAGTTAGATATCCAAAGTTGCACATAGTTAGTAAAACTAATCAAAGCTCAAAATGCTACTTTAAGAAAGGAACTAAGACCAGTCTGGTCCTTCTTTACTAATTTTTATAGCCATGCCTGGTTCTGAAGTTTCTCCAACCTGGTGATCCTGATCCATAATTTTACAAGCTTTATCCCTTGTGATCATCTTAAAATCAACTTTAAGCATAATAACTACACTAATAACTTTATTATATTAACACAATGTGGTATAATCTGTTGAATGAACATTAGGTTTTATTCTCACCGGGCTTAGAATTTGGGCTGTGTCATTGAGCGTAAGTGTAATCAGCATCGGTGAACAGCAACTGGTGCTGGTGGCATTGGTTGTTGGTTTCCACGTAGGCGTCAGTTAGTGGACGTGGAAGTAGGTGAACACCAGTGAACAGCAAGTGGTGCCGGCAGCATTGGATGCTGGTTTCTGCATCTGTGAACCCACGATGTGTGAAAAGTGTATACTCCCCACACCGGATCTCCTTAGTTGTACTATGCAAGGCATATCTCTTCTGAATCTAATATGTCAAGATCTTCTCTCCAGTTTTTCATGTTGTGTTTTTTTCACTTCTTCTCCCTTATTTACTGTTACAAATTTTTCCATTAGATATTTGGGCAGAATCCAATTCCTTGAAATTGATGTTTAGTCTTGTTATGCTCAGTTGCTATGGAAACACTTGATAGCTTTTTCTCTTGTTTTCATCTCAAAATTCCTTTTTTTCCTTCGGTCCTTTCACACTGGTCACTACATTCTAATGTTTTCGACCACAAGAATGTGTGAAGTTGGATTGCAACCTGCTCACGTCTTTTACATGCATAGACTTACTTGGCATGCACAGCTGATCTTCTCTGGATAGCCGGCTCTGTCAGTCTCCAAAAACATTCTTCTCCAAAGAATGATGCTAGTGAAAGGAATATATACAGGGTGGTCCATCTGAAGTTCCAGATGAGATTATCTCGAAAACTATACATTGAGCAAAAATTGTGGGTAAGACAAGTTAATAAGCTCAAAGGGGGACATCAAATGATACTATACGTGACCTGCATGCCCTGCTTCCTTGGGTGGTGCAGGGGGCAACTTTTAAATCTTCAATGGAAACACCCATTTTTTATTCCAGATTCAGATTCTCCATGAGAAAGTAATCAAGTCTTGTCTGAAACAGTTTTTTAAACCATTGACAGATGGCACTGAAATAGAGAAAAAAGTAAAATTGGAAAACAACTCTAATGCATCTTTCTTGGATAATTCTAGATAAATCAAATCAATAAATAATGTGTACCAATTCCTTCATTATGTCGAATTAACCTATTTTTTGTATAAAATTGACTGTATCACACTTAAGCATTACCCAGGAACAATGACATGGATGTAGTGGAATCATGTTCCCATGGGGTGCTTCATTAACGAGTCCCCTTGCCTCTCACACATTAGGGTGCTTCATTAGTGTGGTTGTTTTTGTGGTCTTCAGTCCTGAGACTGGTTTGATGCAGCTCTCCATGCTACTCTATCCTGTGCAAGCTTCAGCTCACAGTACTTACTGCAACCTACATCCTTCTGAATCTGCTTAGTGTATTCATCTCTTGGTCTCCCTCTACGATTTTTACCCTCCAATACTAAATTGGTGATCCCTTGATGCCTCCGAACATGTCCTACCAACCGATCCCTTCTTCTAATCAAGTTGTGCCACAAACTTCTCTTCTCCCCAATCCTATTCATTATCTCCTCATTAGTTATATGATCTACCCATCTGATCTTCAGCATTCTTGAGTAGAACCACATTTCGAAAGCTTCTATTCACTTCTTGTCCAAACTCGTTATCGTCCATGTTTCACATCTATACATGGCTATGCTCCATACAAATACTTTCAGAAATGACTTCCTGACACCTAAATCTATACTCGATGTTAACAAATTTCTCTTCTTCAGAAACGCTTTCCTTGCCAGTGCCAATCTACATTTTACATCCTCTCTACTTTGACCATCATCAGTTATTTTGCTCCCCAAATAGCAAAACTCCTTTACTACTTTAAGTGCCTCATTTCCTAATCTAATTCTCTCAGCATCACCTAAATTAATTCTACTGCATTCCATTAACCCTGTTTAGCTGTTGTTGACGTTCATCTTATATTCTCCTTTCAAGACACTATCCATTCCGTTGAAGTGCTCTTCCAAATCCTTTGCTGTCTCTGAGGTTTGCCGATGACATTGTTATTTTGTCAAAGTTTTTATTTCTTCTCTATGGATTTTAATACCTACTCTGAACTTTTCTTTAGTTTCCTATACTGCTTGCTCAATATACAGATTGAATAACATCGGGGAGAATCTATAATCCTGTCTCAATCCCTTCCCAACCATTGCCTCCCTTTCATGCCCCTCGACTCTTATAACTGCCATCTGGTGTCTGTACAAATTATAAATAGCCTTTCGCTCCCTGTATTTTACCCCTGCCACCTTCAGAATTTGAAAGAGAGTATTCCAGTCAACATTGTCAAAAGCTTTCTGTAAGTCTACAAATGCTAGAAACATAGGTTTACCTTTCCTTAATCTTTCTTCTAAGATAAGTCGTTGGGTAAGTATTGCCTCACATGTTCCAATATTTCTACGGAATCTAAATTGATCTTCCCCGAGGTCGGTCTCTACTAGTTTTTAAATTCGTCTGTAAAGAATTCGTGTTAGTATTTTGCAGCTGTGACTTACCAAACTGATAGTTAAATAATTTTCGCTTTTGTCAACACCTGCTTTTTTTGGGATTGGAATTATTACATTCTTCTTGACATCTGAGGGTATTTCGCCTGTCTCATAAATCTTGCTCACCAGACAGTAGAGTTTTGTCATGACTGGCTCTCCCATGGCTGTCAGTAGTTCTAATGGAATGTTGTCTACTCCCGGGGCCTTGTATCGACTCAGGTCTTTCAGTGCACTGTCAAACTCTTCACACAGTATCTTATCTCCCATTTTGTCTTCATCTACCTCCTCTTCCATTTCCATAATGTTGTCCTCAAGAACATCGCCCCTGCATAGACCCTCTATATACTCCTTCCACCTTTCTGCTTTCCCTTCTTTGCTTTGAACTTGATTTCCATCTGTGCTCTTGCTTTCCATCTGTGCTCTTGCTTTCCATCTGTGCTCTTGCTTTCCATCTGTGCTCTTGCTTTCCATCTGTGCTCTTGCTTTCCATCTGTGCTCTTGCTTTCCATCTGTGCTCTTGCTTTCCATCTGTGCTCTTGCTTTCCATCTGTGCTCTTGCTTTCCATCTGTGCTCTTGCTTTCCATCTGTGCTCTTGCTTTCCATCTGTGCTCTTGCTTTCCATCTGTGCTCTTGCTTTCCATCTGTGCTCTTGCTTTCCATCTGTGCTCTTGCTTTCCATCTGTGCTCTTGCTTTCCATCTGTGCTCTTGCTTTCCATCTGTGCTCTTGCTTTCCATCTGTGCTCTTGCTTTCCATCTGTGCTCTTGCTTTCCATCTGTGCTCTTGCTTTCCATCTGTGCTCTTGCTTTCCATCTGTGCTCTTGCTTTCCATCTGTGCTCTTGCTTTCCATCTGTGCTCTTGCTTTCCATCTGTGCTCTTGCTTTCCATCTGTGCTCTTGCTTTCCATCTGTGCTCTTGCTTTCCATCTGTGCTCTTGCTTTCCATCTGTGCTCTTGCTTTCCATCTGTGCTCTTGCTTTCCATCTGTGCTCTTGCTTTCCATCTGTGCTCTTGCTTTCCATCTGTGCTCTTGCTTTCCATCTGTGCTCTTGCTTTCCATCTGTGCTCTTGCTTTCCATCTGTGCTCTTGCTTTCCATCTGTGCTCTTGCTTTCCATCTGTGCTCTTGCTTTCCATCTGTGCTCTTGCTTTCCATCTGTGCTCTTGCTTTCCATCTGTGCTCTTGCTTTCCATCTGTGCTCTTGCTTTCCATCTGTGCTCTTGCTTTCCATCTGTGCTCTTGCTTTCCATCTGTGCTCTTGCTTTCCATCTGTGCTCTTGCTTTCCATCTGTGCTCTTGCTTTCCATCTGTGCTCTTGCTTTCCATCTGTGCTCTTGCTTTCCATCTGTGCTCTTGCTTTCCATCTGTGCTCTTGCTTTCCATCTGTGCTCTTGCTTTCCATCTGTGCTCTTGCTTTCCATCTGTGCTCTTGCTTTCCATCTGTGCTCTTGCTTTCCATCTGTGCTCTTGATATTCATGCAAGTAGTTCTCTTTTCTCCAAAGGTCTCTTAAATTTTCCTGTAGACAGTATGTATCTTACCCCCTAGTGAGATAAGCCTCTACATCCTTACATTTATCCTCTAGCCATGCTTGCTTAGCCGTTTTGCACTTCCTGTCGATCTCGTTGTTGACACGTTTGTATTCCTTTTAGCCTGCTTCATTTACTGAATTTTTATATTTTCTCCTTTCGTCTATTAAATTCAATATTTCTTCTGTTACCCAAGGATTTCTATTAGCCCTCGTCTTTTTACCTACTTGATCCTCTGCTGCCTTCACTACTTCATCTCTCAAAGCTACCCATTCTTCTTCTACTGTATTTATTTCCCCCATTCCTGTCAATTTTTCCTTATGCTCTTCCTGAAACTCTGTAAAACCTCTGGTTTAGACAGTTTATCCAGGTCCCATCTCCTTAAATTCCCACCTTTTTGCAGTTTCTTCAGTTTCAATCTGCGGTTCATAACCAATAGATTGTGGTCAGAATCCACATCTGCCCCTGGAAATGTCTTACAATTTAAAACCTGGTTCATAAATCTCTGCCTTACCATTACATAATCTATCTGAAACCTGTCTGTATCTCCAGGCTTCTTCCATGTATACAACCTTCTTTTATGATTCTTAAACCAAGTGTTAGCTATCATTAAGTTGTGCCCTCTGAAAAATTCTACCAGGCGGATTCCTCTTTCATTTCTTAGCCCCAATCCATATTCACCTACTACGTTTCCTTCTCTCCCTTTTCCTACTACCGAATTCCGGTTACCCATGACTATTAAATTTTCATCTCCCTTCACTATCTGAATAATTTCTTTTATTTCATCATACATTTCTTCAATTTCTTCATCATCTGCAGAGCTAGTTGGCATACATACTTGTACTACTGTAACAGATGTGGGCTTCGTGTCTATCTTGGCCACAATAATGCATTCACTGTGCTGTTTGTTGTATCTTACCTGAACTCCTATTTTTTTATTCATTATTACACAGACGCCTG
Source organism: Schistocerca piceifrons (assembly GCF_021461385.2). Taxonomy (NCBI): domain Eukaryota; kingdom Metazoa; phylum Arthropoda; class Insecta; order Orthoptera; family Acrididae; genus Schistocerca; species Schistocerca piceifrons. Next base: position 321,966 of record NW_025728796.1, on the reverse strand, counting down.
CATTACCCCTATTTGAGTTTGTATTTATAACCCTGTATTCGCCTGACCAAAAGTCTTGTTCCTCCTGCCACCGAACTTCACTAATTCCCACTTTATCTAACTTCAACCTATCCATTACCCCTTTTAAATTTTCTAACATACCTGCTCGATTAAGGGATCTGACATTCCACACTCCGATCTGTAGAACGCCAGTTTTCATTCTGCTGATAATGACGTCGTCCTGAGTAGTCCCCGCCCAGAGATCCGAATGGGGGACTATTTTACCTCAAGAATATTTTACCCAAGAGGACGCCATCATCATTTAACCATACAGTAAAGCTGCATGCCCTCGGGAAAAATTACGACTGTAGTTTCCCCCTTGCTTTCAGCCGTCCGCAGTACCAGCACAGCAAGGCCGTTTTGGTTAGTGTTACAAGGCCAGATCAGTCAATCATCCAGACTGTTGCCCCTGCAACTACTGAAAAGGCTGCTGCCCCTCTTCAGGAACCACGTGTTTGTCTGGCCTCTCAACAGATACCCCTCCGTTGTGGTTGCACCTACGGTACGGCTATCTGTATCGCTGATGCACGCTAGCCACCCCACCTACAGCAAGGTTCATGGTTCTTGGGGGGGAGTAACCTCAAATCTCACATTTTGGGGTGCTTCATTAGTGTGGATCCCCTTACCTCTCACGGTTTGGAGTGCTTAATTAATGAAATTAGCCACTAGGAAATTGTTCAAAATTATCTACATTTGCTTCATTGCATAAAGTCAATTGTCTGCAAAAGTTGTCCACAGTTTTGAGCAGCACATCCTGTGGTAAGGCTGCACATGCTCTTTGAATGTATTGCTCCATATCATTTCAGGTTGTGGGCTGTCTTTCATAGACAATATTTTTTAAATAACCCCACACAAAAAATCAGGAGATGTCACGTCTGGTGAACATGGAGGCCACTGAATTGGTCCTCTGTGTCCTATCCACTGACGAGGGTACCATAAATTTAAAATGTTCCACACATTTTTAGCATAATGGGGAGCTGTTCTGTCCTGTTGGAACTACATTCATTGCCTAGTTTCAAAATCAACATGTTCCATTAGTTCAAAAAAATCTTTGCAGAGAAGTTGTAAATAAGATTCCCCGGTAATATTTTGCTCAAAATAATATGGTCCTATCAAGTAACCATTTAAAATTCCACACCAGACCATTAACGACCATTTGTGTTGATTGTCAATGGGTCTGTGCCAGTGTGGTTTGAGAGGGGACCAATAATGACAATCATGATTATTAATTCGAGCCTGCACACACAGACAGGTGACACACAGTAGATAGGCTCTCTCACACTTATATTTAAAATATCATGTATTCGAGAAGGTAGAATGCTGAGTGGTTCTAGAATTTACACAGAAATTCTCTAAACACTACATAAACTTGCTCTGAGCTTTGTAATATCCAACAATTCCTCTGCACATGAACTTAGGTGTGCTATACAGAAAAGTAGGCTATAATAAGCTATATATATATAAACTCTTTGTCCTTAAATATGTCTGCTTGTGTCTGTATGTGTGGATGGATATGTGTGTGTGTGTGTGCGCGAGTGTATACCTGTCCTTTTTTTCCCCTAAGGTAAGTCTTTCCGCTCCCGGGATTGGAATGACTCCTTACCCTCTCCCTTAAAACCCACTTCCTTTCGTCTTTCCCTCTTTCCTGATGAGGCGACAGTTTGTTGCGAAAGCTTGAATTGTGTGTGTGTGTGTGTGTGTGTGTGTGTGTGTGTGTGTGTGTGTGTGTGTGTGTGTGTGTGTGTGTAACCTCATCTTTGTTTTTATATATAATTTTTCCCATGTGGAATGTTTCCCTCTATTATGTGTGTGTGTGTGTGTGTGTGTGTGTGTGTGTGTGTGTGTGTGTGTGTGTGTATAGACACAAACAAACACAAAAATTCAAGCTTTCGCAACAAACTGTTGCCTCATCAGGAAAGAGGGAAGGAGAGGGAAAGACGGAAGGCTGTGGGTTTTAAGGGAGATGGTAAGGAGTCATTCCAATCCTGGGAGCGGAAAGACTTACCTTAGGGGGAAACCTGTCAACAGATAACCCAGCATTCTGATTGCTCCTTCAGTATGGTTTTAGTATCTCTGAGGCACACAAGCCACCCCACCAATGGGAACGTCCATGGTCCATGTTAACTAGATATGTATATCGTTGAAATGCAGAAATTGATAAACCTATGCCTCCGAAATAAAACTAATCGAAGAGAAATTTGAAAACCCTCCTTTGAAAGACATTGCCCTGTGACAAACAAACTACAACCTCACAATAAATGAAAAAGCTCATAAAAAATTCAGAACCATAAACACATCGAAATTTATCAAGGTTGAGCCAGAAAACGTACTGCACATGCATGCCTACAAACACCCCCCCCCCCCCCCACCTCAGCCAGCCACACTCACACTCACACACACCATACTACAAACAACAAAGTAGTCAACACATTCGGAAGAGAAAGTTGGTGACTAAAATTTCGTAAATAGATCTCGCCGCGACGAAAAACGTCTTCACTTTAATGACTTCCATCCCAACACGCATATCTTATCTGCCACACTCTGTCCCCTATTACTTGATAAGACACTCCTGGAAATGGAAAAAAGAACACATTGACACCGGTGTGTCAGACCCACCATACTTGCTCCGGACACTGCGAGAGGGCTGTACAAGCAATGATCACACGCACGGCACAGCGGACACACCAGGAACCGCAGTGTTGGCCGTCGAATGGCGCTAGCTGCGCAGCATTTGTGCACCGCCGCCGTCAGTGTCAGCCAGTTTGCCGTGGCATACGGAGCTCAATCGCAGTCTTTAACACTGGTAGCATGCCGCGACAGCGTGGGCGTGAACCGTATGTGCAGTTGACGGACTTTGAGCGAGGGCGTATAGTGGGCATGTGGGAGGCCGGGTGGACGTACCGCCGAATTGCTCAACACGTGGGGCGTGAGGTCTCCACAGTACATCGATGTTGTTGCCAGTGGTCGGCGGAAGGTGCACGTGCCCGTCGACCTGGGACCGGACCGCAGCGACACACGGATGCACGCCAAGACCGTAGGATCCTACGCAGTGCCGTAGGGGACCGCACCGCCACTTCCCAGCAAATTAGGGACACTGTTGCTCCTGGGGTATCGGCGAGGACCATTCGCAACCGTCTCCATGAAGCTGGGCTACGGTCCCGCACACCGTTAGGCCGTCTTCCGCTCACACCCCAACATCGTGCAGCCCGCCTCCAGTGGTGTCGCGACAGGCGTGAATGGAGGGACGAATGGAGACGTGTCGTCTTCAGCGATGAGAGTCGCTTCTGCCTTGGTGCCAATGATGGTCGTATGCGTGTTTGGCGCCGTGCAGGTGAGCGCCACAATCAGGACTGCATACGACCGAGGCACACAGGGCCAACACCCGGCATCATGGTGTGGGGAGCGATCTCCTACACTGGCCGTACACCACTGGTGATCGTCGAGGGGACACTGAATAGTGCACGGTACATCCAAACCGTCATCGAACCCATCGTTCTACCATTCCTAGACCGGCAAGGGAACTTGCTGTTCCAACAGGACAATGCACGTCCGCATGTATCCCGTGCCACCCAACGTGCTCTAGAAGGTGTAAGTCAACTACCCTGGCCAGCAAGATCTCCGGATCTGTCCCCCATTGAGCATGTTTGGGACTGGATGAAGCGTCGTCTCACGCGTTCTGCACGTCCAGCACGAACGCTGCTCCAACTGAGGCGCCAGGTGGAAATGGCATGGCAAGCCGTTCCACAGGACTACATCCAGCATCTCTACGATCGTCTCCATGGGAGAATAGCAGCCTGCATTGCTGCGAAAGGTGGATATACACTGTACTAGTGCCGACATTGTGCATGCTCTGTTGCCTGTGTCTATGTGCCTGTGGTTCTGTCAGTGTGATCATGTGATGTATCTGACCCCAGGAATGTGTCAATAAAGTTTCCCCTTCCTGGGACAATGAATTCACGGTGTTCTTATTTCAATTTCCAGGAGTGTACAAAACGAGCTGCCCTATAGATGCTTAGTGGCAGAAATACGTGCTGCATGAGCTCCGTCCATGGCAACGTTATTTGTGTTTGTCTTTACTACCCCCTCCTACATCTGTTCAAATGCAGTAGAATAGCAACCACCTTAGTTCAGTCAGCTCACCTATGTACTGCAAATCGTCTGGCCTTGATGTGGTATTTATAATCTTGCTAGTACTGTTGGGGTGATAGAAGACCAACCATCAATGCATCATATGGTGAACTGTATCTTGCAACAATGCTAGTTCTTGCATCACTCAAGCTATCTGCCAACAAGTGAAGTAACCTGGTTACAACAATTCTTTCAGCCAACAAATTTGGTCAACTTTTTATCCAGTCCAATCCAATTCATTATTCACTGTGCCAGAGTCATCTGCAACGGTGTGGTGAAAGTGGTAGTGGGAAAGGGGGAGGGGGGAGGGGGGAGGGGGGGAGGGGAAGCTTTAGCCCCCTTGTGGAATCTGAGAGTACAGACCTTACTCTTGCACATTTCTAGCAATGGTTGCCTGCAATTCTACTATATCCCATTTTATCATTACCAAGCACAAAGGAAATTTCTATGATTTTCAAACTTCAATTATATTTCTACTCTTTTTGGAAACAGGGTTTTGAATTTTTAAATTTAGTTCTATTTACGTAGTTTCACTACTAGTAATTTGGATTTATTTTATTTTATTTTATTTTATTTATTATTATTAACTGTTGAGTTACAACATTTGAAAAAATTCAAACATTTCCAGTTACAGTAAGCACCTTAAGCCATAGTGGCATAAACATATTTATCATAATTGCCTTCACATGATTTACCTGTCATTTCAGGAAGTATATTCATTTAGAAGAGTCAACTTGTATGACAGCCACATATAACGCACTACCTTAGTGCTTATGGTGGTTATGTGTGACAATGCTGTATGTAAATTATCCAGTTAATAAGTACCTTAAAAGAAATAGAATCATATTTGTAATAAGGTAATATGAAAAGGTAGTCTCTCATTCATAATTAATTTGGTAAATTCATAAAATATAGATATGAATCTGGGCATACATGATGCCCTTTTGTGTATAAGTCTCTTTTGTGTTAAATTTTTCCACAAATAGTACGTTTTAGTGCAAAAGCAACATGCAGCATCAGAAAGTGGTGGAAAATCCATTCCAACGACATCTAATTCATCCCAGTATGATTGTTATGTGTTGAGAAAAACGTATGTGGATATGAGAAATAATGTACACTAATACAAATGGGTTTCTTTGAGGGATGAAATAGTAAAGACAGTAGAGCATGAAATGGATAAGAATATGAGGCCTTGTAAAGTCCATAGATATCTCCAGAGCACAGATGACTACAAAATGAAATTGACAGAAAGTGCAAACTGGCCAGGTAGGAATGACTACAAATTAAAAATGCAAGTCTATTGAAACATGTAGATGATGATAAAGTGGGAGATATGATACTGTGAGAATAATTTGGTAGAGCAGTGTTAAGACCTAGGTTGAAACAAAGACTCTGGCATAGACATCATTCCTTCAGAGCTACTGATATCTGTGAGGGATCATCCATGACAACAATTCCACCTAATGTACAATATGTGTGAGCTAGATGTAATACCCTCAGACTTCAAGAATAATCTGACAATTCCAGTTCCAAAGGAAGCAGCTGCTGGCAGCAGCAAATATTACCAAAATATCAGTTGCAAAATTCCAGCTTAACTTAGTTACAGAGGAATGGAAAAATTGACAGAAACTGATCTGTTTAAGTTCGAGAGACATGCAAGAATGTGCAAGGTGATATTGACTCTACAGCTTTTCTTGCAAGATTGGTTACAGAAAAGCAAACCTACACTAATAGCATTTATACATTTAATAACATTTTGACAGTGTTGACTAGAATACACCACCTGAAATTACAAAGGTAGCAAAGGTAAAATACAGGGAGCAAAAGTTTGTATACAACTTGCACAGAAATCAGACAGTAGATGAAGGATATGACAGCAAAGCAGTGGTTGAGAACAGATTGAGACAGGCTTGAAGCGTATCCCCAATGGTTTTGACCCTTCACAATGTAAACAAGTAATTGAGGAAAGCAATGAAAAATTTGAAGATGGAATTAAAATACAAGAAGAAGAAATGAAAACTTCTGAAGTGAATGGAATGGGCATTGCCTGCATCCTATTACGTTTGTTTTGAAAGGAGGATTTAAGACGAACATAAAAGGCAAACTGATTCAAGCGATGCTGAGGGAGATAGATTAGAAAATGAGACACTAAAAATAGTACATAAATTTTCCCATTTGAGGAATAAAATAGCTAATTATTGCCAATGTTGAGAGACTACAAAATACAGACAAGCAATGTCAAAAAAAGTGTTTTTTAAGAAGAGAAACGTGTTAATAGCAAATATAAATTTAAAGAGCCAGGAAACAATTTGTCTGGAGGATAGCATTTTAAGGAAGTGAAATGTGCACACTTCAGACAAAATGAGAATAGCAGCCACTGAAATGTGGTGCTACAGAAAAATGCTGAAGGTTGGATGGGTAGACCACATAACTAATGAAGCATTCAATCAAAATGGGAAAAATGTAATTTGTGGCAGAGCTTGACTAATAGAAGGGATTGTCTCGTTGGACACAATTGGAGGCATCAAGGAATCGTTAGTTTTGTTTTGCAGGGAAGTGTATGGGGAAAACTGTAGAGAAAGGCCAAGGGATGAACACAGTATGCAGGTTCAAATTTTTGTAGGATGCAGCAGTAATTCAGAGATGTGTGCATGAAATGAAATGTGCTTGTATTGAGAGCTGCATCAAACTAGTCCGCAGACTGAGGACAATAACAGCAACAGCAACAGCAACAACAACAACAACATATTTAGTTCTCTATTAATTTGAGTTTTAGTGCATTATACATTTTCAAACTCACAGAAACAGTTATATAAAAATGACAGTTTTAGAATTTTTCCCTTGTCTCAGATAAATTTCTATGGATGCCCATGCAGTATTCCCAAAGTATCCATGATAGGTCTTGCCAATTCTATAGTCAGTTCCTGTACTATCCTGACATTATTAAATACATTATGTTCCAGATTTGTCACTTATATGGTATGCTATTCTACTATTTTCCAATTTGCATCTGCTATTGCTTGTAATTCCCCTACCATGTTGTTTAACTCCAGAATGTCATCATTGCTGACTGTACTAAGAATGGTACTCAGCAGCTTCCCACCTGCATCTAACCATTTTCATTTCTTTTGTATCAGTGTCTGTGCTGCCATGACTACTATACGACATAAATGCTTCTCCAGTTCTTCAACAGTGGGAAGCAAGAAAGTGCTTAATACATCAATGTATGCCTGTGCTGTGATAGTGCCATGCAATACAACAAGGGTTGCAGGCCCCCTGCATGAAAAACATGACCACACCATAATGCCAATGCCTCTGAATTTAGTTGTTGGCACAGCATGCACTGGCAGGTGATGTTCACTGGGCATTCGCCATACTAACACCTTGCCATTGGATCACCACATTGTGTATCGTGATTTTTCACTCCACACAACAGTTTTTCCACTGTTCAGTTGTCCAATGCTTATGCTCCTTGCACCAAGCACGATGTCATTTGTCATTTACTGGCATGATATGTGGCTTATAAGCAGCTGCTCAGCCATGAAATCCAAGTTTTCTCTCCTCCATTGTAACTGTCATAATACTTGCAGTGGATCCTGATGCAGTTTGGAATTCCCCTGTGATGGTCTGGATAGATGTCTTCCTATTACATGTTATGACCCTCTTCAACTGTTGGCCTGTAGGCTTTTGTGCTGTACATGTCCCTTAATGTTTCCACTTCACTACCACATTGGAAACACTGGAACTAGGGATAAATTTCAAATACAGACGTATGATGCACATGACTCCCAATCACCTGACCGTATTCGAAGTACATGAGTTCTGCAGAGCACCCCATTCTGTTCTCTCACGATCTCTAATGACTGCTGAAGTTGCTGATATTGAGTACCCAGCAGTAGGTAGCTGCAAAATGCACCTAATGTGAAAAAAGCGTGTTTGGGGAGTGTCTGGATACTTTCGATCATATAGTGTACTAGAACGTTTTGGCTATGGACAGTTGCTTCGAATCCTGCTATACTTCCCATCCTTTAAATACTTAGCTTACACAGATGGCGAAATAGTCCAATCATCTTTCCATTACTACACGATCATGATCATATCAAAATCCTGTCACAGGGATGCCATTTTACGGTGGAACTGCTGATACTAGTATCCTGTTTAGTCTTATAATATTATGCTATGTTTGGATATTGATCAATCTTTCCTTCTCACAGCGTTCACCCAGGGAGCTTTTGAGTTGGATTGATGAGAAATCTAAAGCTAAATGACAAAAATAAAACCAATATAGTAAAAGCAAACAGCATGACCGAAATTCGTATACATCTAAGAAGATATTGCTTGAATGAGTCACAATATAAATGATGTATTTATGCTACATACTCAAATACCAATGATTACTACACCTGTAAACAACTGAATCTGGCATTTTTGATCAAAATACTTCCACCAGAAGTTAATGTTCAAGCCCACATCTGCCGTGTTAGTTGCCATGAAGTTTTGGGCTTCATGACAAATCAACTACTTTCTGAAATGAACTCCATAAGGTACTGTACGATGTATGACACAAGGTACCACAAGTCAAGGTACTACTAGTCATTTCCTTTCCTATTCCATTCACATACTGAGTGAGCGGAAGATGAAACTACCTAAAAGCCTCCGTAGGAGATCTGGTTTCTCACACCTTGTCTTCATGCTCCTATGGAAAAATACATGCTGGTGGTTGTAGAATGATTCTGCAGTTGCCATCAAATGCTGGTTCTCTAAATTTCCACCACAGTGCCTCACTAAAAGAGTGTGGTCTTTCCTCCAGGGTTTCGCGTTTGAGTTCATGAAGATCTCCATAGCAAATGCTTACTGATAAAATCTAGTGGTAAGAAATTTAGCACACCTCTCAATTGAATTGCTTCAATATCTTCCATCTTCCATCTTCCTTCAATCCAATCTGGTGGCCCCATCCAACACCCTCCCCCCCCCCGGCCCCCCCCTGGGGCTCAAGTTCTTTTGCGAGTCATACATGGAACAAATGGGGCCCCGAGCTATGGCAGCCAATTCTTTCTTCCCTGGCTACCCTCCCTCCCTATCCTCACTCCTTACACATTGTCACCTCCTTCCCCTCTCTCTGTCTTGGTTTTTGTCAACCAGGATATCCAACTGGTTTCCTGTATTGGTTGAAACTTTGTTCCTTTTGCCTATTCTTTCATCCTTTTTGGTGTTTAGGCCCCAACTTGAGGTTGACCTCCACTTCAAAATTTCCTGCTTCTAGTGTGATCCATATGGGGAAGAACTCCCTCCCTAGCATCTAAAGTGTGTATTCCTCTCCCCCCTTCCTTCCCCTCTCCTTTCCCCACTCTAGCCCTCTTCCACCCTGCTAGGTCACCAGCACATGCAGCCAGTCTGTGTGGTGGGGCTGTTAACGTACCCATATGGCTGAGCCCCCTGACAACACACAGATCACACAACTGATACCTGAGCTGTTCCCATCCCATGTATGCCTAGGAGTGGTTGCTTGTCTCCTTGGAGCATCGGAACTCCTGGCAATGGCTGCTGTGCCACACAGCAATTGTTGTGGGTGCTGTGGGTGGCGGGTGGGTGGGTGGGTGGATGGTACCCATGGGGAGAGCCCCTAGTCAGACTGGGTGGTATCAGGGCAGTTGCTTGGCACATGAAACATATCAAGGTGCAGAAAGCTGCCGTTCTCAAGTGGCCTTCTCTTCGGATGGTGAAGGATCACTGAATGCTGCTTTGCATGATTTGAGGACAGCCAGGCACACTGTTTTCAAATGAAACCTTTTCCCCATTACCCGATCTGCATTAGGACGGATAGGATGGATTTGGACACATTCACTGCTTCAAAACCATTGTTTTTTGTAGAAACTGAAGTGTTGGCAGAAAAGCCAACACCGTTTTGCTAGAGGAGGCCGAAATGCATGCTTTTATGCTCACGCAGTCTGGCTTGAGGTCTGGAACATTACAAGGAAATGAGAACGTAGAAAACGGACGCAGTTGCTGTAATACTTAACTTTAATCCACAATTGGTGAACATTTCTCATTACTGTACAAGCTTCACAATATTAATTATCAAATGCTATGGCGCCTTGCTAGGTCGTAGCAAATGATGTAGCTGAAGGCTATGCTAACTATTGTCTCGGCAAATGAGAGCGTAATTGTCAGTGATCCAACTCTGGCAAAGTCGGCTGTACAACTGGGGCGAGTGCTAGTAAGTCTCTCTAGACCTGCCGTGTGGTGGTGCTCGGTCTGCTATCACTGACAGTGGCGACACGCGGGTCCGACATATACTAATGGACCGCGGCCGATTTAAAGGCTACCACCTAGCAAGTGTGGTGTCTGGCGGTGACACCACAGAAACTTTGACAAGGTTGTGAAGTAGGGTCTCATAGTAAGATGCAGTTGGGCTCCCTATTGATCAAACCTGCTTCTGCTATCCAATCTGCAGCTCTTCATGCCTGTGATCATCTTGGCAATGTCTGTATGTGAACATACTGATGATAGATCAGATAAAAGTAAATTTGCCTACCCTTTGTTCCTCCATAAACACAACAGACACTCCAATAGAAGGTAACTTAACAGAAGTATCTGCATCCTGTACATTGTAATAGTTACTTATTTAACACTGCTGATGATCTATTTGACATCATCATTCGTTTGTCAAATTTTTTACAGTAATAATTCTAGTCTAACTGTGCTTCTATATTATATTTACAATCTTTAGTACAGCAATGTTTCTTTTATGCAAATAGTCTGATAGTAACTGTTAACAAAGTCTGACTTTGCTTCCACTTACTTGTCGATCTTCTGTTTTCTTTTCTTGTTTTTTTTTCACCCCCAATGGTATTAGGTTGTGAGGCCAGAGGGTGTCTTTCATTTTCATTCTTCAATCTCACCTTCCATGAGAGGGGTGGGGAGTGGGAGGGGCCTGCCTCAGGTGTGGTGAAGGGTAAGCCAGCATTCCTAGGGGGCAAACCAATCAGAGAAAGCCTGGTCCTCCAAGCTGGGTGTTATGTGGTCAAGTTGGTAAATCATCATAGTCACAGGACTGAAAATAATCATCTGATGTGAAGGCCAAGCAAGAAATGGTGAGGTCGGAACAAGCCATACTGGATGTGTAGACAGTAGTGTAAGTATGATCATACACTCACAATATGCCTGGTTTTGGAACAAAATTTAAATCATATTTGGTGATGTTTCTCTGCATTAGTAAATGGGATGGAAAAAGAGCCCTTACACATCACAAAGAACCCTATCCAGAAGGATGTAAACCACATCAAATGTGAAATGTTGCTGCTATTGGAGGTGTCATCACCAATAGAAATATTGGAGAATATTAGAATCAAGTAATTCCAAGTTGCTGCAATTACTACAGGGTCAATCTTGGACAGATGAACAGTGCTGAAGTGACCTTGAAGGCTAGTGAATAAATGAAAGTGAGACAAGAGCAGGCTGATGTTTCAAACTTCCAGTGATATTGTGCACCAGGCTGTTGATGGCTCACAAGCACTGTATCCTGAGGCCCAGTAGGGCAGGATGGGAGCAAGTCGAACAACTACAACAAACACATCAGATATGGCCCTTTTTCTCAAACAGCGTGCATGTTTCCAGCAGTGGGGGCAATCAGACTGAGAGTGTGTGGTAAAGCACTGTGGGCAAGATGGAAGTGGGCTGCATGATTAGTGACGCGGGGTGACCAAAGTCTGTGATGGGATAGAGACGTCAAACAAAGAGGAATCCTGATGGCGCTGGCCTCTGTTGGCCAGGCCATGTCTATGTCACAAGGGCAGAACCCACAAGACACAAGGATCGCTGCCACTTGCGGCTGTGTCATGAGATGCTCATTAGCTGCCTGAGTAATTTCAAATGAGAGATCAATGCAGAAAATCTCTTCCAATGAGGGATTACCGAGTTTCAATGCCACAGTGCAGACTTAAGGATCAGGAGCCAACTGAACACCTACACTGCTGGCCACTGTAAATGCAACACCCTTAAGGAAGCATCCGAATCAAGTGAAATTTACACCATGGGCTTGCAGCGATGAGATATGCAACTGATTAGAATTTCAGCGCAGATGCACATCACGCGCGCCTGTGGCGCCACCTCATAGCGCCATTTAATGCTTGGCGGTTTCGACGAGTGTACGTTCGGCACGTGTGTTTACCTTGTGGTTGTTTCACAAGACGATCAGTTATGCCTCGTAGACAACAGCGAACATCGTTTGATCAAGTATCCGAGTTCAACAGAGGAAGGATAGTGGCTTACCGAGATTGTGGATTATCATACAGAGAAATCGCTAGTCGTGTTGGATGAAACCAAACAACTGTAATGCGGATATGTGACCGTTGGATGCAGGAGGGTACGACGGACTGACGTGGTCGATCGCATTCACCTCGGTGCACCACTGCACGTGCTGATAGGCAAATTGTGCGCATGGCAGTGACAGATCGCTCAGTGACATCCCGAACCATAGCACAGCACATTGCATCTGTAACGCATCATCCAGTGTCTGCGCGTACCATTCGACGCCGTTTACAGCAGAGTGGTCTGTCCGCAAGACGTCCATTGCTTCGTCTACCATTGATGCAGAACCACAGACGTCTCCGTCGTCAATGGTGTGATGACAGACGGATGTGGACGGCAGAATGGAATGACGTTGTCTTCATTGACGAGGCACGCTTCTGTCTGCAGCATCACGATGGTCGGATTCAAGTGTGGAGACACCGTGGAGAGAGGATGCTGGACAGCTGCATTATGCACCGCCACACTGGTCATGCACCGGGTATTATGGTATGGTGTGGTATTGGATATTACTCTCGCACGTCTCTAGTACGCATTGCCGGTACTTTAAATAGCCGGCACTAAATATCCGAGGTGCTGGAGCCAGTTGCCCTTCCTTACCATCAGGGCTCGGCCACAGCCATATTTCAACAGGATAATGCGCGACAACACGTGGCACGAATTGTCCAAAGGTTCTTCGTCAATAACCAGATTGAAGTGCTTCCCTGGCCGGCTTGCTCTCTGGGTCTTTCGCCGATAGAAAACATGTGGTCCATGGTTGCTCAACGAGTGACCCAGATTACATCCACAGCTGCCACACCAGATGATCTTTGGCAACGTGTGGAAGCTGCTTGGGCTGCTGTACCCCAGGAACACATCCAACGTCTCTTTGACTCAATGCCGAGACGTGTGGCAGCGGTGATCTCCAACAATGGCGGCTACTCTGGCTACTGATTCTGGCAGGAACCACATGTCACAGACGTCTGTAAACGTAATCATTTGATATTTGGTCAACATGTTATCTACAAAATAAATTTTGCTGTGCTATCTCCTGTCTTTCTTTGTGTTGCATTTACGGTGGCCAGCAGTGTACATCCTGGATGAGAGAATCTGCATACGAAGCCTTAGACTGTTGACTGGCGCATGTAAAATTGCAGCGACGGCTGACTCCCTGCAAGTCCGTGACCCAGGAACAATATGATTGAGCAGGCTGTTTATGGCACTGGTGGAACTCCAACTGAGAGGTGACTACATGGTAGTGCTGAGAATAATAGTTTGTCAGCAAAAAGCATATCTCCTGGAAAGAGACAGAGCCACAGGTTCGTACAGGGGTGACAACTTGATGAGAAGAAGAAAGAATGTGTCTGTGGAGGCCCATGGCAAAAACAATGGGGCCATCCATAACCTGAAAAGGCATGAAATGTTGTTTCAGCCAATGTAAGTGTTTCCCAGTATTCTTTAGCATCATTAAATGGTGGGTATGACGGCGGGTGTGGGAAAGCATCGGACACCCAAGGACTCGGAAGCTGTTGTGGAAATGTGTCCCAGACATCGACATTGTCTGTTGGCAACCACATTGACTTTCGTAAGATGTCTAACTGGAACTGCTGCTGCTGTTGTTCCAGAAGACAGACCAATGTAGCCCCCATGCTAACAACTACCACTATTTACCTCGTTACCACAATGTTGTAATCGTGTCATGAATGGTTGTGGGGTTGCCACTAATGAAATTGTGGCAGGACTGAACAGGAGCGGCCTGCAAATCATTCTCCATGTTCACCAGGTTGCCTGGCTTATACTCCTGTATCTTCTTTTCCTTCTTATAAGTTCCTTGATCGTCTAACCTATACTAAGGCTCATAAGAAGTATGAACGTCTTCACCCTGTGTCAATGACATCTAGCTATGCTTAGGTACATCTGCACCCCTTCCTCCCCTTTTCTTACCCCAGTCCCAAAGCCCTTCCCCCCTCCCCTCCCCCACTGCAGTTCACCCACCACTCCCTCTCCCTAGCTGGTACCTGGAGAAGTGTCCCCCTTCTTCGGCGTCTGCCGGCCAAGAGCACCCCTGCCGGGTCTCACTTTCCCGGCACATTCCAGGCCAAAGGTCTGCTGCCACATGACGACCACGAGAACCACAGTCTGTGGGGCCCCAGGTCACCCGCTCTCTTTCTGTCTCAAATCTTGCTGCAGCTGGATCCCTTTTGCAGCACTGTCCTCCTCGATCTCAAAAAGAAAAGAAAAAGAAAATAATTCCCAGGACAAGAAGCCTCTGGTGTCACCAGAGGTCCCATCCCCTCCTTCACAACCTGACTCTGACCTGCTGTTCATGGACGTTGCCCCCTCCATGCTGGTGATGGATGGTGACCTGGCGCCGTGGCTGGCTTTAGACTGTTTAGCCTCCCCATTTGCATCATCGTTCTGTGGTTATCCAATGGAATAGTATTGGATATTACCATCACCTTCTGGAGTTGAAATCCCTTATTTCGTTTCACTCTGCAGCCTCTGTGGTTCTACAGGAATCTCATTTTAGTGATGATCACTCACTGGCCCTCAACGGGTTCCGTGCTTTATCAAAATTGGGTTGACCCCCTCCAGGCATCTGGTGGCGTTTGTACATTGAAGAGGAATCCACTTGCTAGCAACATCCATAGGCACCAAACTACATTGGAAGCAGTTGCTGTTAGGGTCCACCTGGACTCTGGGGTCACAGTTTGGAACCTTTATCTCTCTCCTGACAGGACTCTTACACCTGCTGCCATAACTGCCCTTCTTCAGCAACTTCCTCCTTCCGTCCCCATACTGGGGGATTTTAATGCTCATCATCCCTTGTGGAGCAGTGCATTTCCATCTGGTCAGGGTCTTCTCATAGACCAGTTCCTTGCAGACCACGATTTGTGCCTTCTTAATGGTGGCTCCCCAACCCATTTCAGTGCCGGTCGTGGTACCTTTCCTGCCATTTATTTTTCTCTTTCTTCTCGCTGCCCCCTCCCTTCATTACACTGGTTGCCATATGACAACCTTTGCGATAGTTCCGCTGGATAGGTCAGGAGTCCACTACATGCAACAAGCGGCTACACGGGTAGCAGGGGTTGTGTGGCGTGGGCTGGGCGGTTTTTTAGGTTAGATGGCCTTGGGCAAGTACAGAAAGGGCAACAGCCTCAACGGGTGCGGGGCAAAGTCAGGACATGCGGGGAACAAGCAGCAATCGGTATTCTAATTGTCAACTGCCGAAGCTGCGTTGGTAAAGTACCGGAACTTCAAGCGCTGATAGAAAGCACCGAAGCTGAAATCGTTATAGGTACAGAAAGCTGGCTTAAGCCAGAGATAAATTCTGGCGAAATTTTTACAAAGGTACAGACGGTGTTTAGAAAGGATAGATTGCATGCAACCGGTGGTGGAGTGTTCATCGCTGTTAGTAGTAGTTTATCCTTTAGTGAAGTAGAAGTGGATAGTTCCTGTGAATTATTATGGGTGGAGGTTACACTAAACAACCGAACTAGGTTAATAATTGGCTCCTTTTACCGACCTCCCGACTCAGCAGCATTAGTGGCAGAACAACTGAGAGAAAATTTGGAATACATTTCACATAAATTTTCTCAGCATGTTATAGTCTTAGGTGGAGATTTCAATTTACCAGATATAGACTGGGACACTCAGATGTTTAGGACGGGTGGTAGGGACAGAGCATCGAGTGACATTATACTGAGTGCACTATCCGAAAATTACCTCGAGCAATTAAACAGAGAACCGACTCGTGGAGATAACATATTGGACCTACTGATAACAAACAGACCCGAACTTTTCGAATCTGTATGTACAGAGCAGGGAATCAGTGATCATAAGGCCGTTGCAGCATCCCTGAATATGGAAGTTAATAGGAATAAAAAAAAAGGGAGGAAGGTTTATCTGTTTAGCAAGAGTAATAGAAGGCAGATTTCAGACTACCTAACAGATCAAAACGAAAATTTCTGTTCCGACACTGACAATGTTGAGTGTTTATGGAAAAAGTTCAAGGCAATCGTAAAATGCGTTTTAGACAGTTACGTGCCGAGTAAAACTGTGAGGGACGGGAAAAACCCACCGTGGTACAACAACAAAGTTAGGAAACTACTGCGAAAGCAAAGAGAGCTCTACTCCAAGTTTAAACGCAGCCAAAACCTCTCAGACAAACAGAAGCTAAACGATGTCAAAGTTAGCGTAAGGAGGGCTATGCGTGAAGCGTTCATTGAATTCGAAAGTAACATTCTATGTACCGACTTGACAGAAAATCCTAGGAAGTTCTGGTCTTACGTTAAATCAGTAAGTGGCTCGAAACAGCATATCCAGACACTACGGGATGATGATGGCATTGAAACAGAGGATGACTCGCGTAAAGCTGAAATACTAAACACCTTTTTCCAAAGCTGTTTCACAGAGGTAGACCGCACTGCAGTTCCTTCTCTAAATCCTCGCACAAACGAAAAAATGGCTGACATCGAAATAAGTGTCCAAGGAATAGAAAAGCAACTGGAATCACTCAACAGAGGAAAGTCCACTGGACCTGACGGGATACCAATTCGATTCTACACAGAGTACGCGAAAGAACTTGCCCCCCTTCTAACAGCCGTGTACCGCAAGTCTCTAGAGGAACGGAGGGTTCCAAATGATTGGAAAAGAGCACAGATAGTCCCAGTCTTCAAGAATGGTCGTCGAGCAGATGCGCAAAACTATAGACCTATATCTCTTACGTCGATCTCTTGTAGACTTTTAGAACATGTTTTTTGCTCGCGTATCATGTCGTTTCTGGAAACCCAGAATCTACTATGTAGGAATCAACATGGATTCCGGAAACAGCGATCGTGTGAGACCCAACTCGCTTTATTTGTTCATGAGACCCAGAAAATATTAGATACAGGCTCCCAGGTAGATGCTATTTTTCTTGACTTCCGGAAGGCGTTCGATACAGTTCCGCACTGTCGCCTGATAAACAAAGTAAGAGCCTACGGAATATCAGACCAGCTGTGTGGCTGGATTGAAGAGTTTTTAGCAAACAGAACACAGCATGTTGTTATCAATGGAGAGACGTCTACAGACGTTAAAGTAACCTCTGGCGTGCCACAGGGGAGTGTTATGGGACCATTGCTTTTCACAATATATATAAATGACTTAGTAGATAGTGTCGGAAGTTCCATGCGGCTTTTCGCGGATGATGCTGTAGTATACAGAGAAGTTGCTGCATTAGAAAATTGTAGCGAAATACAGGAAGATCTACAGCGGATAGGCACTTGGTGCAGGGAGTGGCAACTGACCCTTAACATAGACAAATGTAATGTATTGCGAATACATAGAAAGAAGGATCCTTTATTGTATGATTATATGATAGCGGAACAAACACTGGTAGCAGTTACTTCTGTAAAATATCTGGGAGTATGCGTACGGAACGATTTGAAGTGGAATGATCATATAAAACTAATTGTTGGTAAGGCGGGTACCAGGTTGAGATTCATTGGGAGAGTGCTTAGAAAATGTAGTCCATCAACAAAGGAGGTGGCTTACAAAACACTCGTTCGACCTATACTTGAGTATTGCTCATCAGTGTGGGATCCGTACCAGGTCGGGTTGACGGAGGAGATAGAGAAGATCCAAAGAAGAGCGGCGCGTTTCGTCACTGGGTTATTTGGTAACCGTGATAGCGTTACGGAGATGTTTAATAAACTCAAGTGGCAGACTCTGCAAGAGAGGCGCTCTGCATCGCGGTGTAGCTTGCTCGCCAGGTTTCGAGAGGGTGCGTTTCTGGATGAGGTATCGAATATATTGCTTCCCCCTACTTATACTTCCCGAGGAGATCACGAATGTAAAATTAGAGAGATTAGAGCGCGCACGGAGGCTTTCAGACAGTCGTTCTTCCCGCGAACCATACGCGACTGGAACAGGAAAGGGAGGTAATGACAGTGGCACGTAAAGTGCCCTCCGCCACACACCGTTGGGTGGCTTGCGGAGTATCAATGTAGATGTAGATGTAGATGTAGTGACAATTTCTCGTTGATTCTCTCACTACCTTCATGCTCCCCAATGGGCAGGTTACATCGTTGGTCTTACCAATGTGCCATTTGGCATCTATACACTGCACAGGTATTATTTCCTCTGTCGGTTTGTATTGATGACATCCTATGTGACGTGTCTGATGCAATTGTTCATACTGCTAGCCTTGCTATCCCACGCTTATCAGGACCATCTCACTGATGGCATTTCCCGTGGTGGTTTAAGGCCATTGTCATTGCCATTGCCATCCGTGACCACTGTCAAGTTTGGCAACACACCTTAAAAGACACCCATCCACTGCCAATCTTACTACCTTTAAATGCCTCCATGACAAAGCCGGTTACTTAATAAAACTGAGCAAACAGGTGTGTTGTGAATGCTTTGTTTCTTCCCTCGGTTCTACTGTCCCACTGTCATGAGTATGGGTTTCACTTTGCTCTCTCCAAGGTTGCCATCGGAAGTCTTTCCTCTTGGTCCTTGCCCTCCCGGATGGCCTTCACATGGACCTCTTGAATCTTGCGGGGTGTCTTGTGACCCATTTTGTAACAGCATCAGCATCAACCTGCTATCTGGCTGCTTTCCTTCACCAGAAACAGCAGGCCGAAGCATCCACCTTACATTTTACCCCTTGTCAGTCAGAACCTTACAACGAACCTTTTACTGAATGGGAACTTCTTTCCACCTTTTCTTCTCCTCATGACATGGCCCCTGGCCCAGACTCCATTCACAACCAATTGCTTCAACATCTCAGTGCTCCACAATAACAATATTGTCTCTGGGTGCTTAACCATATATGGCTCCAGGGTGACTTCCCTTCTGAATGGAGGGATAGCATCATGGCTCCCATCCTTGAGCCAGGTAAGGACCACCTGTTTGCTGAAAGCTTTTGGCCAATTAGTCTGACATATGTGGTTTGCAAGTTACTTGAATGGATGGTAGCCCGTCGGTTCAATTGAGTCCTTGAATCTTGGGATCTATCGTCCCCTTACCAGTGAGGCTTCTGAGAGGGATGGTCTCCAATTGTTCATTTACTTTGCTTGGAATCTGCAGTTTGTCAGGCTTTTTCCAAGTGCCACCATTTCATTGCAGTATTTTTCGACCTTTGCAAACCCTATGATATGTCTTGGCACCATCATATCTTTCTTACACTTCATAGGTGAGGTCTTCGGCGCCCACTTCAGATTTTTATCTGCCAGTTCTGTTCCATCGGTCATTCAGAGTTCAGGTTGGTTTTGTTTTTAGTTCTCCATCGACCCAGTAGAATGACATCCCACAGGGTTTCGTATTGAGTGAACTTCTTTCCCTCATCGCTATAGATGGACTTGAGGCCTCCATCGGTCCTTTGGTCACCACTGCACTGTACGTGGATGATTTCTGCATTTGGGTTGGTTCCTCTTTGATGGCCTCTGCAGAGCACCAGCTCCAGGGTGCTATAAGGCATGGCTATTCATGGACCCTCTCACATCGGTTTCAATTCTCTCCTTTAAAATTGTGAGTGGTCCACTACTGTTGCTGTACTGCAGTCCACACCAATCCAGAGCTCTACCTTGATGCACAACAATTACCCGTGGTGCCACAGTTTCGTTTCCTGGGTCACATTTTCGACAAGAAGTTCACTTGGCTGCCTCATATCAGACTTGTGAAAATAGGATGTTTCCGTAAACTCCATGTCGTTT
Source organism: Schistocerca piceifrons (assembly GCF_021461385.2). NCBI lineage: Eukaryota > Metazoa > Arthropoda > Insecta > Orthoptera > Acrididae > Schistocerca > Schistocerca piceifrons. Next base: position 301,816 of record NW_025728796.1, on the reverse strand, counting down.
GCTTTCCTGCCCACACCTCTTGAGGTGCAGATCATTCTACTCTTCTCCACCTCACGGTCTTCCTTACTGTTTCCCTTGTCTTCTTCTCATTGCCTTCTCAATGCCTTCTTCTCCTTGCCTTCTCATTACCTTCTTCTCCTTGCCTTCTCTGGTCTTCGCCTCAGCGCTTGAGAGAGTCTGTCCTCTCTCTCCCTCTCTCTTCTCCTTTTCCTCTTCTTCCTTCCTCCCTGTGCGTGCCTGAAGGTCGACGCACGCGTTCGCACGTGTAGCCAGTGACGGGGTAACGCGTAATTCCCCGCCCTGGGTAGACATGTAAGGCACGCGCGTACCCCCTGGTAAAGGCCAGGAGGCCAGGCCCGGGGAGGGGTGATTGCCTGAGCTGATACCTTCTGACCATGCCGATTGGTCCATCCGTCTGTTTCTCGGGAGGTGTGATCTGAGGTGTAAACATTCACCTAAGGCGGGAGTGCCCTCTGAGAGGGTCCCCACAAGAAAGGAGCGCGCCATCGGAGACGCTGGCAATCATGGGGGATTCCTCCGCAATGGATTTCACTCCATCTGTCTCGACTTCTGCCCAAAAACGGAAACGTGACCAGCCACCAGTGACAAAAATACTACCGCCTGCCCCACAGTTCCTCGTCGTTTCTCGATCTGAGGACGGAAAGGATTTTTCCTCTGTCAACCCTTTCGTTATCCAGAAGGGTGTAGATGCCATAGCCGGATCTGTCAAATCTTGTACCAGGTTGCGTAACGGTACCTTGTTACTAGAAACTGAGAGCGCCTTTCAGGCACAAAAACTGCTTCGGGCCACACTCCTGTACACGTTCCCTGTGCGGGTGGAGGCTCACCAAACTTTGAATTCGTCTCGTGGTGTGGTCTATACTAGCTCCCTCGACGGATTGACTGACGAGGAGATTCAATCATTCCTCGCTGAGCAGGGCGTGACGGCTGTCCATAGGGTCATGAAAAAGGTCAGCAATGACCTTGTACCGACCCGGACACTTTTCTTGACCTTCGATAGTGTTAAGCTGCCATCGCGCATCAAGGCGGGCTACGAGATTATTTCTGTTCGCCCCTATGTCCCGACACCTACGCGCTGCTACCAGTGTCAGCGTTTCAATCACACTCGACAGTCTTGTTCCAATGCGGCTAAACGTGTCACTTGTGGCAGGGATGCCCATGAGGGTGACTGTCCACCTCCGTCTCCTCGTTGTGTGAACTGTCAGGGTGACCATGCCGCATCCTCCCACGACTGTCCTGTCTATAAGGATGAACGCTGTATCCAAGAAATTCGGGTCAAAGAGAAAGTGTCCACCTCGGCTGCTCGCAAGCTATTGGCTAGTAGGAAGCCCACGCTGCTCCCAGTGGGGAAATACAGTACTGTCCTCGCCTCTCCTCAGATTACCAGGGAGGTGGCAACCCAGACATGCGATCTGACCTTCAGCACCACGGTCGTCCGTTCGGCCAGTGCTAAGATCGCCCGGTCGACGTCTCCTCTTCCTCCCATCTCCCCTCAGACACAAGCACCTTCATCAGCTTCTGCCAAGACGAAGACCCAGAAGTCAGATGCATGGGCCTTCATGAAGGAACCATCCCGTGCAGACTTCCTACGTACCTTGACCTCCCAGCCTTCGACCGGTACTTCCACCAAACGTCCTTCCAAGAAGGCTCATAGGAAGCACAGTTCTCCTTCTCCGCCACGGCGCATTTCTTCTCCTGCACCACCCAGCGGTTGCCGCCCCAGGCCGTCATCCGTTTCGCCTGGCCTCACCGCTGGTAGCCGAATATCTGCCCATTCACCGGCGGAGGAAGCTCCCCCTCCCGGCCATCTTCCAAAGATGGCCGATGAACCTATAGACCCAATGGACGATGACTGTCCGCCTACTGATAGCGGCGGCAGTGCTCGCTCGAAGCCAGGCCCTCAGTGGCCTTCGAGGTGACCCCTTCTTTCATCTTCCTTTTCTTCTTACGATGGCACTTATTCACTGGAATATTCGCAGCATTCACTCCAATCGTGAAGACTTGAAGTTGCTGCTCTGCTTGCACCGTCCGCTCATCGTAGCCCTCCAGGAAACGAAGCTACGCCCATGCGATCAAATTGCCTTGGCACACTACACCTCTGTGCGTTTTGACCTACCCCCTGTGATAGGTATCCCAGCTCATGGAGGGGTTATGTTGCTGGTCCGGGATGATATTTACTACGATCCTATCACGTTGCACACCGGCTTGCAGGCAGTTGCCATCCGCATTACTCTCCCCACTTTTACATTTTCCATTTGTACCATTTACACTCCATCGTCATCTGCCGTTGCCAGGGCAGACATGATGCAACTTATTGCTCAGCTACCTGCACCATTTTTGTTAACTGGAGACTTCAATGCCCACCATCCCCTTTGGGGCTCTCCAGCATCCTGCCCCAGGGGCTCCCTGTTAGCAGACCTTTTCAACCAGCTCAATCTTGTCTGCCTCAATACTGGCGCCCCTACTTTTCTTTCGGACACATCTCACACCTATTCCCATTTAGACCTCTCTATATGTACTCCCCAACTTGCACGCCGGTTTGAGTGGTATGCACTTTCTGATACATATTCGAGCGACCACTTCCCGTGTGTTATCCATCTCCAGCAGCATACCCCCTCTCCGTGCTCATCTAGTTGGACCATCTCCAAGGCAGACTGGGGGCTCTTCTCTTCCAGGGCGACCTTTCAGGATCAAACCTTCACAAGCTGCGATCGTCAGGTCGCACACCTCACGGAAGTCATTCTCGCTGCTGCTGAATATTCCATCCCTCACCCTACTTCTTCTCCACGTCGCGTACTGGTCCCCTGGTGGACTGCAGCATGTAGAGACGCTTTACGTGCTCGTCAACGTGCTTTACGCACCTTTAAACGCCACCCTACAGTGGCGAATTGTATCAATTATAAACGATTACGTGCTCAGTGTCGTCGTATTATTAAAGAAAGCAAGAAAGCCAGCTGGGCTTCTTTCACAAGCACCTTCAACAGTTTTACTCCTTCTTCTGTTGTCTGGAAAGCCGCTTCGCATGATGCGGACCAGTGAAAAGGCACGTTTTTATGCAACAGGCGATGCATCGGCTGAGCCACCTAAGCCGTAGACAGTAAAAACTTATGATAGTATGCTATTTTCCCCAAGAAGGCCTGCAGTTCCTTAACAGATGTAGGGCGAGGAAGGGCATCGATCACAGCGACAGTTTGCTGAAGCGGACGAATACCATCCCGAGAGAGTTGAAACCCCAAGTACATGATAGATGCCCGAAAAAATTGTGATTTCTGATTACACTTAAGACCAGCAGTCTGTAAGACATGAAAAAGTGTGCGGAGATTTTAAAGATGTACTTCAGTGTTGGAGCCAGTGACAACAATATCGTCCATGTAATTGATACACCCAGGGACAGGGAGCAATAATTGTTGCAAGAATCGCTGAATGAGAGCAGGGGCGCTAGCAACCCCGAATGGCAAGCGTTGGTATTGATAGAGGCCGAAAGGCGTGTTAAGGACCAGAAACTGACGGGAAGCAGTGTCGAGAGGAAGTTGACGATAAGCTTCTGACAGGTCAGTTTTAGAAAAATACTGGCCTCCAGCAAGTTTAGGGAACAGTTCTTCAGGACGGGGCATAGGGTAAGTGTCGATGGGGCATTGAGCATTTACAGTGGCTTTGAAATCGCCACAGAGACGAATATAACCATTTGGCTTAACAACGACAATGACAGGAGAGGACCACTCACTGGCAGGAAGCAAGACCCCTGAAGTGGTGAGACGATCCAACTCCCATTTTACCCGATCACGAAGGGCCACAAGAATGGGCCGAGCCCGAAGAAACGTAGGCCGAGCAGTGGGTTTGAGTATGATATGAGCTTCAAAGTCGTTTGCACGGCCTAAGCCAGGAGAAAAAAGGTACGAAAATGTCGTCGACAAGGAATCCAGTTGAGCATAAGGAATAGCATCAGAGACAATATTGACAGTCATCTATGGAGAACCCAAAAACGCGAAAGGCATCGAAACCAAAAAGATTTTCTGCGTCGCTCTGGTCGACCACAAATATGGGAACAGTGCCAACGACAGATTTGTAAGATACCTCAGCATTAAACTGTCCCAAGAGAGAAATCTTCTGTTTATTGTACGTCTGTAATTGCCGAGTGACAGGTGACAGGAGTGGAGAACCCAACTGAAGATACATCTGAAAATTAATTATAGTGGCAGCAGAACCGGTATCCACTTACATGCGAACATCTCGACCAAGGATTTGGTCAGTGAGGAATAACGTCCCTGAAAGGGAAGAAGTGCAATTGCCAGACAACACAGAATCAGAATCAGCGTCATGTTCATGAACATCATGTATGCGGTCGGATTTGCAAACGGGAGACACATGACATTTCTTTTTGCAATTTGACACACAGCCCAAAGTTGGGGACAATCCTCGCGTGAATGTTTCGTAAAACACCGCGGACATGAAGGAAGTTGCCGGGGGTTTTGCTGCAGTTTCTTAGCGGGTTGTTTACGGCTAGGCCGAGGCTGCGCGTGGGAGCGCACTGCGGCCACGTCGGCCGGCGGGGACGCGCCGCGCGCGTTGTCAACAGCGCACGGAGGTTGTATTTCCCCGACATCACCCCACGCCTCTATTTGCGCCCCAGTGGCGCGAGAAATTTCAAAAGACTGCGGAATGGAGACAACTTCATCTAGAGTCGGATTCGCCAACTGAAGGGCACGTTGCCGAAATTCTTAGTGGGGCGCCGACCGGATAATAGCATCACGTACCATGGAATCGGCATAGGATTCTTTGTGAACGTCGGTAACAAATTGACACTTTCGACTGAGGCCGTGAAGTTCAGCAGTCCAAGCGCGATAGGATTGATGTGGCTGTTTTTGACAACGATAAAAGTCAACACGAGAGGCTACCACATGCGTTTGCTTTTGTACATAGACAGACAGAAGTGAGCACATTTCAGCAAAGGACAAAGATGCAGGATCCTTCAAAGGAGCCAATTCCGAAAACAACCGATACAATTGCGGTAAAATCCAGGAAAGGAACAGAGACTTGCATGGTTGTTCGTCCGTGACATGAAATGCCAAGAAGTGCTGTCGAAGACGTTTTTCATAATCAGACCAGTCTTCCGCCGTCTCGTCGTAAGGAGGAAATGGAGGTACAGCCAACGACGAGAAACGCACCGCATTTGACGCCGCGACGAAATCGCGAATCGCCGCCGTGAGAAGCATTTGCTGTTCAAGGAGATTTAGCAATAGTTGCTCGACAGTAGCCATGGAACCCTGTGGGTCCACGGTGAAAAGGAAAAATCCACTACCTCGTAGCCAATTGTTATAACGTCAAGTTTAACAGATATATTTCAGAACGACACAACGCATATAAGTCACAGAGTCAGTTGACAAGCAAGACATGTGTACACGTTAGCATTCGAATGAGCACTGAGTCCCAGTCGATCGGCCGCTGCTCGGCTGGCCGCTTAGGTAGCGCAGCTGCTGCATGGCTGGCAGACAGCGCCGCACATAGAGGATGCGCGTAATTGCGCGGCGGCGCTTTGAATGATCGGCGAATCACAACATATACAAGCTTGACCTATTGTCTTATGCTTGCTATACTACCACGCAGAAAATATACAATGTATTCATCTCTTTAGTGGATTCCAACAGCTCCACAGCACTCATCATCTTCACTTGATAGGTCACTATGCATATTCACCAAGACTATCAATTCTGTATCTGTCGGTATCATACTGTATAAACTGAACTGCAGTCTACACATCTGCAGTGTATTTGGTACCACTTGCATCATAGTTGAAACTTGTGACAATGTCACACTAGCAGTGGTCATTCGCAGCTGGACTGTTGCCCCATATCCAGAAATTATAGCTTAAGGACAACACAGTATCCATCAGCAACTAGTGGCAGTACTTCCATCTGGTCCCGAAAATTTCATACACCAACAATGAAACTGAGCCATGTTGATCCCAATGACACCACATCATTGTCTCCCACTCCACACAACCTATATCATGTAGTCGCAACATATCGCCTGGAAATGCTTGTAAAAAAAAATACATCCAGGATCCAGCCTCCAACAGAATAAATCTTAGCGGTTTCGGCATTTTACCTTAATGCTTAGAGTTGGTTATTGACCTTCATAATTATGTCAGAAAATGCATCTACTGACTGTCACAGAAATGGAATCAAACTCATGAGCTGTTCTCTAGAAAGTGTCACACTCAACTGTTTGCAATACAGTTGGTAAAGCCTTTTAATAATCTGTTCAGATGCCTGTTCCTTAATTAATCTCTCAAGGTACATTATGTTTATCTTTGAGTCACCATTCAACCATAACTTTGCAAACCAGCCTGATGAAACATGATTGCATATGGCTTAGTTAGAGGCGGCTTTCAAATCACGAATAAATACCGATACATTGTCAGTTAATTTATACAAAAAAAGGCAACAAAATTAGCTGCAACAGTATTTATAGGTGTGATAGTGATATTCAGTGAGTGTACCGGCTCAGCTTGCCAACACTCATTAACGGCTAGCAAAATCCCAACGGGCTCCTGTGGTGCAATATTACTGCTCTTTTGCGGATGTGATATTACTGCTCCACTGCAGATTTGTTGAAAGATGTAGCCATTCTACTCACACATTCAAAAATTCGATTCACATTTACATTATTTGTGCAACCTACATTTGATAATATAGTAAATATACTGCATCACCACAGTAAACAAACAAGCAGGGACTGACTATAGCCGATGCTCCTACAAGTACTACACGTAAGGTTTAATCTTAGAGTGCAGCAGTGCTTTGAATCTTGTCAGGCCACGGTACAGTGTAACTGGCACTGTCATTGTGCAACACAACCAGTGCGCAAACTAACTGCAGCATTGACACCTAACTGAATGCCGATAGCATTAAGAGATTTTTAAACTTACAAGCACAATTAGCCCGTAGGGCATTCACCTAACACAGAAAAGAATGCCAAAACCAAGAATCAGTCACAAAAGCGTAGCGTAGCGCTGGGCTGTGAGGTGAGGCAGAAGTTGCCTCTGATGCCAGAAGACTGCTTTTACCAGATGTACTGTCCATGGGGCTGGACATTACATAGGGTGCGCTCTGAAGGCTGGCTGGGTTCAGGAGGCTGTACAACCATCACACCAGGTGTGGTGAGTGGATTCCCATTTGACACCCATGGGAATTAGTGAAACAGTATTAAGATACAAAACTGTGCAACGGTTGACGTTTCTACACTCCAGGCTGGGACAGTGACAGGAAGCATCCACCCGATACACGGTGACTGAGACGAGTGGCAGCAGCATCAGCTCTGGCTGTGTAATGGCACCAGACCGGTCAGCCCTACAAAGCTGACACGTTGAAAGTGAAAGTGTGCCTCAGTTACTGGGTATATTCCATGCAGGCTTGGTCCCTGAAATATTATGTACCTTTGTGTCTCATCTTTCATTTATACTGCGCAGGTTTGAACACTTCATCGCCTACACCTCCAATTTGTTATGACAGGTCGTGGCTTTTAAACTTGGGATCTAGTTTTGATTAACTTGTGTGTTTTTGGCATGCAGTAACAATTGAATCTGCAACACTAAGATACATCCGGTTGTCGTGGGCACACTTGAGATGCCTGAATGCTGTTCTGTCACTCGTGCCCCGAGAATTAATAGACAATAAATTATTGTCACACGACAGATACTTGCATCAGTATCACATTATCCGACATGAATGCCATGCTAGTGGATCTCAAAGTTGATGACGTGAGCAATCAGAAATTGCTAATTTAATAATTGGGGAAGGGGCTAGGCTATTCCCATAACTAAGTGACCTTCCCATAACAAAACAAACTTCACATTTTCAAGTCCACAACAGATTCTTACATCATATATGTGACAAGAATTGGGAATAGTGGGAGTATAAGTTATTGAAAATTTTTTCACCTATATTCTGGTTTATAATAATTATTGAAGGATCTTCCAAACACTCTAAACACACAATGAATTCCTTACTGACTGAGTTATGACTAACTTTGCATTCTGCTCTTTCAAGAAAGAACTGATTTGTGAGCTACGAAGCAGATGATAATCACAATAAAAAGGTTTCATAATGTACACTGATCACACTGATGGAGAAAAGCAGAACAAATTTCTTTGTGTCCATACATTATCACTCAACAGATAATAAAATCTAAAATATTGGACCCACATAGTCCTGAATGGTATCACTGGAACCTTTGTGAATTTTATGCAGATTCATTTTAAGCAAGGCGAGTACACAGATATTTTCATAAACATGAGGCGGTAAGATGCTGCTCATTGGACATTGATCATTTGAACTATGATTTCTTAGAGAAGCAACTGATCACTTATATTCTATGTATCAGTGAGGTTAGTGAACATGGAAACACTGTTAGATCATTTTAGCTGAGGTACCACATAGTGGTTGGTCTCGATGGTCATAGCTCATACAAACAAATGTAGTAAACATCTGAATTAAATACATGCATCTCCTAGTCTCATCAATTCTATCTAGTAACAGGAATAACTTATTCTGAATTATTGAAGCTTGGTTCTTAGAAGACTGCAGAGCTCTGCAAAATGTGGTACACACTCACTGGTCCCATTCAGCTTTGGCCGTCAGCACGCCAAAGACTTTATGGGGCAATGGGAAGGAAGAGCATTGCCACCAACTGCACTTATCCCACAGGTAATGGGCCATTCTCTCACTCGAGGCAACCTCTCTGAATTTGCTTTGAGATTTTAAGTACTTCAGTTGGTATTGAGTACCTACACCACTATGCTACCCTCCGGTACTGATTGAACACAACAGAAATGAGCTTGCAAACCTGCTTATTTTTGCCTTGTCACACAGGAAGAAGAAGAGGAAAGCAGATTGTGGAGTGTGGATTGTGGAGTGTGGAGTTGGAGTTGGTTGAAAGACATTCATATTGAGTGTGTGTGTGTGTGTGTGTGTGTGTGTGTGTGTGTGTGTGTGTGTGTGTGTGTGTGTGTGTGTGTGTGTGTGTGTGTTAGTTGCTGAACAAATTACGCCACATCTAGCGCGTGCATGCGCTGTCTCTCTCTCTCTCTCTCTCTCTCTCTCTCTCACTCACTCACTCACTCACTCACTCACTCACTCACACACACACACACACACACACACACACACACACACACACACGGCTTTGGAAGTGGGTGACTAAAGATCTGGAGGTTGACAGACAATATGGTTCACCTAATTGTAATGAAGATAGAACAGCTGTATGTCCCCATATGTTTACCTGGGTCCCTCAGGGTGGAGGCCTCCAAACAGTATTTCGTGACTCATCATGGACACCAAAAAGCCTTCAGCAAAGAAACTGAATTAAATTACCTAGAATCTGAGTCAAGAGCTGCTTCTAGTATGAATAACTTAAAAGTAGGTACCCTTGTCTTCATTAAGTGACTTCAGCCACTTCACTAAACCAAGTCCCCCAGTCCAGATTATATATCACTTAGATCACCTAGAGTACCAATTATTGAGCTATTGTATCCGCATAATCATATATAAGCACTCACTCAACGAAAGCCCCACAGGTCACCCCACTAATCAGGGAAGGAAATAAGAGTAATATAATGAATCACTGACCCATATTTGTGACTTCTGTTCACAGTAAGGTTTTTGAACTAATACTATGTTCAAACATTGTGCATTACTTCCTGAGGGTGAAGAGCTAGTTCTCTTTCACAAGAAGGGTATTTTCTGAATCTGTGCTGACAATTGCTATCAACCAGGCATCTCAAATTGATTCCGTATTTGTAGATTTCCAAAAGGCTTTGCATAATATTCCTTATAATCGGCTTCTAAGCAGATTGTGTGCATATGGAGTGACATTGCATTTCTGCGGCTGGATTCTTGATTTCCTGTCAGAACGGTCACAAGTGATATACGGCATTCCTGAATGAAGTGTAATAGGTGCTCTACTGTTCCTAAGCTATATAAATGGTTTAGGAGCAGTCTTCTTAAAATTGTTTGCAGATGATGCTGATATTTACTGTCTAAGGAAGGCATCACAGTATTAAAATCAATTGCAAAATTATTTAGTCTAAATATCTGTATGGTGTGAAGAGTGGCAATGTGACCCAAAAAAAAAAAAAAAAAAGAAGTGTTAGGTCATCCACATGAGCACTAAAAGAAGTCTGTTAAATTTCAACTACACAGGAAACCACATAAATCTAAAGGTTGTCAGTTATACTAGATACGTAGGCTTTTGAGTTCTGAACAACTTAAATTGAAACAATAATGTTGTTCTGAACAACTTAAATTAAAATGGTAATGTTGTTCAGAAGCCAAGCCAAAGACTGTATTTTATTGCTAGAACATTTAGTAGACACCAGAGTATTCGTGTGGTTTATGTGATCCTTGTCAGATAAGACTGATTGAGTACACCGAAAAAGTTTAAAAAGGCCACTTCATTTTGTAATATCGTGAAATAGGGTGGAGGGGGTAGGTGAGGCGGAGAGAGATTCACTGATATGGTAATTGTCATGGCAATCATTAAAAAAATGCTTTTTTCATTGAAGGGAGATTTATGTAGAAATGTGGAAATATTTGGTTGACACCCACATAAGTACAGAGAAATTGAAGTTCTAATAACTTAAATATTTCCATGTGGACTCTGATGTCACTTAAGCATTCGTCTTTCCTATGTGCTGCAGGAGATTGGAACGGTACAGAAACAATGCGAACATGGTTCAAAGAACCCTCTGGCAAGCACTTACTGCAGCATGTCATCGATCTACATCTACATGACTACTATGCAACTTGCATTAAACAGCATCAGTCTCTACAATGGTGCCTGCTCTTTCACAGAATCACATAAACAGCTTGACAAGTAGACAGCAGACCGATATAAGTCGCTCTTCCAGCCTGCTTTGCTGCTGACTGAGTAACTGTACTGGAAATGAGTAGTGCTTATGGGAGGCTTCTATGTGTTAGTTATGCATCTGGTCTGCTTTGTCCATCTGCTCAGCTTTTCTGAATGCTCCGTGATGACCCAACTTTACTTTCCAGTCACTCTCGCTACTGTATTTTGTAGTGTCAGCATATTGCTGTTGCATCTGAGTTACACTTTCTTGCTTAATTGTGTATGGTCAACAGAATGACAGTGCCTCCCTCCTAAGATATTTTGCTCCATAGGAATCTCAGACAGCCCAGCTCATATGGTATGCAGCAACCTGTTCCATAATCTGGACATAATTACAATTTCAACGGTCTCCCTAAACTGAAACTCCGCTCTATTACTGCAGCTTGCCTGCTTTCCTCTGTTTCCTGAGTTGCCAGGAAAGATGTCAGAATATATTGGCACAGCCAAGTAAAAATTCAATCATGGCACAGCACTTCATAGCAGAGCGCTGTCCAGATTCTAGTAGAAGACTTACATGTATCAGCTGGCTATTCATTGGTCAATATCATTTCAGTGTTACAAAATTCTTTTACATCTGAAAGATATTGATCAGATTTCAATCATTAAACATCAACAGTAAAAGCTCTTCAAATTTTACAATGGGTGTTTATCTCACATGCAGGAAACGTCTGGCTTCTGCCACACTCCCCTCATGCCAGACATCGGAAACATTTTGTACATACGAAATCAGTATTTGAGAGTTAATCCTGACATTGATTCACGGTTCATAATTGAGATGATTCACGAACTTATAAAGCAAGAGTATGCATCCTGAACAAGGTTAGTATTGACGGTGTCTCAAGAGGAGGTATCTCATAAACAGCACTGACCAAATTATTTGAATAGCCCAAAAGGTCAGGCATAATAGTGTCATGGTACATGCCACCTGTGGCATTTATGTGTGGTAGCTGATCAATTGATGTAGCAGAATAGTACAAGAATACGATATATGTTGTGTAACACTTCTGCTCCTAAATGTAACTGGATTTTCTCTTTTGATGCTAGTCAATTGTCAGGATGAGCATTACTGCAAAGGGCATTTGATTCTAAAGCATTATGTCAGGGTGAAAATAATAAATAAATAAATTTTTCTTTCTTAACAACATGTGGGCAGGGTGGGTTTTTCCTTGGCTTGAGTATGAGGTAGAATGAAACAGCATTTTTACATAAGATAACTTTTATTGAAAGTTTTGTATAACTGTTTCCTTACTCGATGTTCTGGCTCAGAGCAGCAGCTGTGTCATTTGCGAAGCCTTCTGCTGCGGCAGCGGCGGCATCTGATTACGCGTGGCAGTGTGTATCTCGTGTCGCCGTCTCACCCAGCTGACTGGAGATGCACAGCGCGAGGTGGCCCGTTTAATTATTGCGGGCGAAGTCGTGCATTGGATGGTGATACCTTGGATGTGGCGTCCCAGTGTTTCTCTTCTCTAAGCGGCCGCGTGTGTTGTGCGTCGGCCAGCGGAGCGGCGCAGCGGAGGAAGGCCCGTGTCCCGGACTCTAACAATGGACTCCCTCTTGCCAGTCTTCGGCTGTCAGATCTTCGTCCCAGTTCACAGGTGACTGCTGATGTGAGGCCGTCTCCTTCCCGTCCTCACGAGTCACCAGGGTATGTAAAAATCAGACTTCAAATACCTTTTAACTTCTGTCTTCTGGCGCCGTGGCTGCTGCCTGCTATTCCATTACAGCGGCGGACTTGGTCTGCCTATGCATGATGCAGTCCCTTCTTGCATGACGGTCTTCAGCACCAAAACTGACTGAAAACTACTGCTACGCTGCTTCACTTCATCGTCTTCTTCGTCTCTCGTCCCTCGGGCCCACTGCGTCTCGCGTATTTATTCACTTCAGTCTACTGGAGGTGAACAACTTCACGGTCATTGCCTCCTCTGTCACGTTGACAAGCTTCTCGAAGAATCTTCTTAACGTCGGTCATTGGCTCTTGGAATATAGGTGAGGGCCTTTGCTCACATGTGATAACTGAGAAACATGTGAGCCGGTCGGGCGATGCCCTGATGGCTGAATCGACAGCGCCCGCTTATGTGGGTAGCGCGATGGCTTCTTCTGTCACATGAAAACCTTCTCGAAGAATCTTCTTGATGTGAGCCAGCCGGGCGATGCCCTGACGGCTGCATTGACACCTTCTCCTGAATTTGCTATGCTGACTTGCAAGTGCTGGCCGTTCCCACTGCTACTTTGTCCGTTGTTTGCCAGTGTGTAATTCTTCTAAACTGAACTAAGTTTTTCATTTATTTTCTAATTTCTCTAATTTATTTACTTATCTTAAGTACCACTCAACAGTTGATAATGTTGAGGGGTCATGTAGAAACAGAGTGCATCTCCTTATGCAGGGTGGTAAGATACTTAAACTGAACGGCATAGAATTATTATAAAAATTATTTCCTGATTTTGATGACAAGTAATGTTGATTTAGCCTGTAACTTCATCTATAATTGTCATTCATGGTACTTTTGGCTTTCAAAAAGACCAAAGAAAGACTTAATGGCGGTAATGAAACATTTTTTTGAAAGCAACAGTCTGTCATCGCTAACTAGATTAGTTGAACATTTCCAAGGAGCTCTTTTATAGTATTCTCCTGTATTGTAGTAATATTGATTCCAAATCCAGTACATGCAGGTTAACATTTATCATTTGGAGGTCTGGAATCAATGACATCTTTGATATACTGAACAACTTCAATTGTGTCCTTGCATAGAAGATACTCCAAGCACTGAACTACTAGTCATGAAGATATACATGATGCCATCCTTTCTGCATTGTCATCTACTTACACTAAAGTACATTTTGGTAATCTGGTGCGTTATTGTTAAGTCAGTCTTTTGGTATTAACAAACAGCATGATGGAGAAACTTTCTAATTTTCAAACTATTACATAATAAAATGCCTGTCAGTGTACTCGCTCCAGTAAGATTTCAACAAATGAACGTTGAAGGAAACCCATATGCTCTTGCTGTTACCCGCCGGATTCAGAAACTGTTTTATTACATATTTTTACACTATATTATAAGTCACAGCTACATCACACACTGCAGATTGTTTGATAGCTTTGATGATATTCTGAAGCAACTGACTAATCTTAACTGTATAGTAATTTTGATAAACTGGTTGCTTATACAACCCATGAATAGTGACAACCTGAACGTTGGAATGTGGATCTAATGCCATGAAGGACAAGACTTCCGATGCATGGAGGAATTTAATTGCAGTCCTGAAGATGTCGTACATTCACTGTTCAGGGTCATAGTTGTGAAAGTAAGAAAATCCTTTTCTATGTGTGTGATTTTGGTTTTGGGGAGAGAGCTTGTAAAGTGAATACATGGTCACTGTCATGTGACTTTGATGTTATTCTCTATTTCTGCTTAACAGGCCAGTCACAAGTATGCAAAGTGTTCTGTCGTGATATTTGTGCAGGTGTAAAAGATTATATGTGTTATCTTTCACACTGGTTACCTGTTTGCCCACTATAACGAATGAAAACTGTAGGGAGCATTTTTTTCTGCTTCTGTAGCACATCAAATCTTTGTAGTTCCACTTCTTTCATCACCTCCCTCCCATTTCAAGAAGAATATAATAATTGTAATCCCAAAGAAATCAGGTGTCGACAGACGTGAAAATTTCTGAACTATAAGTTTAATAAGTCACAGCTGCAAAATACTAACATGAACTCTTTACAGACGAATGGAAAAACTGGTAGAAGCCAACCTCGGAGAAGATCAGTTAGGATTCCACAGAATTGTTGGAATATGTGAGGCAATACTGACCCTACGACTTATCTTACAAGAAAGATTAAGGAAAGGCAAACCTACGTTTCTAGCATTTGTAGACTTAAAGAAAGCCTTTGACAACGTTGACTGGAATACTCTTTCAAATTCTGAAGGTGGCAGGGGTAAAATACAGGGAGCGAAAGGCTATTTACAAATTGTATAGTAAGCAGATGGCAGTTGTAAGAGTCGAGGGACATGAAAGGAGACAGGGTTGTAGCCTCTCCCCAATGCTAATCAATCTGTATATTGAGCAAGCAGTAAAGGAAACAAAAGAAAAGTTCAGAGTAGGTATTAAAATCCATGGAGAAGAAATAAAAACTTTGAGGTTCGCCGATGACATTGTAATTCTGTCAGAGACAGCAAAGGACTTGGAAGAGAAGTTGAACGGAATGGACAGTGTCTTGAAAGGAGGGTGTAAGATGAACATCAACAAAAGCAAAACGAGGATAATGGAATGTAGTCGAATTAATTCGGGTGATGTTGAGGGTATTAGATTAGGAAATGAGACACATAAAGTAGTAAAGGGGTTTTGCCATTTGGGGAGCAAAATAATTGATGATGGTCGAAGTAGAGAGGATATAAAATGTAGACTAGCAATGGCAAGGAATGTGTTTCTGAAGAAGAGACATTTGTTAATATCGAGTATAGATTTAAGTGTCAGCAAGTCGATTCTGAAAGTATTTGTATGGAGTGTAGCCATGTATGGAAGTGAAACACGGATGATAAATAGTTTAGACAAGAAGAGAATAGAAGCTTTCGAAATGTGTTTCTACATAAGAATGCTGAAGATTAGATGGGTAGATCATATAACTAATGAGGAGGTATTGAATAGAATTGGGGAGAAGAGGAGTTTGTGGCACAACTTGACTAGAAGAAGGGATCAGTTGGTAGGACATGTTTGGAGGCATCAAGGGATCACCAATTTAGTATTGGAGGGTAAAAATCGTAGAGGGAGACCAAGAGATGAATACACTAAGCAGATTCAGAAGGATGTAGGGTGCAGTAGAGATGATGAAGAAGGCACAGGGTAGAGTAGCATGGAGAGCTGCATCAAACCAATCTCAGGACTGAAGACAACAACAACAACAACAACAACAACAGTTGATTCTGCTAAAGCTTAGGTCTACTACATACATATGGACTATTGCAATTTACAGGGAAAAATTAGAGCAATGCTATATAAACTTTAGGGAATATTTGTATATGAATTCTGAAAAATACAACTTGCGCAAAATCGTGAATGAAGTTATAAGTCCAACTAAACCATGCCGCAGAACTTTCCTGAAGCATAGTCATCATCCTGCAGCATTTATTCATCCTCAAGCTTCCCCTTGGCATTTCTTTTAGCACTTTTTGCTTCTTTGGTAACTTCAATTGCTTGCATGTGACAGGCAATCGGTGGATGAAGCTGAAAGATTTAGCTCTTGATCTTCAATATTAGAGCCACATTTTATGCCTAAATTTCTCAGGACTTCCAACCTTCCTATCACTTCATCACTAAAACATATCACTGCATCTAGTACACCAACTTTTAATGTATTTAGTCCTACAAAAACGTTCTTGAGTAATTTTTCCCATATGCAATGGTTGGAACATTAATTTGTATTCCAAGTGCCCTCATGAAGACATTTACAAAGCAAAACAGGGTCACTCCACTTTGTAAAAACTGGATTTATTTAATTCATAACAGGCTCAGGAAGAGAATGCTTATGATGGTATATTTGACCACTTTCTTTTGCTTTTTGGTAACCACACCAAGAATATGCTCCTTTAGGGCATAGTCTGTGAACAGGGAGGTCATCTGTGGACAATGTATGAAAGTAAGTGGCCCATACAGCTTTTCTCTGTGCTATAACATCATTCAGAGGTGCAATACATCTAATGGGCTGTCCATAATAACTCTGAAGAATGTCACTTTCAGTTTCTTTTAGTCTGCCTTGGCCAGAGAGAGATTTTCCACCCATTAGCAGCTTTCCTTTCATTTTCCTTCTTAGCTTCCTCAATCTAGTACCCATCCTGTATTGCACATGTCCACAACACTCTAAAGAGTTCCATGTGATACCTTGGTAACAAAATTAATTTTATTGAATGCTTTAGAGTCCCCATCACCTAGTTACTTCATATATCTAACATTATAAATGGGTACCAACCTCTGAAATATTTTTAGAGCTACATCACACTCCATACCTCCAGAGGCACCACCATAATTCTTAATACACTGATGTTCAATATGTCCATCAGTACTACCATGGCAGGTGTGGCAATACTTAGATAAGCACTCGACATCAACAAATTTTCCATTCTCCAGAGAAGTACCACTTAAAACACCATTCATGGAACGATGTCCTCGACATTGCCATGTCCATCAGGTGGAACAGCATTATCCCTAGTTCCACTAATATTTACAGTTTGTAACGGAACATATTAAAGGCTTTACTTTAATGAAGTAAGTGATACCCTCCAAATTCAACCAGTTTAACGAGTATTTATGATTATAGAAGAGTTATTGTGTATGTTAACAATGATTGCACAACATGTCTCCATAAACAGTCAACCCATTAAATTATACTGAATAACTGACCCACACAAAAGTTAATATCACTTGATCACTGATACAGCAAATGTCATCATGTAAAAACACTAAGTTTATCTTAAATAATTAATATGAAGTACGAAAAATAGTGGCCAAATTAGGTATTATGGATCTCCTTAAATAAAAATCACTCAGTGAAACCTATTTGTTTACTAGGAGCGGTTTCACTCAGTATTCAAGAAATCAATCCTGTTTTAGACAAAAACCAATGTAATTCTTAATAATTAATGTTAATTACTTATTTATGCAAATTAGAGAAGTCAATTGACAAACTTCTAAAAAATGGCCTTTTTGTAACAAAGAATTATTCTGTCAAGTCAACAAATCTGCCTGTCATTTTCATAACATGTTAAATTATGTCACTCGATGCAAATTAATAACTTATCTGCACAAATTATGATAACAGATGTACATGTGACTTATAAACGATATCTCTTTTTAGTAGTTCTTTGACAATGTTATAAATACAAGCAGCAAGAAGGGTCGAGGAGGCAGTCGGAATGTCACTTTGGTAGAGTGTGTTTGTGTGTTATTGTTTGAGGTGGATAAACAATGCAAAGAACATGCAACGGAAATACTACTTTGTCTTGTGTCATGGTCTTTGGTGGACAGTGGAATTAAGATGGCTACCAGAGTAATAAATATTTGAGGTTTACATATTTGTTGGTTTCGCTCGTTCTTTATCATCAAAAGCACATAAAAAACACGGGACCTCATGTTTTTAACCCTAGACAACCAGATTTAGAGCCAGCATCAGCATCGAGACACAGCAGCGATCCAGCAAGCAGCAGCGATTACTACAACGCATTTTAATGGCGCCAACCAAACATCAAGTGCTAACAAGCTCCGTAAATGGGAGTGAAATAGTGCGATTACAGCAATTAGCAATATCAACGACTAGGCGACCATTACAAGTTTCTTCTACTGCAAGTTTCATAGATGCTTTAGCCACAAGAGTCAGTGAACCTAAAAGTATTTTTATGTATTTGAACCTACTGGGAGGAGGAGGAGGAAGGTCCATCAAACCACAGAACGTTTGAGCTACCATTTTTCCTTTTCCTATTGCACACATTGCCTACACTGTGCATAACTCATTTGATATGAATCTGAAATAAATTTTCAAGGTCAT
This sequence comes from Schistocerca piceifrons, assembly GCF_021461385.2. Taxonomy (NCBI): domain Eukaryota; kingdom Metazoa; phylum Arthropoda; class Insecta; order Orthoptera; family Acrididae; genus Schistocerca; species Schistocerca piceifrons. Next base: position 283,350 of record NW_025728796.1, on the reverse strand, counting down.
TTTTGAGATAGATTTATTGCAGGATCTACACAGAACAACTACATTTGACACTAAACCCTTCCTGCTACTGTGTTATTCACTTATTTCCAGACAGCCTACACGATCACATTGTTTACGTTTTGCAACTTCCTTTAGCAAAGATGATAAGATGCCCACATAATCAACAACAAATACACTACAAGCAGCCCCATTGTTAACACAAAAATTTGAATCAGCAGGAGGCATGCCATATGGGAGTTTTTTCTCTGAAGAACTGATACATACGTTACTTTCAACAGTGTGGCTTGATTTGTTTGTGAACTGGTTACCACGGAATTTCCTTTTATTGAATTTCTTGGTGTGTGGCATAATTCGCAATTATTGCACATTAAAGGATATGTAGTTCCACAAATATATGTAGCTCTTGGGTAACAAATATTCAGTAACACGTGAACAAACTGCTTGTATTTATTTTTGCTTTGCTGAAGCAAAGATAAACATTTACAGACACAAGAAACCTTCACTGTTACCAACATATACAATGCATCATGCGTATAATTGTTCGAAACAGAAAGTTCAGTTCTTTTCGAAATAATACTGGTTTCTGTAACAGAAAAAATTGGGTGTGGTGATATACATGACCGTAACTTGAAAAATGACATATGAATACCAAATTTCAATTTGAAACCCTATAATGTATATACACTATTGGCCATTAAAATTGCTGCACTAGGAAGAAATGCAGATGATAAATGGGTATTCATTGGACAAATATATTACATTAGTAGTGACGTGATTACATTTTCAAGCAATTTGGGTACATAGAGCCTGAGAAATCAGTATCCAGAACAACCACCTCTGGCCGTAATAACAGGCTTGATGCGCCTGGGCATTGAGTCATACAGAGCTTGGATGGCATGTACAGGTACAGCTGCCCATGCAGCTTCAACACGATACATTCATTAAGAATAGTGACTAGCGTATTGTGACGAGCCAGTTGCTTGGCCACCATTGACCAGATATTTTCAATTGGTGAGAGATCTGGAGAATATGTTGGCCAGGGCAGCAGTCAAACATTTTCTGTATCCAGGAAGGCCCGTAAAGGTCCTGCAACATGTGGTTGTGCATTATCCTGCTGAAATGTTGGGTTTCACAGGGATTGAATGAAGGGTAGAGCCACAGGTCATAACACATCTCAAACGTATCATCACTGTTCAAAATGCCGTCAATGCGAATAAGAGGTGCCAGAGACATGTAACCAATGGCACCCCATACCATCACGCCGGGTGATATGCCAGTATTGTGATGACAATACACGCTTCCAATGTGCATCCACCGTGATGTTGCCAAACACGGATGTGACCATCATGATGCTGTAAACAGAACCTTTATTCATCCAAAAAAAAATGACATTTTGCTATTCGAGCACCCAGATTCATCATTGAGTACACCATCGCAGGCGCTCCTGTCTGTGATGCAGCGTCAAGGGTAACCCCAGCCTTGGTCTCCGAGCTGACAGCCCATGCTACTGCAAACGTTGTCAAACTGTTCGTGCAGACAGTTGTTGTCTTGCAAACGTCCCCATCTGTTGACTCAGGGATCGAGGTGTGGCTGCATATTCCATTACACCCATGAGGATAAGATGCCTGCCATCACGACTTCTAGTGCTACCTGGCCATTGGGATCCAGCACGGCATTCCGTATTACCTTCCTGAACCCACCGATTCCATATTCTGCTAATAATCATTGGATCTTGACGAACACAAGTAGCAAGTAGCAAGAACACAAGTGATGGTACACATTTCTCCTCCTTACACCAGGGATCACAACAAAATTTCACCAGGCAAAGCTGGTCACCTGCTGTTTGTGTATGAGAAATTGGTTGGAAACTTTCCTCATGTAAGCACGTTGTAGGTGTCACCACTGGCGCCAACCTTGTGCAAATGCTCTGAAAAGCTAATCATTTGCATGTCACAGCATCTTCAACCTGTCAGTTAAATTTCGCGTCTGTAGCACGTCATCCTCATGGTGTGGCAATTTTAACGGCCAGTAGTGTATATCAGTGCTTTCAGGAAAGACCATAGACTTTAATAAAGTCACAAAAATTTTCGATTTTTCCACCATTTATAAGTACCCTGTATCCTTAATGGGTTTACTTTGATTGTTGATAGCAATGGGAATATGTAAATTATTAACAGGAAATACTGAAAATGCAAGGAGGTAGATTTTCTGTAATAGCTCCTGTCCTCCTCACCAAAATGGCTATTTTGTCAATAATGCAGCATATTTGGACATCCACAAAAGGCATTAAAATGTATTTACGGTGATATTTTTCCTCCCTATATAACTGTTCTTTCACTTCAGTGACAGGTTTGCTCATGGTAGTGTTCATTTTGACTTCTGACCCATTTCCGACAACTTAGGTTTCTGAGTGGCCCATTTCCAAAACTTCGTTTAGTTTACAGCATCACAACTTGTATTATGACTTCCGCTTGCGGAAATTCTGGCCACTGGCCTAGTACTCTGTCTCTGACATATGTTGGAATATTTTATTTACAATCCTGTTATTTTTCACAAAACCAGAATTTGTTTAAAAAACTTGTTTAAAATTCTTCACATTTTGAATAATTCTTGGTTACAAAAATGACCCAGATACATGCTTAATATTTCATGTGGCCAACACATGTACAGTCGCGGACAAAACGACCGAGACCCCTCGCCTTCTCGCAATGCTGCTCTGCACAGCTTTAAAGTCTGCTATACTGCATAACAGGCAAGGCGATGAAGTGCTACCAACATACTATGCATAGACGTGAAATGGAAAAACCATCCGAACTTAGGCAGACTGTTTTCAACCATGGGTAAGACTATATTAGTGCTGATTAGTGTGTTGAACACAACATGTAAATACAAGATATGAATGAAAGAAGAAACGCTAAATAGTATGAACTGTACTAATAAAAATGCATTTCAGCTTATCGAGATAGCATAACTGTTTTACTACGACAAAGCACCACAGATCGTTACCAATTAGCAAAATATTATGCGCATTCGGCTGAAAAACGGTTTGTGTCAACGTTCAGACAAGTCATACTGGATTACCGCTGCTGACCTACATGAAAGTGTGCAAATTTAGCAATGCGTAATTATTCATAACGAAATTCAGTTAAAAATTATTCCCTGCCACACTTAAGTCAATTCAGTTATTGACAGAAGCGGAAAAAGTAGGCAATAACAAGTATGAAATTCTACAAGAGTTTCATATTGACATCCACGGGGCACCAGTACAGAACAAAGGTAGCAATAAAACGTATTAGAGGGGCGAGAATCTCTTAAAATTGCTTTACTCATAGTCTGTCTGCCTCCATAGAGATCAGAACCGTAAACAAACCAGACCACCCTTGTAGTACCAAACACCTTTCACTACATTAGCAGAGAACTCAGGCAAAAAGCCCTCTATTATTACCCCAGACATGAATAAGCCGGCAATTTCGCAATGAAAATGGCAAAATTATCTGCATTCTCTGTTGCATAGAGCTTTCTGGACTCAGAAACATGAATTTTCTACTTTTATGCCACCCCTTATGTGACAATCATTCGGGATGTTTACCGAAATAACAAAATACTGATATTAGCAAGTAAATTTAGTAGGATAATTCTGCACAACCGCAGGAAATAAACGGCTACATAGCTGGCAAATGTATTCTACAATGTTTCGAATTCTCCAGTAGACTCGCCACAGCCAGAAAACGTTCATTACCTGAAGTGCTTCTTGATCTATATAGCAATGGGAATACTCGGTGGCGTTAATACGGGGATCTGAATAACCACGTGTATAGGCAAATGGATTTTATTTGTATTACTGTAAACCTTATTTGGATCGAAAGTGTGGCTTGGAGTAATATGCTGATGTATCGACTGCAACTAGAACATTTCGTATAATGAGTAGGGGGAATTATTTATGCTTCCCTCATCTTCAGTAACTATCATAGCTATTTTCGTTGTTAGTATTTCGTCACCTAAATCGGTGAAAATGGAACCCTACTAGTCTCACTTTCTTGATCGTCTATCTGTCTGCCTGTACTCGAGGGTAACAGATTTTAAGAGTTGGATAGACATAATAAGCGGAAATGTATCGCACTTCCTGCGGTCTACGGTCCCTTGGTGGTGTGAAAAAAGTGAGCTTCTATGTCAACACAATCTAAAGATCGGGCTGTTTAAGTAAAGAAAACTTATGCGAAAGGTCAAAAAATGGCTCTACGAACTATGCGAACAAACTGCTTAGGTCATCAGTCTCGTAGGCCTAAAACTACTTTAACGTACCTAACCTAACACACATCCATGCCCGGGGAAGGATTCGAACTGACGGCGCAAGGAGCAGCGGTTCGCGATATGACGTGGTGAATAATTTTATGCGCAGTTTGTTTAATATAGAATAACTAAAATATATTTGACGTTACGGAAGATGGAGGACGCCTAATTCATTTCCCCTTATCTTTATTTATGATGTCAGATTCGCAATCTCAGCATACGTACTATCCATAACCACACTTTAGCGCAAAGCCATAACCACAGATTTGCGAATACAACACATTGATTTATACTTTTGGTATTTCATTTCCCACGAAGTGGTGGCAGACGATGCTGTGGCATCTTCGAAGCGTGAGCTTCCCCAGCTCTGCACATCAGCTGAGCGAACGTTTCCTTCCTGCTGCTAGTCTGATGGACAATGGCAACACCGTAGAATACGTTTGACAACTATGTGACCATCAATTTACGTTACTGATTGGTTCATAATTATGTTAGTAAATAAACTCGATATTTTTGTGTTGTTTAAATTACATTTGCTCTATGATTCGCACTGAAGACGTAGAAAATGTATTTTATTTGGTCCATGAATCACCTTTGTTGCGAATTAGCCGCCTTATCCATCACATGGACATCGAGGATGCTCTGTTTTGCTACAGTTGTTTCATAGCCTAGTGGTATCGTGTGTCGTTGGCGTTGCCAGTTTACATCTCCAATTGTACCGCCTCCATTTTTCCGTTTGTTTAACAGGGTGTACCAAAGCTCTCCCGTCCGCACTGATTTTCGACGATGTTATAAGTTGCGCTAGGGACCGCATCTACCTTCTTTCGAAGTTAGCAGGCAACTACGCTGTTACGCGGCGGCTCGTTTCGGCCCATTCACCATCTATCCTTCAAGTGTAACGAGCGAGTAACGGAGTTTATATTTCATACCTGCCACAGCGAATTTGTGTTCGTGGGGTCTCTATTCGAATTCGAACGTTTGACTTACGCTATACGTATTCGTTTCGGAATATCGTTTCTACGTCTTCCGTTAACTATACGTGGTTAACATTATGAAGACAATTAATAACATTTGTGAAATACAACTTTGTTTGCGGAAAACATAATGATGTTCGAAGTCGTCAGTTTTTCCACGACAAACGACTTTCAACAACTTATTATATGCATAATTGTTGCAACTGATTGCCTACTAAAAAAAAAAAAGTTGCATGGTGCGAGATTCGATCCGGCGACTTTCGGATAACAAACCCGACCGCTTACCGCTGCGCCACGACGCTGTGGAAAATTACTAATCGTAGAGAGTATTTCACGCAACGGTTTCTTTTAACTGTCGATTTTCTCGACAATGGCTGAGAAGTGCATCTTGGTCCTTTGCCACATTACACCTCTGGCCATGAGCTTTTATTATGCGCAGTATGAATCGAATCTGAATTTCACAATTGGCGGCCTCCCCTTGTTAGCCATGTATATGTTATGTTAGGATATAGCGGTATCCTTTCTTTCAGGCGTGCTAGTTCTGCACGGTTCGCAGGAGAGCTTCTGTAAAGTTTGGAAGGTAGGAGACGGGATACTGGCAGAAGTGAAGCTGTGAGACTGGGCGTGAGTCGTGCTTCGGTAGCTCAGATGGTAGAGCACTTGCCCGCGAAAGGCAAACGTCCCGAGTTCGAGTCTCGGTCGGGTACACAGTTTTAATCTGCCAGGAAGTTTCATATCAGCGCACACTCCGCTGCAGAGTGAAAATCTCATTGTTTAATTATAGGTCACATCCGTCACAATTCCGCGATGACAGAAATAATAACTGGACACCACAAGGCTATTGTTATAGCGCAAATCGTGACCAAAACAGATATCACCTATATGACAACCACTGGCAGAATAATAATAATCACAGGGAAAGATCACCTCTACGTGGTAATGACTATGACAGAGACAATCAGAGAAGCAGACAATATGGAAATCAAAATAATTATTATCAAGGAAGACAGAATAGCTTCAGACGCAACGGTCCACCGCACATTTATGATTCCGGGAGAAATTCTCCACCACATGACCGACAAATAAGAAACTGTGGAAACTACTGACATAACGACAGACCTGAATTTCATCAGAACTGGCGGGATTCAAACGGAGCAGGGCCCTCTCGGCAAGGTGAATTTGTAGAAGTTAAGTCTCCTAATCCCAATAACGGTGCGCGCCAACAAAGAGACAGTAGACAATGACACACCGCTGGTAGCCACAAAATGTACTTCTGCAGCTGACGATGTAGCTGCTGTGGCTAATATTCACGTAAAAATGGAAGACATTAGGGATATCTTACTGCAGGAACACGACGTGAAACAGAACACCATTGCATATCCTGTAATTCACATTACAGTAAATGACGTAAAATTTATGGCAGTACTTGATTCTGGCAGTCCCATTTCAGTAATTAGTGAAACAGGCTATAGCAAATGCAAAAAATTGAACGATTGCCCCCACACTTCCGTTATGTAAGATTAAATGACAAGGTGCAATCTTTGAGAAAAGAATTCTAAGTTGCTTTGTTGGCATACACCTACAATTTTTGCAGAGCCACAGTTTCTCTACGAACTTCCTTATCGTTCCATTATTGTCAACAGAAATTATATTGGGAGTAGACTTTTTGAATGAATACAAAGCAATCTTAAACTTTCACAATGCTGAAATAAGTTTAGAGAAAGAAGGTAAGTCAATAGCTTTGAAATTTGAAGATTGGCTCTCAAACGATGAAGAAGTAATTAATCGGCTTTACCTCCTGTTAGACAACAGTTCGGAATTTTCGTCGGAACTTGACACTAACAATCACACTGCAAGTATTGACAGGGATGATATCGACGGCGTATTTGATACTAATGAGTTAATTCAGAATAAAATTCAAATTGTTGAGAATTGTAATGACACTGATAGGCAGGACCTTATTGAGATTTTACTAGCACATTCCACAGTTTTTACTCACAAAACAGGAACAATCACGGGATTTCAATACCAATTTCGTGTTCGTGAACATACAAAATTTTGTGTTAGACCATACGTAATTCCGGCACATTATAGGGACCGTGTTAAAACAGAATTCAATCTATGCTTGACGAAGGCATTATTGAGCCTGCAGTAAGCTCATACAACAATCCATTACATGTTGTTGAGAAGAAAAATGGATCGATCAGACTTGTCTTGGATTCGAGACAAATCAATACTATTATTATTCCAGAAACAGACAGGTCGCAAACGGTGGAAGAACTTCAAAATTTTAATGGTGTAAAAGTGTTGTTTTCCATTGATCTCAGATCCAGCTTTTATCAGATCGAACTTCATACAGAATGTAGAAAATACACAGCTTTCCTTTGTTTCGGCGTTTATCAGTTTCAGAAACTTCCTTTTGGTTTGAATATTTCTTCGGCAGCATTCATTCGCGGGCTAAATTCCATATTACCCGAGTTCTTAAAACGTCACATCACCTTATATGTTGACGATATTCTGATTGCAGAAGCCTCATGGGAACAACATAATCGCATCCTCAACAGTTTGTTACGTATTTTTGCAGAATCTGGAATTACAGTTAACTTGGAAAAGTCTGAATTCGGTAGGACAAAGGTGAAGTTTTTAGCACATATTATTTCTTCTGAAGGCATTCAGCCGGATCCTGAAAAGTTAGAAGCAATCAGAGCCATTCCAGTTCCATCCACAAAAAAACAAGTCCGCAGTTTCCTAGGTCTCGTAAATTTTTACCGTCGTTTTCTGAATATGCAAATTCTAGTTACACCAAAGCTTTGTTCACTCACTGGAAGAAATACTATTTGGAACTGTGACGAACAGGCACAGTTGGAATTCAGTTCTTTGAAAGAAGCGCTTTTAATGCGTGAATACTAGCCCATCCAGATCTGTCACAAGATTTCTGCCTTAGCACAGATTCTTCTGAAGTCGGTCTTGGTACCCATTTATTTCAGAAAACCATTGCTTTTGCTAGCCCAGTGCTAACTAAATCTGAAACAAAGAAATTATTCCGTTACTGAATTAGAAGCTTTAACTATCATTTGGGCATTTAACAAATTCCGTTCTTTTCTTTCTGGTAAGCACGTAAAAGTATACAGTGATCATCGTTTCTTATGTCTTCAAAATTAAATCATGACTGGTTTCTGCAAGAATTCCGCTTCACAATATTCTACATTCCCGGCAAGGAGAACATTGTTGTGCACGCACTGTCACGCGCACCGGCTGGGCTTGAAAAGAGTAACACAGAAGGCAACCTCGAGAAAAATTTGAGTATTCTGTACATTCGGAAAGTCACCTTTGAAAACTTCATCACCACATCTTTAAAGGACATTGCTCATGAACAAGATAAAAAAAAAAAAAAGGTTCAAATGGCTCTGAGCACTATGGGACATAACATCTGAGGTCATCAGTCCCCTAGAACTTAGAACTACTTAAACCTAACTAACCTAAGGGCAACACACACATCCATGCCCGAGGCAGGATTCGAACCTGTGACCGTAGCGGTCGCGCGGTTCCAGACTGAAGCGCCTAGAACTGCTCGGCCACAGCGGCCGGTGAACAAGATAAAGATCCGATTCAGAAAGACATCAAAAGGAAATTGCATAAAAAGACACACACAGAGATTCAACATTAATGTCTGGTTAGAATCAACATACTGTTCAAATGCTATGCTGTTGGTGGCAAACTGTGAGTACTTTGCATTCCTGACGATTTTGTTAATAAGCTCATTTGGTACATTCATTTCAGCTACGCATAGTTTGGTCCACGAAAATGTTATCATATTCTTCGGACGACTTGTTATTTTAACAATGTGGTAAAGAGAATTCGAAGAGTCCTGCTTATTTGTAAACTTTGTCAAAAAGCTACACCATCTACTATCTCACATAGTCCTCCGTTGTTTCCTATCATTTCTTCTAAATTAAAAGAATTTGCTGCTGTTGATCTCTCGGGACCCCTTGTCAGAAAATCGAATGAATTTTCGTATGTTCTAGTAGCTGTTGAACTTACTTCAAAATTTGTTTCTTTCACACCGTTACGTAAAGCCACTGGACGGACTGTATCCAACGCCTTTGTTAAAAATTTCTTACGTGAAGTTGGACACGTTAGTAAAGTCATTTCAGATTATGGATCGCAATTCAGATCTGCTGTTTGATTTTATGATTCTGAAGCATGCGTGACCAACATGTTGTTATTTCATTGTCCTCGCCACATTGTAACCCATCTGAAAGGATTATGAAAGAAATCAATAAGCTTTGCAGACTTTATTGTCACAGAATGCATTAGCATTGAGACAGATATTTACACTTATCTCAATATGTGCTGAATGAAATTCCTCATGACTCCACTGCTTTACCATCTATTCTTGTACTGAAGAATGAAGAACTACCGAACAGAATCAGAGAGCTTGTACCTTTTCCGAATACATGTAAACTTCGACACAAAGACATAATTGATTTGGATATTAAAACTACAAATTCTGCAGCAGACAGAAGTAGAAAACTACACGGGAGAGCAAATGCAAAGAAACTATATATTTGTCAGAAAGTTCTCATTAAAACTCATTCATTGTCACATAAGAAGAAACACTTGAGTCACAAATTCTTTCTGATTTACAATGGACCTTACTGAGTCCGACGTATACCACATGATAATTGCGTTGAAGTTGAAACTCTGTGTACAAGGAAAAGTAAAGGATTGCACCTCATTTTACATGTAAAACCATTTATTGAGAGATAATCTGTTTTTTAACTTAGTCTTTGCTATAAAATTTTTCACATCACGTTACTAGTATGCTTTGTCAGACTTAGAAACTGTTAACATGCAACAATGTTTGAAGTTAAATATCCAGTCAAGAACCTAGGGAACTTACTTATACAAGTAATTACGAATGCATTGTTATAGTGAACAGACGACACAGTGTTGTTGTTGTATACATTCTTCCTTGTTCTTTGCATGATTACGTAACAACTATAAGGCTTACATACTTAGAACATATACCGGTACTGCTAATGACTTTCTAATGCAACATTTTGGTTTACTTGAAAATACATTATGCATTTAAAGTGCTTCCTGGGAAATACCAGATGACACAGTGGTTAGTTTATTTGACATCTACACGATTATATCACATCACTACCAATGAGTGACCCAATTTATATTATTGCCTTTGCGCTGTATCTGTTTTATATCTGCACAGTTTTTCTGCACTCTTCTGTAAAGTAAAACAGGTTTTAGTAGTAACTTGTGGTATAGCTACAATGAGACAGCCTTTTCCGTAGCACAACAATACGTTACAGTATAGTACTTTCTTGATCACGGCAATGTATGTAGTAACTACGATATCTATACGCATAGCATTTCACTTTTGTTTATTACAAGTACATTGACTTCTACAGAACTTTGCTTACGGACGACGATAATTACGACACTTGGCACATTTTGTACCCTTAAGTAATGATAGAGATTACCTTACAACAAAGCGCAGTTTAGCGCTACAGTAGACGTATTTAATTTTGTACTTAAAACATTTATTTTTAATCACTCAAAGGTTTTTGAGTTACAAAGATACAAAGAAAGTCTTCCGTGATATATTTCATTCCATTGCTGTAAACTGTAACACGTGAGGGTATAATTACATTAATCTTCAGGGGGGTTCACGCCAAGTTTGTGTACTAAGCGTGGCGAGCGCAAGGAGTCCTAGCTAATATGGTATTTGCTTATACAACTTTTCACATCGGTACCACATTTCTCTAACACAGAATTACACAGCCATCTGATCATTTAACATTTTTTTACTACGTCAGTGACACATGTTTACGCAATTACGCTGTTGGATAACTTCACAGTTATGAAATTGTATTTTGTCACATTTTTTCGGAACCATTGTGATACTATGAGACCTTTGAATGATGTATTTGGTATGGGATCATGATTTTTAAAGTACGTTTGAGGTAGATGACTCTATTCAAATGAGCAGAGAATTCTTTTTTTGGTTTGGAAATTATTGCAGAAAGCTACGACGTTTTTGAGATTTGGCTGAGGTTTTATGATGTTCTTATTACGATGACGATGTGTATTATGCTGTTGAGGTATGTTTATGATCAATAAGCTGATGATACCTTTTATGAGGAATGCGATTCATCATAATAGATACGTAGCATAAATATTGAAGAAGTGTTGACGAATATGTGTATGTGTAATAAGGTAAAGATTAATGATAAGTGGTTGGGGACCCTGATAGGTGAAAAAGGATGTTGGAATCCAAATATCGTACTTTAAGAGTTACAAGATGTGTGTACATGCGTGAATGTATCACAATGGTACCAAAGATATTTTGGACTCTGATATAAAAAAATTTCACAGGTTGAAAATTTGCGTTAAAAATGTGTAGAAACAAAATCCTATAAATATAACGGACTGTCATTGTAGCGTAAACTGTTGTCGTAAATATTTCGGTAAGAAAGCTAAATGACCTTGATGCATGTCTTGTTGGCGCCCAGCTGTGCCAGTCGCCTGGAGAGAAAGCCATTAAGTGGAGAAAAAAGACGCCATTAACCTCGCTATTGACATTTCTTTGTAGAAAGCATTGCAAATATGACACGCTCATTACTTGGAAACACATGATTATATTGTGGAGCTTGTACTTTGGGCTACTTACTGAAATGCCTATGAGCTGATGGGAAATATTCTTACATCTGCACACCTGATTATGACAAGCGTCTTTCTATGAGAGTTGAGAGATTTTGTACTGATTTATGAAATGCCACATGGATACTGAATGATATTTTTATGCTTTGCTTTGTACATAGTTGCTTATTTCATTTGATATCTGGTTTCCAGCTGTGTTACAGCATTGGTTTTATAAAATAAAATTAAATGCATTTGCTAATGAGAATGGTTTCTGTCAACAGATCTGTTAAATAATAATTTTATGATCCACATTCTTTAAAAAAGGAGCACATGGAAAGGAAAGAACAATAAGAAGGGACTAATAACATTAGCTGCATACATAATTTTCTTTTCAAGTACTTGGTAATTTTTTTTGTAGAATAAGTTGTTGTGGTGCGCCACTTTTATGGCATAGACAATAAGATGTGAATAGACATTTCCCTTATGTGCATTGTTGTCTTTAGTGTACTATATTTTCTGCTTGTGAGTTTATCATGTGTAGACATAAGTTATTGAATTTGCTGCTGCTGTTTGCCAGGCATAGTGCTACTGAATTTCACTTTGTATTACTCTGTTAAGTCAGTTTTACTACTGATTTATTTTTCTTGTTTGCCACACATTGCCTTATGTTAGTTGTAATGTTTGCATTTGCTCTGCTAATTTATATTTACTGCTGCTTGCTATGATAATTTGGATTTTTTCTCATTGTTCTTTGTGTTAAGTGTTTTGTGCTGCTGCATTGCCTTGTCCCTTAGTTTATGCATCTGAGCTCAGTAGATTTAAGTTAGCTTAAGTGGGGGTAGGCTATATAAGAGAATGAGTTGCGATCAATTGGAAGAAATGCACTGAAAAGGTACACAAAAAGAGTTTGTAAAAAAAAGTGTACTGTACAATGAAGAATAATTATTTTGAAAGAGTATATGAATAGACTACAGAAAGCAGGTATTGATAGGACTTTCTGAGAATAATGATGAACGAAGGGAGATCTCCAAGAAGTAAAGAAAATTTTGTTTGCAGAATACTGCAGTAAAACAAACCCTGTCTTTTCCTTTTGTGTTATCCCGCTATATGTTTGTGTACCCTTGTGCATTTGTATTTTTCCTGTCTATATGTGTTTAGCTAATGAGATTTGTTGTAGAATTTTTCTAATACTAATATACATAAAAGATCAAAATAGCTTTCAAAAATAATGTCGAAACATCTTTACAAATTAAACAACATATTATTAATGCAAATTATATTTGAGGATAACAGCATTCCTCATCATAGTGAATGTATCTATTTATGTCATAATTCCTTTAACACTGATGTATATGTTTATTTATTTTCTTTTGTAAAGTCTGTATTACCACAAATGTTATCTGTATTATTATATTTTTAATGATGTTTTCTCTACCTTTGTAATTGTATTCTCATGTTGTAAAATTGTAATTGACACCAGTTCATCAAATTAAGTAACTTCTAAGAATTTCAGTTCTCACATTTCTGTTGGTCATAGTACATGCACAATATGTGAGAGGTTGGGATTGTCAGTGTTTGCACATGTGTTAATAATTCAGCAAGGGACTGGTAACGGCATTGCTGGTTCTAAGGACAGTTCCAAAAACTCTGTGAGTGCACAACTGGTGGTTCATGGACTTGCTATACTATCCGCAAGACTCTTCGATGGTGACTGTGCACCGGCACAGTCGCAACAGATGGCTGCTGGCCATCTCTACAAGGACTGCAGTGGGTCTGCACCTCTGGTGGCCCACCAATACCTTAATCTCTACTGGGACTACAGTTGGTCTGCACTGTGATGACCTACCTACCAATATTCTTCAACTTCGACTGACTCTGCTGTGGGTTTGCTCTGTTGTGGCCCATTACCTGTCTGCATGTCAAGAGTCAGCTCTGTCTTTCCGTTAGAAGGACAATACTACTTCTTCAAGACTGCATGGAATCCACTAATTCCTTGTGCATTTTCTTTTACTGCTCAGACTTTGAGAAAAACACTGCAATTTCTTGTGATGAATGATCAGGACTGTCTTTATGAGAACAGTTTTTGCTTTTGACCAACATTGCATCATTAAGTGTGAGCATTTGACATCTTTGATAAAATTTTTCATAATTACAATAACAAATCGTTATTGGCCACTGCCCAAAACAATTTGTAAAATTTTTTGCGGGGAGAATGGGGGCTATGTAAGTAAGCTGTTTAGGATTTTATATTGGTAACGCCACGTAGCGGTCTGTATGAAAATCACTGACTGTGCTGTGTGCAGTCTCTGTATGGTTGGCATTGTTGGAATATTCGCTATTGTAGTGTTGGGCAGTTGGATGTGAACAGCGCGTAGCATTGTGCATTTGGAGGTGGGCCGCCAGCAGTGGTGGATGTGGGGAGAGAGATGGCAGAATTTTGAGAGCGGACGATCTGGACATGGGTCCATCAGAAAGAGTAAATCTGTAATACTGGATATCATGAACTGATATATTTATATGATGACTTTTGAATGTTATTAAGGTAAATACATTGTTTTTTCTCTATCAAAATCTTTCATTTGCTAACTATGCCTATCAGTAGTTAGTGCCTTCAGTAGTTAGAATCTTATATTTAGGTGGCAGTATTGGCGCTCGCTGTATTGCAGTAATTAGAGTAACGAAGATTTTTGTGAGGTAAGTGATTCATGAAAGGTATAGGTTGTTAGTCAGGACCATTCTTTTGTAGAGATTATTGAAAGTCAGATGTCGTTGCGCTAAAAATATTGTGTGTCAGTTTAGTGTTGACCAGAATAAGTAAAGAGAGAAATGTCTGAGTACGTTCAGTTCTGCTCGGCTGTTTGAAAATCAAATAGCGTAAGAGGTTTATCAGCACAGTAATTCACTAACTTTTCTAAGGGGATGTTTCAACTTTGACTCTAGAGTTAGAGACCATATTGGTTTTTTTTATTATTATTTTTTTCCTCCCTCTCTATCAGAATTACCTACGAATGTTTTTTTTCCAATTTATGTTGAAAAATGTTGTCGTTATTCATCAATTAACTTTCTGTGTAATTAATTAAAAAATAATATACGAGTGAGACACTAATGTGACATACTTTTGAAACTCCTTACAACCTGTAAAGCTGCAAGGACATTCACAGATATTTCACATCATTTTCTCATTCGTTCATTTTTTTTTTAACTTCATCAAATAATTTATAGTGTAATGGAAGAATAACAACAACATTGTTTCAACATAAATTGGAATAAACATTCGTAGATAATTCAGAGAGTGAGGGGAAAAAAGGAACAACCAGATTTCGAGCTCACAGCGCAAAGTTCTAAAGTCACGACGGTAGCCGCTGAGCCAACGCTTCAATTGAACTCTGACATGCTAAAAGGTATTTACCCTATAGCAACATCGCACTGAAAACTTTAATCATCGATCTCTGAGAAGCGGTCCAGTGTATGCAGATAATACGAGACACGTGTTTGCTTATTTTGTCCCCTCTTTCATTGAGAGAAGTTTCAGCTAGATCGGGATATGACACTTGGCGGGTCCCCTCGTAAGTGGTGTGTGTTGCGATTCAGTAGACAGAATGCGTCCACTTTCCTCGACTACTCATTGACATGTTTGGAAACTTCCCTGCTTGTAGTGGCAGTTTCCAATATGAGGGCTGGTTTCCCTGATAACGATCTACTAATGGACTTTGCTCCTAATTTACGTTACTGTGTAGTAGACCTACTGCAACGACTTGAACTGGAAATGTTTGTTTATTTGGATAGTCGGCTTTCTTATTGCCATATTGCGCTATAATATTTTCCTTTGTCTCAAAACGGAAAGTTTAGATGACCACTGCGACTTGGTAACATCAGTAACAATTTAATACTTTGAAACAGTTACGTGTGGTGTACGGGGAGTTAACTCTGTTGCATGAGGAATACATTAAACACAAAAGCTGCTTCCAGTAACAATAATTAACTTTGAGTTACATGATAAAACTCAAGTCGAAATACTGCCAGTTCATCTCAGTACTCAGTAAAACTTGAACAGGAACGATCGCAAACATACTTTTGTGGGGAAGGCAAACGAAAGACTGGGTTTTATTGGCCGCACGCCAAAATACGCAACAGGTACACTACGTTTGTCCATCCACTGCTATAGTACTTCTAAGCGGTATGGGATCCTTGACAGATGTAATTGACGGTGCACGCCAGAAACGTCCAAGGAACGGTAGCACGATTTGTAATGTCACCAAATAGGGGAGAGATAGTCCCAGATTTGATAAGCGAGTTGGGGTGACATTCACGAAAACAAAAACGTTTTTCATTGCCGCGAGAACTTTTTAAAAAATTTCAATCACCAACATCTGTTCTGAATGTTGAAACATTATTTCCTCGGGAACTTACAAGGGAAAATATGACCATAATAATAATGTAATTCAGGGCTCGTGAGCAAAGATGTAAGTGGTCCACTTTCCTGTACGCTTTAAAGAGTAGGACGGTAGAGAAATATTCCGAAGGTGGTTCGATGAACTCTCTGCCAGGCATGTAAGTCTGGATTGCAAAGAAATTCTGTAGATGTAGTCATGTAGATGTAACAACGAAATTATATTGTAATTGCGACACGTGAGTGACATTTGATTTGAACATTGAAGCTGTTTGCTGTTTATTTATTTTTTGCTCATTATTTCAATATAAATTTAATGGACCTAGGTGTATGTCTATGGCTGAAAATAAAGAGTCATGCATGGACCAATAACAATAAATTTTTAATTGCTTGTTATGGTACTGCAGTATCTGCCAGCATCTTCAGAAGTGGATATCGCATACGCCTTTCCTAGGGTGTTCATAAGTGGATTTTGCAGACGACTTCAAACAAAATTTGAATGTAGCTTCGTAAAAGTCCCGTGATCAAACGATGTCAGTTGCTGGCGAATACAGTTTATCCTTACAAGACAGTACATATTATCATTATACATGAGGTGAAAAGTGTTTCGCCGGCTGCTGTGGCCGAACGGTTCTTGTTCAAATCGTTCAAATGGCTCTGAGCACTATGGGACTCAACTGCTGAGGTCATTAGTCCCCTAGAACTTAGAACTAGTTAAACCTAACTAACCTAAGGACATCACAAACATCCATGCCCGAGGCAGGATTCGAACCTGCGACCGCAGCGGTCTTGCGGTTACAGACTGCAGCGCCTTTAACCGCACGGCCACTTCGGCCGGCTGAACGGTTCTTGTCGCTTCAGTTGCAGGTTGGAATCCTTTCTCGGGCATGGATGTGTGTCATGTCCTTAGGTTATGTAGCTTTAAGTAGTTCTGGGTCTAGGGGACTTACGACCTAAGCAATTTGGTCGCATAGTTCTTAGAGCCAGTTTTTTACCTTCAGCGTAAATTTTCCTTACATAAACGGCCCTATCTTCAGATTGCGTTGACATAGCTCACTTCTTTACACCACCAAGGGACCATATACCACAGGAAGTGCGATACGTTTCCTAGTATTATGTCTACCCATACTCGAGGTAAACAGGTTTTAATGTTTGGTGGACAGACAGATGGTCAAGAAAGTAAGACTAGATGGATTTAATTTTTACCGATTTAGGTGACGAAATCCTAACAACGAAAAAAGTTAACAGTTACTGAAGATGAGAGCAGAATAAATAATCCCCCCTACTCTTTATTCGAAATGTTCTAGTTGCAGTCGATACATCAACATATTAGTCGTAGCTACGCTTTCGATCCAAATCAGGTTTACAGTAATACAAATAAAATCCATTTTCCTATACACGTGGTAATTCAGATCCCAGTATTAATGCCTTTGCGTTTTAGAAGTGCGACCATTCTCATTGCTAGCTAGCTTAATAAACACTTGCGGCTAATGAACGTTTTCTGGATGTGGCGAGTCTAATGGAGGATTCGAAACATTTTACAATACATTTGCCAGCCGTATGTAGGCGTTTATTTCCTGCGGTTGTGCAGAATTATCCTACTAAATTTACTCGCTAGTAACAGTATTTTGTTATTTCGATAAACATCCCGAATGATTGTCACATAAGGGGTGACAGAAAAGTAGAAAATTCGTGTTTTTGAGTCCAGAAAGGTCTATGCAACAGAGACTGCAGATAATTTTGCCATTTTCATTGCGAAATTGCCGGCTTATTCATGTCTGGGGTAATAAGAGAGGGCTTTTTACCTGGGTTCTCTGCTAATGTAGTGAAAGGGTTTGCTACTGCAAGGGAGGTCTGGTTTGTTTTCGGTTCGTTCTAATCTCGAAGGAGGCAGATAGACCATCAATAAAGCAATTTTAAGAAATTCTCGTGCCTCCAATACATTTTATTGCTACATTTGTTCTGTACTGGCGCCCTGTGGGTGTCAATATAAAACTCTTGTAGAATTTCATACTTCGCATTCTGGAGGACGACGGTTCAATCCCGCGTCCGGCCATCCTGATTTAGGTTTTCCGTGATTTCCCTAAATCACTCCAGGCATATTTCGGGATGGTTCCTCTGAAAGGGCACAGCCGACTTCCTTCCCCATCCTTCCCTAATCCGATGAGACCGATGACGTCGCTGTCTGGTCTCCTTCTCCAAAACAACCCAATTTCATACTCGTTACTGCCTACTTTTTCCGCTTCTGTCTATAACTGAATTGACTTAAGTGTGCCAGTGAATGATTTTTAACTGAATTTTGTTATGAATCATCACGCATTGCTAAATTTGCACACTTTCATGGTAGGTCAGCAGCGGTAATCCAGTATGACTGGCCTGAACGTTGACACAAACCGTTTTGCAGCCGAATGCGCATAATATTTTGCTAATTGGTAACGATCTGTGGTACATTGTCGTAGTAAAACAGTTATGTTATCTCGATAAGCTGAAATTCATTTTTATTAGTACAGTTCATACTATTTAGCATTTCTTCTTTCATTTATATCTTGTATTTACGTGTTGTGTGTGGTGTCACCGCCAGACACCACACTTGCTAGGTGGTAGCTTTTAAATCGGCCGCGGTCCGCTAGTATACGTCGGACCCGCGTGTCGCCACTGTCAGTGATAGCAGACCGAGCGCCACCACACGGCAGGTCTATAGAGACGTACTAGCACTCGCCCCAGTTGTACAGCCGACGTAGCTAGCAACAGACACTGACGAAGACTTTCTCATTTGCCGAGAAGATAGTTAGCATAGCCTTCAGCTAAGTCAATTGCTACGACCTAGCAAGGCGCCGTATTCAATTGCTATAATATTCTGTATCATCAAGAGCGATGTTCTACAATTATGAATTACAGTTAAGTATACCAGAAGCTACGTGCTTTTCTTAATAGCATTCATTACGTATCCTGTTTCAGACCTCACGCCATCCGGCGTGAGCATATAGCGTGCATTTCGGTCTCCTCAAACCACACGGTGTCGGCACATCTGCCGACACATCATATCGGCGACGAGTTAATAGAAGGGTCTTGTTCTTTATACTTGCTTACATTCCATTGTGTCATGGCTTCGCCGCAATCTCCAGATGTACTGTCCGAATTTTATCGCTTGCAGACTCAGCAGACGCAGGCGTTATTGGATGCCTTTGGACAGCTCGTCCAGGGTCAACGTGCAATGCAAAACGATGCGGCCGCCGCCGCTCCAGCGCTACCACAGCCACAACTTGCAGTTGCACCACCATTTCGCCCGTTCGACGCGGAAATAGAAAGCTGGACGGAGTGGTCACGCCAATTTGGATTCCATCTCGCCGCCTACAGAATTCAAGGTAATGAGCGGCAGCCTCACTTATTGTCTTGTGTCAGCGTGACACGTACCGTGTGATCGTGAAAGTGTTTCTCCGACGCGACGTAGCAACTCTGTCCTACGACGAAATTTTGTCTGCCTTAGATGCATATTTCAAGGAATCAGTCAATGTGGTTGCAAAAAGGTATACGTTCTTTCGAACAAAACGTACGGCCGGTCAGACTAATCGGGAGTGGGTTGCAACTTTGCAAGGCCTTACACAGGATTGTGCTTTTGAGTGTGAATGTGGACCTCCTTATTCAGATACAATGGTACGTGATGCTATTGCACAGAACGTTCCTGATGTTCGTATATGGGAACAGATTTTGAAACTAGTCAATCCCTCCCTTCAACAAGTGATGGACATATTGGATAGGCAGGACACACTTGACTTTGCTCAGGAATCATTTGCGAATTTGCCAGCCGTGTGTCACGTTAACCGGCCTGCCGGGCGAGCTGTACGGAACAGTAAACTGCCCTCGCGCCCGTCCGCGCAGCCACGTGTGCCGCATAAGCACGCAAATGCAGTGCTAAATCATGCCCGCGGTGTGCTACTAGACATTCGCGTGCGAATTGCCCGTCACGCCAAGCTATTTTCTTTTTCTGTAATAAAAAAGGACATGTTCAGAGTGTTTGCCAGAAAAAGCTCAGAACGGACACTAACAACCATTCCAGGCCCTTTGCTTCGCGCCGGAATCGAACCATGAATACTCGGGCTCGTGAACCTTCGCCCATGGAAATTCATGTAGTTAATTCCACTCCGCCCAGTGCCACTCTCTCTAACAGTGACTGTGTGCGTCCCACAAAAAGTGTGCGTCGACGTCGCTGGAAATTACGTCAATTAGCAAGTGATTCTGTAACAGTGTCTGTTCAAATTGCACGAGACAGTCGCTCTTGTCGTCAACAAGGCAATAAACTTTTTGTAGACTTGGACATTCATGGCCACATGATACCATTCCAGCTCGATACCGGAGCTGCAGTTTCATTGTTCAATAAAGACACGTACAAACAACTGGGCACACCTCCCTTGCGTGCCACAGATGTTAAGTTAAATACATATTCAGGTCAGACTATCCCTGTGTTCGGACAGTGCAGCCTTCTTGCAACATACAAGGGACAAACAAAACTTGTGTCTTTTTACGTACTTCGTTCTTCTTCTGCAGTGAACTTGTTTGGTTTGGATTTAAGTCAGTTGTTTAACATGTCTATAGTCAATCAGGTCCTATCAGTGAACCAGACTGTGCCTTCGGACAGTGTTTCTCGTCTATGTGAAGAGTTTGCAGACATTTTTGCACCGGGCCTTGGTTGCACTAAGAACTATGAAGCACATTTGGAACTAAAAGTAAACGCGCAACCGAAATTTTTCAGAGCGCGCAATGTTCCCCACACATTGCGTGATGAGGTCGCGAGAACCTTACACGATTTGGAATCACAAGGTGTAATTGAACGTGTGCAAGCTTCTCTCTGGGCATTTCCCTTAGTAATTTTGCCAAAACCTTCCGGCAAATTGAGACTTTGCGTGGACTTCAAAGCAACAGTGAATCCACAACTAGTGATTGCAAATTATCCTTTACCCCGCCCGGAAGATCTTTTTGACAAACTGTGCACAGTAAATATTTTTCGAAGTTGGACCTAGCAGATGCGTACTTGCAAATACTGGTGGACGAAGGATCCCAGCGCGTCTTGGTGGTTAACACGCATCTTGGTTTGTACCGTTTCAAAAGACTGCCATTTGTATTCTTGTATGGCTGTCTTCACTTACACATTGTAGCTACGCAAGGCGTCTAAATTTGCTTATATTAAGTTTGTCCCCCCACCCAAAACAACCCATTTCCCGCGCTTGTCCCGTTAGTGTCATTAGGCTTCTTGTGGAAAGTGTGTGTGTTTGTATTTGTTTCCGCCATATTTGTGACGTCATGGGTCAAAGCAGACGGGTGGGATCGGACGCTTCCGTATTTCCCATAATTGTTCTATACGGATGATGTAAGTGATCATCCCCTCATTTCCAGTCACAAACTATATTCATCTTCCCAGAGGAAGGAAGTAACAATCCTGAAAGCTAGAAAGGTTGTGTTTTTTTTTAATTCAAGTGCTGTTTTTCTCTCATACTTCGTATAAGTCATTTCATAATTTTACAATGAGTACTGTCAGCTGTACATATAATGGTTACATTAAAATCCTGTTAATTTGAACCTTAGTGTTAACATTAACTAGCAATTGCATTCGTGAGTCGAAACAATATGTTTAATTATAATTATGGAAGGAGAAGCTAATGAAATATTTTTTTTTTACTTTCTATTTTTTTATTACCTTAGGATTTTCAGTTTTCTGCCCAATGTCTAGCAGCAACCTGTTAAAGACTTTCGATCAGAATGTGATATTCCATTCTGAATCGTAGGCAGGGATGTATAGTCTACAAGGACATTGTTTTTACTTTCACTGAACAGAGTAAAATTATCCCTATTATGAACAACAAATACTATTAGGGAGTAAATATGTTGACATGTAAGTGAAAGACTAAGAAGGGCCCTGAAAAGACTCACTGCGCTATCAATTTTACACAATAATTTTACTCACATGGATAAAAAATTTTGTTAACTTGCCACATCAGATTTGAATAAAATCGCAAGCTTTTCATAGCAGCCTCCATCACCGTCACCAGTAATGGTACTGGTGTGGTGAACTGTAGCAGCACATTAAAAGTGAAACTTCCTGGCAGATTAAAACTGTGTGCTCGACCAAAACTCGAACTCGGGAGATTTGCCTTTCGCGAGCAAGTGCTCTACTATCTGAGCTACCGAAGCACGACTCACGCTCGGTACTCACAGCTTCACTTCTGCCAGTATCTCGTCTCCTACCTTCCAAACTTTACAGAAGCTCTCCTGTGAACCTAGCAGAACTAGCACTCCTGAAAGAAAGGATATAGCGGGGACATGGCTTAGCCACAGCCTGGGGATGTTTCTCATTCTGGAAACATTAAAAGTGTTTCAATTGAATTGATTCTGCATTATTTCTCTTCCTCATGTCCTTGACATTAATGCTACCAAGTTGTGTTCTTGTACAGTAATTAGTTTCCATGTTATAACATGTTAAATATAGAAAGTTTAACTGTAACCAAGCAGTAGTTTTCTTTGATGACAATATCAGTTCCAGTGCACAACTGAATTTCAAAATCTGTCTTGTGGGGTGAAAATCCATTACTGCTGCTATCTTGTGCTGACAATGAGATGACTTTCATAGAAATACTGAATTATTTCATTTGTAATACAGTTTCATAGTTTTTGTAGTTGCTCATGACCTTTACACTTGCATGCAATGGATGTAGCATCAGCATACAGAACTATCCTTGAATCTGGGGAGCATTATTTTGTCATTTACATAAATCGACAAAAGAAAGTATCCCAGTACTAAGTCCTGGGTACCCTGTGTTAGATATCAGCAATGTTAGATCAGTGTGTGCCACTCGCCATTCTTAAGAGTGAAAACTGATTTGTGTTAGGTAAGGTTTTATTAAACTGTGAACAATTATCAGCACTATTACCCAGCCGTTTTCCCAGAGTATTTACTATCTCTCTCTACAAGCAATTGATAGAGATTAGCTTTCCCACCTATAGCTTATCGCAGAAAGTTCAGTAACACCTTCAACACATAAGGAATTGAGCACCAACTATTGGCATTTTTTACAACATCACCATAAGGTTTGATATCCCTACTGAAAGACGAGCAGAAATTTTTTGTTAATTGGTGCATAATAAGGTTATTTTTTGGTATACCAGTGCTCAGTAATAACTGAAACATCTGGTTTATTAAAACATGCTATTATGTCCAAATCATTGTGCTTACTTCCTAGGCTCGTAAAGTTTTGGAGGATGATCTTTGTTCGCAGGTTGCGTTGTCATTACATGTTTTTTCTTTTTTCTTTGTAACCATAAATATCCTCATTAAGTAAATCAGATGTACTTGTCAAACTGGGAAGAGGACACAAAAAGGTCACACATGTACAAAATAATAATAAAAGGAAAGATTCCAAACGAGTTTCTTAAAGCAAAATGTAAAACTTAATTGTTTTTGGATATATTACTTACTTATATCCTTCATTCAAAAACTTAAGAAGGCTGTTAGTTTAGTGTCTTCAAGGCATAATGCTGTTTCATTGAGCATCGCAACAATCAAGCCTGAGATAGTAGTGTACTATGATACTACCTATGAAGAAATTGATGCACTGGATGTGAAGTGCTCTGTTTAGTCTACCCAGCAGGTGTTCCAGAAGATGGCCCTGCACCATTCTATAGCATCATGAATATTTGTGTGGTATATACATTAGTGATATATTCATCACTGACAGAAAATTTAATAATCACATTTTTGCTTGAAGTTTCTGAAATGGCAGTTGATGAGATCATATCTGAAGAGACAGCTATCAACCCACACTTTCAGCATGAAGTAGGACTACAATTACCAGAATTCTGAAATGTGGATCTAGTAAACCTAGAGTTGCTCTAGGAAAATAAGTAACATGTGACATGTGTCCCAGATCAAAGATGAGAAAATGAAAGGTTGCTGTATTAGTTATAGCACACAAATATGCAGTGACTAAGAAGTGTGAAATGACTGTGTTCAAAGCTATGTGGACTTCTTTAATTGTTGGTTTAAGTCATTCACATTATTTCTTTGCTGTGTTAACTGCTGCCATCCATTAATACCAGAATGTCAACAACTACTCTGTTACTTTAAAATCTTCAACATGTTCACTGTGGCTGACACAAAGGTCAATAAGAGTTACTAGCCACGAGCTTTTAAGTGTCAGCTGCAGTGAATGTGCAAAACAAGAAAATTTTTGCAATTTAATTTAAAGTCCTATTCAGCTTCCTTTTTCAGGCGTGTTTATTTTTAAATATTGAAACTGATGAGAGTTTCATTACAGGACCCCTAATTTTGAAACCTGGATGACATCATCCCAGCACTGCAACAAAATATGCACCATACACAACAGGTTCAATGCAATCTCTCCTCTCCACAAATTTGCACCTCAGATGTGTTATATGTCATATATATGTTATACATCATATAATACTACAGTCAATTTTCCATATATCTGAGCAAAATGAGTTATTGTGTGTCCATGTTTATCTCATCTAGGCATTGCATCTTTCCCTTAACTTCAGTGTGCTTTACAATAAAATTTGTATGAAAAGTTTTCTGTGTAAATTACCTATTCTACACCTACAACTAATGCTTGTGTAACCTAGTGTGCCATTCAGGTGGGTTTACTGGTGTGTCAATATAATTGTCAGGTTTGGTTTGAAAGGGTTTCTTGAAATATATTCCCACATAAATTTTTAAGTATCTATTCTCGGTTGCAAATTATCTTACACACTGTCAGTGCCACTTCAATGCAAAGATTTTAAATCATGCTGGGGAATATACCAATAACACAGTTCCAGCATACCTCAGAAATTTAATTTTAGTTGCTTCAACCAATGACAATTACGGACTTGCCAAGTCTTGCACTGCCCTGTTTTGTGTATTAACCCGTTGGCTGGCATGAAGGTGCCGGTGGTCACAGCAGATTGCTCTGCTGGGGCCAGCGCTGATCTCATGGTAACAACCAGGTATCAGCAATTTTACACTTTAATCTTACCGAGGAAAAATATTTACTTATATTTGATAACCCTTACCATTTCAAGACGATTTTTCGGTTTGCGGAATTTTTATTTAAATGACTACAAAGTTATTCATGAATTCAGTTTTAGATACATATTTAACATATTATATTTAATTGTGTAACGGATAATTCCTGAAACAGTAATTAGCATTCTAGCTGTATCTTTTCAGCCAAGGCTGTACAGATGCATATACTTCACACTAGTTCCTAAACGACTGCTTAACACATTGACTACCATGCTGCTGACAGCAGAGCAGCACACTTAATGCTGTATTCCAGACCTAATCATGTCAGGACCAAGAAATTCAGAAGATAATCTCTCAGGGAGTACTATAATATAATAAACTTATAACTAAAAAGGCCATTTCCAATTATGTCTATCAAGCAAATTATGCTTTGAGTCAGTGATTTCTTTTGCCATAACTGACTAGTGAACACGCATGCCAGAGTATGGTGAATATTTATACTTTGCCTGTGAGAAGCAGCTATACACATAGTCCAATTTATGTTGAAATTATCACCTGGGTATTTTAATTAAATTTGGTCTACTATAAGCAACCTGATAAAGGAATCAAAAGAAAGACACACGCAGAATTAATTTCTTTATTAACAATGCTCAGATTTCCACATCACCATAGAGGTACCAAGCTGGATGCGTAACTCATTTTTTTACATGGCGAGTTTCCCCAGTAGGCCTATAAACCATGAAACAGACAAAAAAAGCTACTTCTCGTTGTCTTCTCTTCCTTGGACTTTCACTTCAGAAGCTCTGAAACATTCATTACAAAAACACATTGCACCACCCACAAATCTGGATTCAGTCACTGCAATTCATATCTATTTTACTGTCAAAAATACTGACTATGATCAATGATTAATTGTGAACATTCAAAAGTTTTCAAATGTGTAGGTTACTGTTAGAATACAGTTACTACACAATTTTAGATCAGGAAAAAGTTACGATAAGTGCAACTTAAATACTGAAGCCATTTCTTATGATAATACGATGTTACCACAAATAATCCACGTAGATGCATTGAAAGAAACTTTACTGAGGAACATAATGCATCAGAATACTATAGGCACAAAGAATGAAATTTCTGTAGATTTACCATACATTTTACTTTTCTTGCGCATGATAAGTTTACTAACGGAAGTTACTTACCGTCCATTGTCTGGAATATAAACTATCCTTTCTCCTCTGCAAACATGTGCTTTTGCAGCAAGTATTATCAATTTTTTTCCGTGATTGAAAAGCTTTAGCGCACACAAATCCCGCAATCATACACAAATCCACAAGGCATCAGCATGCCATGTTAAAATAATACTGCGTTTCAAAAACTACCAGCGATATTGGCTTGCATGAGAGATGACGTCGTGCCATGATATGACATCATGATTCCTCGGGGCCCGCGAGACGCTTCTTGTGAATTGCTGAGTTCTGTCACCAAGGGTCCAGTCTCTAGGAATGTGATACATTAGAGAAAATGTGTTGGGAAGCAGTAGTAAATATTCTCGGCTGTCTAAATTATTTGCAATCAGAGTTTCATGGACTCATTCTGTATATGACTTTTTTCACTTCTCAGTGGGGAGATTATAGTTTGATTAAGGAAGAAGGGACCACTCCTAAATGTGTGATGTCAGAACATATTTGTGCATTTGTGAAGCAGTCAGAAGTGTGAAGTTGTTTTTTATATTGTAGTTGTGTCTTTAAACGTACTGAATATGATTTATGTGGAAGATGTTTGTTATTTATCATAATCTGATAATATTTTTACAATAATGTGGATCATCACTCATGCCTGAAATTCTCTTATGCAGATGTAACAATAATATACATCCTAAATGATTACAAATTATTGTTAGAAATTTCCATTATAGGTTACTTTTCTAACTGTACTTCACAGATAAGTAACAGATACATGTGTTTGCTGAAATGCATTGTGCCACTGTCCTAATAATCTGTATATTAGTTGTCTATTACACTGTTTCTTGCATTAAAATTTGAAAAAGAAGTTCACCATCAATGTACATTTCTATTAAGCAGTAAGCTTTCAAAAATGACACTGCACTTTAGTGTTATAAAATATGCATCATATTATTATAGCCGTGCATGAGTTGAAAATTGTGAGGGACTAGATATTATCAGTCCTCTCACTGTATACAAGTATTTCTCACATTCCAATAACTGGGTTTATATGATTTTGGTGTATTTTAGAATGTAAGATTCAACTGTCACTTACAGGCACACCAGGAAACTATATAATGTTCCTAGACATACGATATTGAAAGACTTGTATATTGTGTTTTAGTGTGTCTATAACAGAAATTGGAACAGCTGATTAATCCTTCACTCTGTGTGTTGATGTTACCAGTGGGTTTGATTAGTTGTGGTTCACACATGACACAGTATGGTTCTGCAGTAAAAGGATGGAATCTTTGTCCTTGAATTACACAAGGTATGGACCTTTTCACATACTGTACAGCTCTTTCCATTGTATCTGATACAGGACATGCAGTTGTTCATATGTGGTTCTGTGTGTGGGCTGTTAATTATCTGTATATCACATCTCATTGAACATGGTACATATTTTTCAGTACAGCCTACAATGGACAATGTTTTCTATTACAAAATTATTGTCATATTTGGAGGCTGTGGACCTGCATATAATCAAACTTGGTAAATGTAGCTACAATAATTGTTGGTCAAGAAGGTATAACTACAGATGGGAATTAAAAAAGTAATGACAATCACATATTCACAAGGTCATTAATAAATTTTATTTATTCATTGAATACTTACTTCAGTATAATTTAGAAACACACCGAGAAATTTATGGAACGTCATATTTACTTTCTGTTATGTTGCCCGTGTATATGGGCAATTACTGTATTTTGCCTTGGTTAAATTGTCATCTGCACACATTTATACCGTTACCACATTGGCAGTATGTTTTACTACAATTCAAGTATCTCTCAACTTCATTATTTCTGTATGACACTTTTCTACATAAAGACAGTCTGCATTTGTAACACAATGTATGAAGGACATTCAACAAGAAATGCAACCTATTTCTATTCTTGGCCATTGTCGGTTTTAAAAAATGTACATGTAAGATCATTGATGAAACTATAGGGACCGAAGTATGAATATTCCACAAAGTTCCAATAAGTGGCAGCACTGTTTAGGCCTTAAAAATGGCGTCTGTAACAGAGGTGTATTGAATACAAATCCAGACCATCGCACATATTTGTTGGCACTTGCAGAATATCTACAGAAACCTGGTAGTAGAAAAAAAGAAGCATGCCAGCCACATACAGTTGTGACCCTGCAGTGTTGGAACATGCAGACACACCGATTGTGATCCGGCAATCATGACAGATGGAACACATTGCTGCTCTGATGATCGCATGATCTTTGCAAACAGTCTGACAATGTTCAACAAAAGATTATCACTATCACCCTCATAATGCACAGACAATGAAACATTGGTTTGTCACTTTGAACTGAGAAACAAATCCATGGAGCGGCACCATACCACCTCCTCTGAAAAAAAAGTTTCGATCCACATCCTCAACCGGTAAAGTTGTGGTGGAAGTCTTCTGGAATTGTGAAGTTGTTATTCTGTGTGATCACCTTCATCATGGTCTAGTGTATTGCACTACCATCATGAAGTTGAAGAAATGATTTCAGTGTGTACATCACCACTAAATTGGAAAAGAGCTCTTCCTTCTCCATGACACCACAAGACCTCACACAAGTCTGCATACCTGAGAGGAGCACACATACTTCATTGGGACAAAGAGGCAAAAGCCAGAAGGTGCAATGTCCAGACTGTTGTGTGGACAAGGAAGAACTATCCATTGAAGGATGCTCTCTGCAGAAAACAGTGTGTGGATGATGGGGTAGTTGTTGATGCAACAAGATGACACTGACATTCACTAGTAGAATGCTGTCATGCCGGCATATAAGCCCTCCCAGTAAGGCGGCATAACGCCATAACATTGAACAGAAATTATGTCGAAAACTAGGGTTTTGTATCAAAGATCATAGGAAATAATATGGTGTAATGGAATCCTGAATAAAATCAACCTGCTTTCAGAAAAATTGTTGCATTACTTACTGAATGCCCCTCATATAATTAAGTCAGCATTTTAGACAGTCAAACATTCTAATTCAGTAAAGTAGAATGTATTATTTTGTGTATTACAATCAGCTCAGACAATCTGCATAGTTATTTCAAGAGTAATGGATGTCAAGAAATCTCATTTAACACTTAGTATTTAATGTTAGCTGAGGTGTAATCTGTAGCGACTACAGAGGCTTGTTAGATGTTATATTTCATTAATGTTTCTATGTTATAAAAATTACAGTTCAAAAAATTTAATATCAGCAAGGTACCAGTTACTTGGAAGGAATAACTAACAGCATATATCAGTGCATAAAGTACTGCTACATTTTTGAATCTATATTAATGTTGCACATTTGTATACACTCCTGGAAATGGAAAAAAGAACACATTGACACCGGTGTGTCAGACCCACCATACTTGCTCCGGACACTGCGAGAGGGCTGTACAAGCAATGATCACACGCACGGCACAGCGGACACACCAGGAACCGCGGTGTTGGCCGTCGAATGGCGCTAGCTGCGCAGCATTTGTGCACCGCCGCCGTCAGTGTCAGCCAGTTTGCCGTGGCATACGGAGCTCCATCGCAGTCTTTAACACTGGTAGCATGCCGCGACAGCGTGGACGTGAACCGTATGTGCAGTTGACGGACTTTGAGCGAGGGCGTATAGTGGACATGCGGGAGGCCGGGTGGACGTACCGCCGAATTGCTCAACACGTGGGGCGAGAGGTCTCCACAGTACATCGATGTTGTCGCCAGTGGTCGGCAGAAGGTGCACGTGCCCGTCGACCTGGGACCGGACTGCAGCGACGCACGGATGCACGCCAAGACCGTAGGATCCTACGCAGTGCCGTAGGGGACTGCACCGCCACTTCCCAGCAAATTAGGAACACTGTTGCACCTGGGGTATCGGCGAGGACCATTCGCAACCGTCTCCATGAAGCTGGGCTACGGTCCCGCACACCGTTAGGCCGTCTTCCGCTCACGCCCCAACATCGTGCAGCCCGCCTCCAGTGGTGTCGCGACAGGCGTGAATGGAGGGACGAATGGAGACGTGTCGTCTTCAGCGATGAGAGTCGCTTCTGCCTTGGTGCCAATGATGGTCGTATGCGTGTTTGGCGCCGTGCAGGTGAGCGCCACAATCAGGACTGCATACGACCGAGGCACACAGGGCCAACACCCGGCATCATGGTGTGGGGAGCGATCTCCTACACTGGCCGTACACCACTGGTGATCGTCGAGGGGACACTGAATAGTGCACGGTACATCCAAACCGTCATCGAACCCATCGTTCTACCATTCCTAGACCGGCAAGGAAACTTGCTGTTCCAACAGGACAATGCACGTCCGCATGTATCCCGTGCCACCCAACGTGCTCTAGAAGGTGTAAGTCAACTACCCTGGCCAGCAAGATCTCCGGATCTGTCCCCCATTGAGCATGTTTGGGACTGGATGAAGCGTCGTCTCACGCGGTCTGCACGTCCAGCACGAACGCTGGTCCAACTGAGGCGCCAGGTGGAAATGGCATGGCAAACCGTTCCACAGGACTACATCCAGCATCTCTACGATCGTCTCCATGGGAGAATAGCAGCCTGCATTGCTGCGAAAGGTGGATATACACTGTACTAGTGCCGACATTGTGCATGCTCTGTTGCCTGTGTCTATGTGCCTGTGGTTCTGTCAGTGTGATCATGTGATGCATCTGACCCCAGGAGTGTGTCAATAAAATTTCCCCTTCCTGGGACAATGAATTCACGGTGTTCTTATTTCAATTTCCAGGAGTGTATTTACCCATTGTTAATTGTGATATGGTATTGTGTCAACTTGTTGGCTCAGCGTAAACATGTAAATCTCACAGTATTAAATTTGGCATGGTCTTTGGTTTTAAATATAGTCAATTACCACTTGCCATAAACAGAACAGTCATATGTGTCTCACTATCACCTTTCTAGAAACATCTGACACAACTTCCACTTTGTCTGACATCATTTCCACTTTGTCTGACATTACTTCCATTTACGTGTGTCAAACATATTCTGTTTTCTTTCCTATCGGTCTCTGATGACCCAATTCTTGATTTTTTCGACCCCCAACAGTATTAGGTTGCAAGGCCAGAGGGTGTCTTTCATTTTCTTTATTTAATCTTCTCTCTGATGTGAAGGAGGACCTGCTACGGCATTGAAGAACAAGGGGAAAAAGTGGAAGTGGTTTTTTATCCCCTCTTAATGTGAAATTGTAATTCTGTCAGAGACAGCAAAGGACTTAAAGAGCAGTTGAACAGAATGGATAGTGTCTTGAAAGGAGGATATGAGATGAAAATTGACAAAAGAAAAACGAGGAAAATGGCATGTAGTCGAATTAAGTTGGATGATGCTGATGGAATTAGATTGGGAAATGAGACACATAAAGTAGTAAAAGAGTTTTGTTATTTGGGGAGCAAAATAACTGGTGATGATCGAAGTAGAGAGGACATAAAATGTAGACTGGCAATGGCAAGGAAAGCGTTTCTGAAGAAGATAAATTTGTTAACCACGAGTATAGATTTGTGTGTCAGGAAGTCGTTTCTGAAAGTATTTGTATGGAGTGTAGCCATGTATGGAAGTGAAACATGGACAATAACTAGTTGGAAAGAAGAGAATAGAAGCTTTTGAAATGTAGTGCTACAGAATAATGCTGAATATTTGATGGGTAGATCATATAACTAATGAGGAGGTATTGAATAGGATTGGGGAGAAGAGAAGTTAATGCACAATGTGACTAGAATAACGGTTCGGTTGGTAGGACATGTTCTGAGGCATCAAGGGTTCACAAATTTAGTATTGGAAGGCAGTGTTGAGGGTGAAAATCGTAGAGGGAGACCAAGAGATGAATACACAAAGCAGATTCAGAAGGATGTAGGCTGCATTATGTACTGGGAGATGAAGTAGTTTGCACAGGATAGAGTTGCATGGAGAGCTGCATCAAACCAGTCTCAGAACTGAAGACCACAACAACAACAATGTGTCTGGAGAAACCTTTAGCAATGCTTGTATTGGAACATAGTGACTACTGTGCTGTGGAGAAACATTATTAAATTTCTGTGAAGTTGTGCACAAGGCTGGACATTCCTGATGGACGCCAAAGTAAAGTGGAGGTGCCTGATGTCTGGAGAAGACCGAAGTGAAAATGATGACAGGACCTTGTTTCCTAAGAAGATACTGTTTTGTGAGGAGGGACAGCAGTACCTCATATAATTTCAAAAACGCTCCACCACAATTTCCCGGATGCTACTGTGTTCAGAGTTGTCTTTCATCCCAGACGTCATGGCTGTATGCACTGATCCTATCATTTGTATTTTGGTGTCTGCTACTGGGAGAAAGATAATTGTCATCATGGGCGAATGTTCTGCAAGTCTGCTAATAGGAAGATGACATGAGGTCTAGCCAGCTTTGCCAGATGTCTGAATTACCTTTACCTGCAGCCTATCACTTGGGGAAGGCACAAAACTCTCTCACATCAGAAGCCCCACTTGCTGACCATCACACTTCTTCCAGCCATGTATGTGCCTCACCTTCCCAAAAATGTGCATTATCATTATAAAATCCAGGGCACGAATGTATGAAGGATAGTTCATGAGTGTCATCAACTACAAGACATGGATTCTCGATCATGCATTGACACTGTAGTTACTCACAGCACATCAAAGTATCCAGACTAGTATTGGTCTGAATGCAATGTTAAGTGGTAGTGGATATCACTGTTGTCTGGTGTGGAAGGACGCAGCTTAAAAGAAATTTGGTAGAAGTTGCCAGTGTTAGTCCAGCACTTCAAATCTGATATTCCCTTCGAGATGTCTTAAGACAGAGCGAGTGAGACCTGGTTGAGTTGGTACTGTGTGCATGCCGCATGAAATAACTTAAAGTGAAACTAAAGCCAAAAGTATTTGTTGTATTGAAGCTGTCAATTAACTATAACTATTTTACTGATAACAGATAATCAGCTACCCATGGCTTCAGAATTAAATGGATTAAAGAAATGATGGTCACTATTTATGTCATTTATTTATGTAGTCATAAATACCATACCATTCATGCTCTTGGTACATTTTCATTGGTGTTACATACATTTAATGTAAACTATGCAATCTGTTGTAAAATTCCCACAGGTTTCTCTTGCTGTACCCAGGGCATGCCAGAATTCCTATTACATATATGTATGGGTTGTAGAAGGGACTTTGTGCATTTCCAGACATGGGTTAATTATTGAAACCTAGTGGATAAAGTTTGCTCTAGAACCTGTCTGTAATAGGAATTGTGAGACACCTTGGCTTCTTTAGTGACCAGATGAGTGGCATGTGTTGAGCATAGGCTGTTGAGCCTCTGTAAATCAGTGTCTTTTATATCCAGTTTGCACATTATTCCACTTCCTAAATAGCGGCAGGTGTTGTCAATTTTATTACATACAAACACATTGTATATTAATTTTCTGGGTGAGTCTTTCTTTTTATATTTCCAGTTGGTCAGTTGGATACTTTTGAAGCTTGTTGTATGCTGTGAAGCTGTTTTGGTGCCAATGCAGTGAACTGAGTTTGGGCTTTGTAAATGCTTGAAACTTTATTTTCTGAGTAGCTTGTTAACTGGTCATGAAAAAAGTGCTTGTGCTTAACCTTTGCCTCAGTGTTATTCACTGGATAAAAATATTCAATAGAAAAATATTATTATTCTGTGATGTCCATACTATTGTCTGTTTAATCAAATGATGGAAAATCCAGGGTGGAATGCAACAACATTAGAGAAAGATGTTGCCACTCACCATATAGCGGAGAGGCTGAGTCGCCTATTGCATCTTCGCTCTATTGTCTGTTTATATCTTTTTGTTGATAAATGGCAATTCTAGACTAGGGTAATATATCAACTGTTGTGTTTCCCTTATAAATTCAATGTTATGGCAATGAAGAATGTGAGTGGAACACATTAGGTAATAATACATTAGTTTGTTCATACATGTTTTCAGAGTATTTATGCTGTTAGCAAGAAAGCATATATGTGTATCACCTGTTTACTGTTACAACAACCTTAAACTTCAAGCATCTAAGCAAGAAAATCACAAGTCTGTAAGTGTGCTTATTCTGAAATACACAAGGAATAGTGTCTTGGTATTTGTGCGTGATCAGTTACAGTGCCTCGACAAGCATTGTATCCAAATGTGCTTCCCAATATCTACTCGTGAAGAGGTATAATCTTATGTTAAAAATTTGGTATGTCTTATTGTGTTAAAGTTGGTCAGTAAGTATCAGAAGTATTGACAATCAAATTTTTGTAGTTCCTGAAATGTAATAAATCGGCTACCTGCAACTGGTACCAGGTTCGTTGATAGTCCCTGGATATACAACTGAATCTCCAGTATCCCAGTGTTACCTTGATTGTTGGTTACTGGAACAGTGTTGGTTTAATAAGTGACGATGTAATTCCATGTTATGTGAGCAACTTCTGTGACTACAAACTTAGTTTTGTAATATTATCTGATTGTATAGTAATTTTTAAGTGCGTTTTTAATATAAATGTGTTATTAATATCAATAGGTATTCATCTGTGTTTCTTGACTGTTTTTATTACACTAGATATTGGCTACAGATTTTGCTCCTTCAGATGCACGTATTCATGCATGTCCTCTCTATGCATGTTTCTTACTTGGGTTCCTTGTCAGAATTGTGGGTCCATGAATATTGATTATTGTAGATGTTGTTTGTGCACATAGTTATTGAGTGAGCAGAAATGAACAACTCATTCCATTATTTTTTGGCTAATGATATCAGCAGTTCACAGGTATGGAAAGGAAATGGAAATGAGCGTTTGGCGTCATTGGCCGGGAGGCCCCTCGCGGGGCAGGTCCGGCCGCCATATCGCAGGTCTTATTACATTCGGCGCCACATTGGGCGACCTGCACGCTGGATGGGGATGAAATGATGATGAACACAACACAACACCCAGTCCCTGAGTGGAGAAAATCTCCGACCCAGCCGGGAATCGAACCCGGGCCCAGAGGACGGCAAGCCGTCACGCTGACCACTCAGCTACTGGGGCGGACAGTTCACAGGTGTGGAATGTTCTCAATTCTCCTACACTATATCTTCACCTCAACATGCTTTTCATTCTTCTTCAGATACTGTTCACTGCAATACAGGAGACCAAGTACACAAAGTGTCTGTTCGAATTATCTACTCACTTCTCAAGATGGGCAATGTGGCTAAAATTGTCTGTTGCTTATGCCTGATTGTGTTAGTGGCTACAGGATGCCAAGAGTCTTATTCAGAGTGTGTCAGTGTGTACTCCCACATTCCAGTCCCAGGACATAATGATCATGACTTTACCAGCTGAAGCAGTATCTTAGAATTTTTTCTGCTTTGGTTTGTGGGAATGGCCCCATTTCATCGACTGTTGTTTTGTTTTGGGCTCAAAATGGTGAACCCAGGTTTCATAAACTGTCACAAGGTCTCCTGTCAGCTTTAAAATGTTGCAACAAATCAAGACAAATGTTTTTTCTGTGTGATTTGTGATCCATCGTTAAACACCACAGGAACGATCTTGCACACACTTTTTAAAATCCGAGAGTGCGGATAATTGCTGCCACTCTTTCTATTATAAGTGACAGACGTTGAGTTGTAATGCATCTCTCTTTCCGAATGACCTCAGCTCACTCCAACATGTCAGGTGTGACAGCTGAGGGTGGTCTCCCCAGCCGCTGCAAATCATTGAGCTCCACCAAATGACCTTCTGATGGCCTCATCCTCCATGCCCAGTGACTAAGTATAGTGTTGACAGAAGATGCTCTATAGACTTTGCATAAAAGTTTGTGAATAGTCCCTACAGTTTTTCTCTGCAGTGAGGAATTCAATGACACCACATTGCTTGTAAAGTAAATCACCTACAGATGCCATTTTGAAAATGTCCTGCAGCTATGCTACCTGTCTGAAGTGACAGAAATTTGGCATACTCCCTCAGGTGACTTCAAATAATACACACGTAGCGTTTTGAATTCATAGTACTGTTTTTGGGTGAGAAAAAAAATGAGGTGCATTACTTTCTGGGGAAACCTCAAAGTTAATTATTTATTCATTCACAGCAAAATAATAAGGAAATTTGCAGTTTGCTTGCTGCAGAGGTGTAGGTTCCAAAAGTGAGAACTCATCTCAGAACATTGCTTTGCTGAAGGAGTTTTCTTTAAAAACTCTGCCATCATTGCTGTGGCCTGACTCGCAGTGTGTAGAGCCTTCTGGTATGACGCCAGGTTACCGCTTGTAGCAACAGAGGGAATTATATGGCAACACCTGGTGTAACACTACTGTGATGCTCCAAAGCATTTGCAAGAATGGGACCTCTCCACAGGTCACTGGCATACCCCAGTGTCCGTTGGCTGAGGCAGTGCCGAACCACGAGTTGTCTCATGACCCCTGTGTGGTAGCAGTTGTCAACATCCTGTACTTTTCAGCCATAGTACCATTCCAAATTCAGAACTTTGCCTTGTTGTGTTAACAGCAGCCTAGACATTGTAAATTAATTCCCTATTCTGTCTGCTGCTATTATCTGACTGATGGTGCTGGATGACAAAGAATGGTGAAGTGTGTCTGTTACTTGTTATCAGGTGGCAGGTGCAGATTTGAAGTTGTTACAGTGTGCTCGGGCAGAATACCAGGATCCTCCCTTGCCAGTCGTCGTCGACCACAGCCTTCATGAAAAGGGTGCCTGCAATCACATTCCTGTCCAGTACAGCATTGTGGCACTGTCAAATCTGAATGCCTCCCAAATATTAGTTAAAAGCATCATTTGATTTTACTGTCTATTGTAGGAAAAACACTACAGTAAACAGTGCCTAGTTGAGAATTCGAAATTTTTAGTTCTTGCAATAATTGTAAATGCATTTGTTGTAGGTGTATTTGTCTCTACGAAGCAAAATTTGGTAAATATGTGATGTGGAAATTGTTGGCTGAGATGATTTAGTTATATTTGGTTTTGTGTTAAGACACTAATAAAAATGTAAACAACTAAAAGAACACAATTATTTATTTAAATTTGTGTTCATTACACCAAATAAAAAATCAGATTGATAAGATTTAAAAATTGCTGAAAGAGTGATTACATTTTCATATTCCTTTTTTTCTCCAGCCCAAAGAAATTTGTTCTGCTCATTCACATAAATTACACATCCATCCAAGTTTTCACTCCCTGTTTCAAATAGTTCCTGGGGAAATGTTTGCAGTTTTTCTCAAGATTTTTATCAAGTAGGTACCATCTGTTTAATTCACTTCCAACGCTTGTGAACAGCCATGCACCACAATCCTCTTCATTCTGTGATCCATGGTTTCCTTTTCTTCTTTAACCTGTTCTCCTCTGCAGACTAGCTTCTTTTGTTGCTCTGAAGAGCATACATGTCTGCTCTGGCCATGTCTTTCTTGCCAGTTACAGTGAAAGCAGAAACGGTATTTTTTTGCAACTACTGAGCAGGTTGGCTGAAGCATTCAGGTGGATGGCAGTTCAACTCTGCGTCCGACCATTCAGATTTAGCTTCCCCAGACACATGCTGGGGTGGTTACTTTGAAAAGGGCGTAGCCAGTGTCCTTCTCCATCCATTCCTAATCCGAGCTTGTGTTCTGTCTCTAATGACCTCATTGTAAAATGCTAAATCTCCTCCTCCTCCACCTCCTCCTCCACCTCCTCCTCCTCCTCTTCTTCTCTGGAGATGTTATTCCTATCTCCCCAAAAACTTCAATTTTGATCCACCACTGAATCATATGTAGTGGCACCACAATTTAGGATAGGGAAAGTTTGTTTTGTGCGATATTCTGAGCACAAGTTACAGACAGGTGATTGCCAGAAGCCTCATTTTAGATGTTTGCGTGTGTGTAGTATTTTTTGTTGTCAGAGTAAGTGTTGGTATGTTCAGGGAGTAACATTGTTTTGTGGTGGTTAATTACTTTTGTATAGGTTTATGATGTTACTGAGTGTGATGATACGGAGCTGTAGGAAGTCTGGTTATTTTTGTACTTAGTCCCAAAACAAAATGAGTAACTGAGAGCGAAAGCAACACAATGGCAGAGTCAAGGATGCAAGGTGTGTCGGAGCCAGAAGCGGTACAGTTTTTGATGGAAAAGGTAGCACAATTGATAGCAGACAATACTCCATTGGGAAATGAAGTGACATCTAGAAGCGAGTGGAAAACCACATTTGATCAGTCATTGTTGTCTAGGGTGCATGAGATTCACCCAGCTGCCACAAGTTTGATTATTCCATTTTCTGGCAAGGCATCTGAGGATGTGCATTCGTTTGTGGAGGACTTGGAAATTTCAGCTGTGATGAATGGTTGGCCTGATGAGCAGATGTTACATGTAGCCAAGATTAGACTAATGGGTGAAGCGAAAACATAAGTAAGGTGTTGTGAGGCCTTAAGGAAGGCAGGACAGTTTAGGCAGTTAAAGGAAGGGCTTTTACAAAGGCACAAGAAGCAGAATAGCACTCAGTGCGTTAAGGAGAGGTTAAGTACAATGACAAAGAGACAGAGGGAGATGGTGGAGAAATTTGCGGACAGGATAAGGGAAATTAATGAGTACACTTACGAGTTGGGTCAGAGCAATGAAGCGAATAGTGTTCTGTTGCAGGAGGCCGAGCAAAGGGCACTTGATGTATTTTTGAAAGGGTTACTGGTGCATATGTCATGGAAAGCATGTGGAGGGACTCCGAAAGATTTGAATTCGGCCATTCAGCTGGCAAACAGTATTTGCAGTGGGTATAAAATGTTACAAGTGTGGTCATATGGGACATGTGCAGAGGCAATATAACAGGTCACCAAGGAGTAGAGGAAGGAGTGGAAATCAGCAGCGTGGAGGATGGAGATGTGGAGATAGGAGAGGTGGGTAAGCATTAAATGACAGAAGGTGCCCAAGACCCACCTAAAGGATCTCCCATTTAATTTCAGTGCTACTGTAACAGTTCTGATACTAAAAGTAACTGGGTTTTCTCTTTTGATGCTAGTCAATTGTCAGGATGGGCGTTCTAAAGCATTATGTCAGTGTTAAAATACTAAATTAATTAATTTTTCTCTTTTAACAACATGTGGGCAGGGTGGGTGCTTCCTTGGCTCGGGTATGAGGTCAAATGAAACATCATTTTTACATAAGATAACTTTTATTGAAGATTTGTACAACTGTTTCTTACTCGATGTTCTGGCTCAGAGAGCGGCAGCTGTGTCATTTGCGAAGTCTTCTGCTGCAGCGGCGGCGTCTGATTACGCGTGGCAGTGTGTATCTCATGTCACCGTCTCGCCCAGCTCACTGGAGACGCGCAACGCGAGGTGGCCCATTTAATTATTGCGGGCGAAGTCGTGCATTGGATGGTGATACCTTGGATGTGGCGTCCCAGTGTTTCTCATCTCTAAGCGGCCGTGTGTGTTGTGCGTCGGCCAGTGGAGCGGCGCAGCGGGGGAAAGCCCGTGTCCCAGTTTCTAACAACGGACTCCCTCTTGCCAGTCTTCGGCTGTCAGATCTTCATCCCAGCTCACAGGTGACTGCTGATGTGAGGCCGTCTCCTTCCCGTCCTCACGAGTCACCAGGGTATGTAAAAATCAGACTTCAAATACCTTTTAACTTCTGTCTTCTGGCGCCGCGGCTGCTGCCTGCTATTCCATTACAGCGGGAGACTTGGTCTGTCTGTGCATGATGCAGTCTCTTCTTGCATGACGGTCTTCAGCACCAAAACTGACTGAAAACTACTGCTACGCTGCTTCACTTCGTCGTCTTCTTCGTCTCTTGTCTCTCGGGCCCACTGTGTCTCGTGTATTTATTCACTTCAGTTTACTGGAGGTGAACGACTTCACGGTCATTGCCTCTTCTGTCACGTTGAGAAGCTTCTCGAAGAATCTTCTTAACGTCGGTCATTGGCTCTTGGAATGTAGGTGAGGGCCTTTGCTCACATGCGACAACTGAGAAACACGTGAGCTGGTCGGGTGATGCCCTGACGGCTGAATCGACAGTGCCCGCTTATGTGGAACTTGCTGACTTCACGGTCGTTGTCTCTTCTGCTCTGCTGTTCTGCCCGCTGTTTGCCAGTATGTAACTCTCTAAACTAAACCAAGTTTTTCATTTATATTCTAATCTCTGCTTCACTTTGATTTCACTAATTTATTTACTTAAGTACCACTCAACACTACGTAGACATATGCAGAGGTGGAATGTTCAGTGGTAGGATCTGTAGGAACTAAAAAGTTTAAGATTTTGTTTGACACAGTGGCGCAAGTGTCAGTGGCTATTAAGGATATAATGGGACGAAGAAAGTTAGGCCCACCATGTTTTAGGTTGCATGGAGTGGGGGATAAGGAAGTCATGCCTTTGGGGTCAGTGACAGTTGACTTTTGCACAGAGAAAGTCCGATGAAATGCATGCATGGAGGTGGTACCATGGGTGAGCGAGGGCTACGACATGATCCCAGGAGTAGATTTCTTGCATTAACAAAATGCCAAAATTGACCTTGGACAACGAACTGTGGAACTTATTGGAATGTTATTTCCGCTAGGGGAAATTGTTGTCAATGCAGAGCTGTCAGGAGGGACATTCAATGTGATGAACAAACCAATTGAACCGCGTATGTTACCATTAAGGCTTAATTCACATGAGTGTGTGTCCAGTGTTACTGGGAAGTCGCTTTGGGTAAGTGTGGAGCCGAATCTACCTGTATAGATTGTTATTGAACCAATTGAAGACAATGAAGATTTGGCTTCATTGGGTTGTTTTGTGAAACATAGTGTTGTATGCATACAGGAGGGGAACAAGGGGTGAGTAGTTCCCGTGAATGTGGGTAATTTTAGTGCTGTAGACATGATTTTGAGGAAAGGAATTTTAGTAGCAAATTTGGATGTGCCAGATGATGAAGACTGGAATTCCAGATGTAGGTGAAGTGATCAACCACTAACTGCCGATAGAAATGCATTACATGATAAAATTAAG
The DNA here is from genome assembly GCF_021461385.2 of Schistocerca piceifrons. Lineage (NCBI taxonomy): Eukaryota > Metazoa > Arthropoda > Insecta > Orthoptera > Acrididae > Schistocerca > Schistocerca piceifrons. The sequence goes on along the minus strand of NW_025728796.1, from coordinate 241,884 downwards.
CATTTGAAAGGAGAAGAAAGGGATCAGATGGAAGAATTATTGTGGGAGTTTAAGGATTTCTTTTTTTTTTTTTTTTTTTTCTACAGGGACCGTGGCCAGCAACTCCATTAGTTCAACATAGGTTACCAGCAGGGAATGAAGCACCTTTTTACCATAAACCATACAGAATACCAAGGTATTTGCAGCTGATTGTGGAGGATTTCATTGATCAGCAGTTTGCGGTTGGTATTAATGAGTATAGTAATAGTTGTTAAAGAGCGGGAATTGTCATTGTGCCTAAAATATCTGCAGATGGAACTAAGATATACAGGTTCTCTTGTGATTACCGACACCTCAATAATAAGACAGTAATGGTGGCATACCCCATTCCAATCATATTGGAGACTTTGGATCACTTAGGACAGTGCCAGTATTTTTCTACGATGGATTTGACAAGTGGTTATCATCAGTTAGAGGTGGTTCCAGAGGAGCATCCTAAAACTGCATTCTCTACACCTGGAGGCAATTACCAGTACATTAGAATGCCATTCGGTTTGAAAAATGCTCCGGCAATGTTTAAGAGATTGCTAGACAGTGTATTGAGGTGTTTGAAACCACGGCAGTGTCTTCTCTCTTTGGATGACATTATAGTGTTTTCAAGTAGTATGGAGCAACATAAACAGCGGTTAAGGGAAGTCTTTATGAGGTTAAGAGCAGCTCAATTGTCATTGAGCCTGGAAAAGTGTCATTTCGCATTAGAATAAGTAAAATATTTGGGTCATACTATCAGTAAGGACGAAGTGCGAACAGATCTGAGGTTGGTACAGACTGTAAGGGATTTCTGGGAACCAAAAACAGTTAAGAAGGTGCAGTCGTTCATCGTAATTTGCAATTTGTACCAAACGTTCGTGAAGGGTTTTGCAGATTTAGCACGGCCGTTGATGCGATTGTTACAGAATTGTGTGAAATTTTAGTGGACAGAAGAGTGTCAGAAAGCGTTTGACAAACTGAAAGAAGTGTTAACATCAAGTCTGGTTCCTGTGCTTCCCGATTTTGAAAAGGGGTTTATACTAGCATGCTATGCATCGAATCCAGCATTAGGGTGTGTTCTCAGTCAGGAAATAGATGGGGAAGAGCATCCTGTAGCGTATGTGTCTAGGCAGTTGAATACAGCAGATAAGAATTACTCAACAACAGAGATGGAGATGCTTAGCGTAATCTACAGAATCACATATTTTAAATATTATTTATATGGGAGAAGATGTCAAGTTCTGACAGATGATGCTGCACTGAAGTGGTTGTTGGGGTTGAAGGATCCGTCCACTAGACTCGCTAGATGGGCTGTGAGGCTTAGTGAATTCTACTACGAGGTGGTGCAGAAGCCTGGGAAGAAGCATGGTAATGCAGATGCACTAAGTAGGAAGGTGGCAAAAGTAGAAGTCATAGGTTACGCCCTAGCAGCATGGCAAAAATTACAAGACGCGGACAATGATTGTAAATTGTATTGGACACAGCCACAGTTTAATGTGTACAACGGTCTTCTGTGCAGGGAAACGAAATTAGGGCCACGGGTAGTAGTGCCAGCGACGTTGAGGGATGAGGCTTTAAGGGAAGCTCATGATCATGTGTTATCCAGTCATGGAGGGTGTAGAGCGATGAACAGGAGAGTGACGGAGAGGTATTGGTGGAGAGGTATGAAAGTACATGTGGGTCTGTATGTCAAGAATTGTGTACCATGTGCACAGAGAGCAGATTTGAGTCAGAAACAGAAACAGCTACAACGATTACCAGAAGCAACATGTCCGTTCTCTTTCCTGGGGATTGATGTCTTAGAACCTTTTAGGCAAACAGCATCTGGAAACAGATTCATTCTGACAATAATAGACCATTTTTCACGGTATGTGGAGATGGTGGCTACGCCAAATCAACAGGCAGCTGGTAAATAACTGGATTTTGAAGTTTTGTGTACCAGAGACAATAATTACTGACCAGAGGACCAACTTCATGTTAGATTTAATGAAGGAACTGTGTAAATTATTGAACGTAAAGAAGTTGAGGACGAGCGTGGTTCATCCACAGGCCAACGGAAGGACTTAACGGGTACACCGAACACTCAGGAAGATGCTGAGTTTTTATGTGGATTCTCATAACCATCGGTGGGACGAGTATTTGAGGCATATTGTATGTGCATACAGTGCAAAAGTCCATACAAATACCATATGAGGTAGTGTATGGGCAGAAAATGCCATCACCGTTTGATTTAGTGAAGCTACAGAAAGGAAGGACTAGTGAATCTGTATGTCAGTTCATGAGAACAATTCGGGGTATTTGGAAACAGGCACAAAAGGCGAATACAAAGGCTTTGGAAAGGCAGGAAGACACAGTAACACAGAAAGGAAGTTTACTGCAGTATAGGGTGGGGCAATGGGTAATGCTGTCCAGCCCCTGTGTGCAAAAATAGAAAACGAAGAAGTTCCTCACGAGGTGTCAAGGGCCATACCAAGTTGTTGAAACCACATCTCCTGTTAATTTTAAAGTTCAGCTGCCAACGAGATCATCAATAGTACACAATGGGTGGTTACAACCATTTAAGGGCTGCCCGGATGTGATTCCAGGCATGTCACAGGATGGAAAGAGGAAGAAAGGGAGAGGGAAGAGAGGTGCTAAGGACAGAGTAAACCAGGAAGATAGAGTACAACATGAAGCACAACATGCCTTGCGATCTAGTAAATAGTTGAGTATTTGTAGCTTTTTTTTCATGTCATGTATCATTGGGTTTGTGTAGAGTAGTTAGGCATTGTATTTTATATGTGTTTTCTCATATTGTGAGCCTACTGGGGACATCTATACTTTTGAAGAGGGAGGAAGGGTGATGGTGATTCTTGTCCTCAGGTTACTGAAAAGGGATGTGTAGCGTCTGGCGTATGTGGAGTGTTGTTGGAGGAGAAATAAAACGCAGTTCTGGAGACATAAATGCGTCAGAGTAAATTTTGTGGCAAAGCCGTAATAAATATGTGTTGAATGATGTCAGAGTCATATGATTTCTTGTTTAAATTTTTAGTTATTGACAGTGCTGGTTCAGGAATGTTGTGTTTATTGCACCAGTTCATATAATGTAAATTTAAGCATGAAAGTCGTCACACAATCAGTGTTGAGTTTGAATAAATAATAGTGAATGTCAGAAAAAGATCTGTGAAGTGACAAACATGAGACACATGCATGGTGCAGTTATTTTTAGGCAGTGGGAAAGGGATAGACTGTCCAAGGGACATCGTGGAGCCAAAATTGAGCTTGCATTGGATCTTTGCATTTGGTAGAAGTAGCAAGTTGTTTTAAGCAAGGAGTGTTTATGGAAGTGAAACTTGTAGAGCTCGAAGGAAGTGGAATTTTAATCAATGGAACTAAGTGTAACATAATAGCACCAACCTTCCATCTGCAATAGTAAATTCCAGGAGTCACACAATTGAATGTTATGCAGTCACAGCTGTACTGGCCGTAAACGAAGACAGAATCTGACCGTTTTAAATCAAACTCTGGAGCCAGGTCTGTTGAGATCCATAAACCAGTTCATTTTAGAGCAAGAGGGGTGCATATCAGCCGGACAGCTTGTTCAACATGTCGCACAGTATAGGGAAATGCAACGGCAAATAACGATCACTTTGAGCACCTCTGTGCCAAGTGTCACCGCAGCCTTAACTTTGTTATGTGTTGTTTTCTTTCTCATCAGGCAGAGAGACAATTCCCAGAGGGATCCGAGGGTAGTCCAAGTCCCAGTGGATCGGAAATCGAGATCGTGAAATGAGTAGGTAAGGGGTTGATCGAGCAGTGGTTGTCCAGTAAGGAATTTTTACGTTTGGTTTCATGTCGTGGTTTTAAGAGGGCACTAGACCACATTTAAGGTTTCTAATAGTAAGTAAGCATGGCATAAGTGCCAATCCAAACAAGTTTAAGAGTTAGTTAAAGGACGACCCAGGGACCGGGTCTTTCCAAAGAGGAGAATAATGTAGCGGCACCACCGTTTAGGATAGGGAAAGTTAGTTTTGTGCTATATTCTGAGCACAAGTTACAGCCAGCTTCGGGACAGATTGCAGTAAGTTATGCTGACCAGCGGTTACAAAGTGGAATGGAGGCCACAGGGGCCATTGAACCACTGAAAAGAGTAAATGCAGCAGTTAGCATGTCACAAGTTACAGGAAGAAGGGGCCCACTGGCGCAACCGGGGTGATGGGCGTACGTGACTTGGAGCTATGCATTAGCAAAACAGAGGTGCGCAGCAGAACATAAATACGTGTTGTTTTCTAACAAGATTCATTGAAGTGTGACAGCTCTCCTGGATGGCGGGGCATGTCGCACCACCAGCTACATGCAGCAACAGGTGGGGCGACAGTGTCCCAGTCCACAGCGGGTTATTGGTTCGACCCTCTGAAGCTGACGCAGGGTCCGCAGCCAGCCAGTGCAAGCCACTCTTTGGCTCGCTACAGTGGTCAGTCGTCTGGTCTCCGACACATGCTGGAGACTTATGAGGCGAGGGCTGCAGTTTTGGACACCGGAACGGGGATGGTCATTGCTGTCACTTTCCCAGCTACACCAGCCACGGACGAAGCAGCAGCAAGGCATGCCTATGGCTCCCGGTAGAGCAGCACAGAGTCAATGAGAGTGGTGGCCGCTGAGTCAGCTGCTGGCGCAGCCATCCTGACGCAATTGGAACTCTACAGCTGGCTGATATGGCCGGCACGACACAGCACTGTGTTGCACAGGTTGCTTGGGCAGTGGCCTCAGCAATACGGGGCCTGTGATGCAGACCGAGGTGAATGAAGCTCTGTGGTGGAAATGAATAAATCATTTGGAAAGTTCTCGCCGACTTTTAAAGTGCCACATTCTGGCACCAGACTACGCACATTGCAGAATCTAAAAGACAAGACTTCTGAGGTACTTATTCGGACAAATACATTTTTTGGGTACCATTCCCAGATTATACATGGCACAAGTTTCACACCACCACACACCATACTGTGGCTTGCGGAATATGTATGTAGTGTAGATGTAGATTATCTGATGGAAGCTTTCCTTATGCTTGAATTCAATAACTAAAAATTGTGTAACATCTACAAAAATACCATTAACATAATTTACCAAGTTCTTTATCACACACAGTGCAACTCATGCTAATTGCATTCTGCATAGAACGTTTGTTGGTGCAGTTTAAGATGAATGAGTACTGCTCACTACAAAAGCAAACTCACGTATAAATGAGTTAGACAGCTAAAATGGTGCCCTTCCTTATAGCTCCCATATACTTGGTATAATGGCTAAGCCATAAATACTGCTAGGTATAAAACTACTCAACACATCAGCTCCAAAGTACTACGTTCACATACAGTGTTTGCATGTAAGGCTGCGACCAGGTTCTTTCATCAGCCTTAGTGTGCAGCACAGCTTGCATACTTTGTTCCAAAATGTTTATTGGTTGAAGTGTGTTCATTGCAATCTGTTGTTGGTGTTCTAAATTTTTACCATTGCAGAATTATGGGAACTGAATACTGTGTATTTGCCCTGTACCACACCAGGTGATCGAACACCAATTGTGTGGCACTTCGATGCAGATAACAGCAATGTTTCGAAATGAAGCCATTCACAAACAAATGTCACCAAATTCCTGTCAAACTGTAGATTTTCAAAAACTGACATGAGAGTGAGGTCACATTCAGATGGTTTTTCATGCAGTAGCACTTTTGTTGTCACTGTTTTTTTCTTTTTTTTTCAGGAGATCCTTCATATTCCACATGAACCCTGCAAGTAATGTTCACAGCTAGCCTTTGACCTGCAGAGTAGTGATTTGAGAAAAACTTCTCGTTGACAAGTGGTCATTTCTGATGTCTTCATATTTGTAGTATTAAGAATTTCCGACCAGGACTAGTAGCTCATTTCCACAATGACAAAATTATCCCCAAAGTAAATGGTAACAGTGCTTAATATCATAGGCTAAGAAGAAAACTCGCAAAAATGCTAACAATACCTGAAGTCACTAGCTGACTATCCTGGAACAGTTACTTGTCTACAGTGGATTGGAGTCGGCTGCTCTTCAGTGCATGTGAGATGTGAGAGTGGGTGGATAACAGGTGCGTGGCAGATGATGCCTTCTTTTGTCTGGCCTGGTAAGTGTTCATCTGTTTCAGGAAGTAACCAATTAGCAGGATGGTTGTACTTCATAGGTGCATCTGTGAGTGGGGTCCATACAGTTAAATGAGTGTCATCACAGTTGATGTCTGCTGGCTTAGCTGCACAATTCCTGGAATTTTGGAAAATGATCCTGCTGCTAGAAGCAGTGGTTCAGCCTGCTCTCCTTTAGGACTTGATCTTCATTTTCATGTGATGAAGCAGGGTCTGCAACTACCAGACATCTCCTACATTCAAGGTTGTAACTGTGAGATGTTGTTAGTTATTAACTCACTGCATTGCTGCTGACAGGCTGTTTTTACTTGGACTACAGTGGCCAGTGTAACTCTGTATGCCAGAGAGCATGCTGGATTTTCTATGGCTCTGCAGTAGAGGTGTTCACAGCCACTGTTTCCCGAGATTTGCTCTCTCTAGCCACAATTACGGTTCTCAGTTTCTTTTGGGTGAGGATTCGTACTGGTTCCAGACACTACTCTGGCTGTATGTACACAGGTGCATGCCAGAGAGGCAAGGCTAACACAGGCAGAGCCATTATGCAGGAAAAGTTCACTGTGAACTGGAGCAACTAATCCACAATGAGGACTGTTGTGTTGTGGTGCTATGATTACAAGACAAATGCACACATCACAGATGCTGTGGTGTACGATACACTGATTTTCACATATGACCTGTTGATTTCACTCCTCGTTAGGTTCAGTATGTGACTGTACAAATCACATGTCATGCCACTTAAATTTGTCTCACCTCGGAGGTAAGTAAATTGTATTTTGTACCAATCTTAACTTTAAGTCACTCATCTGAAGTAGAAACTGCTGTCACTGTAGCCCAGTCCAGCTGCTGTCAGCATTTACAGTATGAAGATAATATCAGTGTTCAGAGCTATTTCCTTACTCTGGTACATTTTACCATGACTTCCAACTCTGTCTCTTGACTGATATATTTAATCCTTACAAATGTTCTTGTTATTGCGTAAAGATCAATAACTGCATCACAAACAATGAGAAATTTCAGTTTCAAAACTTTTCGTGTACTTCATCTCCATGAAAAGTAGCAAATGCTTCATCAAACATTATTTTATTTGTCCTTGCTGTTACTGGAGAGGAAGGGACTCCACATACCCATGTGAGGTACTAGTATGCAGCCAGCATGAAACACTCCATCTATCTTTCGTGTTGGCAAACCCAGATATTTCTCAGTGAAAGCAATATAGCCAGGGATGTGATTCATCACATCTGGAGCACTAGAGATCAAACATTAAACATTATCACATCCGTTAACCTTCGATTGAGTGGTCCAATATTAATGCCCCCCCCTCCCCCCTCTCACCCATGGACCTAGAAACAAATAGACAAAAAGCACTAATTATTGGCTAACAACTCCTACACCACAAAAAAATATAAAAAGTTACTTGCTTATTTTTTCAGCCCTTGTAATACATTCTGTCATGAAAAGGTACTTTTACAGTTCAATCCTTTGCTTAGATAAACTAGAAACAGCACACTCGTTCAAAACCGTCGGAAAGAAACAAGTGTAACAAGAGTGGGTGCATGGTAAACATAGTGCCCCACTACATTTTCCTTATGAAACAATCCAATACTGAGGGCTCTGAGTCGAGGAAGGAGGGCAGAGGAAAGGAAGGGGTAAGGAGGCTCGAGTAAGCAAACACGTAGAGCTGCCACGTCGCAGGGCTCTGCATTCCACTACAACTCTACAAAATTCCTCTGTGAGGTACTCAGTACCCCACCACATCTGCTTGATGACTAATAAACTTCCTTAATTCACTAATTCTAACTTTTCTCATGCTGATGATTCATTGAATATGCTGTGTTGGCAGAAGAGCCAACACCATGTCGCTATAGGAGGCCGAAATGCACGCGTTTAATTACACGCAGACTGGCGTGAGGTCTGGAACAGTTAAATGTAATTAACATAGCCAATAAGGTACGCCGTTGCTGGAATACTTAACTTAAATCTATAATCGGTGTACATCGCTCTTGATGGCACATTAATAATAATCTCAATATAAACTGGTAATGGCGCCTCGCTAGGTCGTAGCAAATGACGTAGCTGAAGGCTATGCTAACTATCGTCTCGGCAAATGAGAGCGTATTTGTCAATGTAGCATCGCTAGCAAAGTCGGCTGTACAACTGGGGCGAGTGCTAGGAAGTCTCTCTAGACCTGCCGTGTGGTGGCGCTCGGTCTGCAATCACTGACAGTGGCGACACGCGGGTCCGACGCATACTAACGGACCGCGGCCGATTTAAAGGCTACCACCTAGCAAGTGTGGTGTCTGGCAGTGACACCCCATTCCTTCCCCGCAAAGCGGCGAACGGTGGTGTTATAAGGCTTCCGCCCGCCGTGGGGAGGACCCCATGTTGACGTATGCGATGAGGTGGGGAGCCTAACAACAGGCGAGGCTGTGCCACCCGCACCCGGCCATTCGGTCCGATGGGAGCTAGGAAACGCCTTAAAACCTAGTCCAGGGTGCACGCTAACATGCGGTGTATGCGCCCGTAGATAGACAGGACGGGCCGAAGGGTCGACCTCCATAGCGTCGGGCAACCCGACGGGCGAAGACGCCATCTGGTCCGGAGCGGGCAAGAGTTCCATGTCGGAGGACAGCTGGTCACGGGAAGCGATCGGCGGCGCGTGACCCAGGGAGGCGCTCGGCGGCTGCAGCGACGCGTCCATGCGGGCGGCGGCGGCGGGAAGACCGGCGGCGGCGGCGGCGGCGGCGGCGGCGGCGTGTCGCCATGGGGCAAAATGGAAGGCATCGTTGGTAACACCTGGGGATGAGGCGAGCCAGTAGGTGGGTTCCCAGGGCGCTGACCGGACGGCACCGTCGCTGAAAGCAGACGGGGAGCGGCAGAGCCCGTGCGACGACAGAGGCGCAGCTGATTGAGATGCCGACGCACCTCACCAGAGGCCCCCAAAACCAGATACATAGCGCGGCCGAGGCAGCGAAGAATACGCCCTGCGAGCCAACACCGTGAACCTCGATAGTTGCGATAATATACAACGTCGCTGGAGCAAAAGCAGGTGGCTGCCGCTGCACAGGAACCTGATGCGGCGGATGTAGCAAAGACATCAAGGTTCGATGAGAACGACCGTGGAGCAACTCAGCCGGCGAGCGAACATCTCGGGGCTGATAGCGATAAGAAGACAAAAAGAGCAATAATGCGTCCTCCCGAGAATGCGACTCTTTCAACTTCAACATCTGTGACTTGAAAGTCCGGACCAATCGTTCCGCGGCACCGTTTGACTGAGGCGAAAACGGCGCGGAAGTCAGATGTTGAATACCATTGGCCTTGCAGAATGACTGAAATTCTGCGGACGTGAATTGTCGGCTATTGTCGGAAACAATAGTCTGTGGAAGACCTTCAATGCAAAAAATAGCGGATAACGCTTGGATGGTGGCAGATGACGTCGTGGAAGACATCCGGACAACAAAAGGAAAATTACTGAATGAATCTACCACAACCAACCATCGAGCATTCCAGAATGTACCAGCAAAATCGATGTGCAAGCGTTGCCAAGGGGAAGTGGCTTTCGGCCATGCAAAGAATTTTCACGGTGGTGCGGATTGGTGTTCGGCACACGCCATGCAAGAAGAGCACATATTCGTAATCGCAGCATCGATTCCGAACCAAGTACAGTGTTGACGAGCAAGTTGTTTCGTTCGCACTATACCCCAATGTCCTTGGTGGAGAAGCCGTAAGACAGAGGACTGTAACGAACGTGGGACCACGACCCTGGACTGATCATCATCAGAACGTAACAGCAAAACACCACGTCGAACAAAAAGTCTCTCCTTGTGAGCAACAAATCGGCGAACCAACGAATCCTTGATCCGTGATTTCGACAAGGGCTAGTGCGTAGCAACAAAACGCAAAACGGTAGCAAGGACAGGGTCAGCAGCTGTGGCTGTAGCTACACGACGAAAATCAATCGGAAACGATTCGACCACGTCATCGGTTTCCGAATCAATGAACAGGCAAGCAAGTTCGAAAGAATCGAATGCTCTATCCTCAGCAACAGGCAAACGGGACAAGGCATCAGCGTTTCCGTGCTTAGCAGTGGACCGATACAAGATATCGTAGCGGTACTGCGAGAGGAAAATAGACCAGCGAATGAATTTCTGCGCTGTACGTGGAGGTACAGGCTTGTTCGTATGAAAAAGCGATATGAAAGGTTTGTGGTCTGTGATGATGGTAAAGTGACGACCATACAAGAAATCATGAAACATCGTAACACCAAATACGAGAGCCAAATCTTCTTTCTCAATCTGTGAATACTTTCTTTGCGCAGACGAGAGCAATTGGGACGCAAAGGCAATAGGGCGATCATGCGATCCATCTTTGTGCGCAAGCACAGCACCGATCCCGAAATCCGATGCATCTACCATCAACAAAAGCAGTTGCTGGGAATCGAATGGCGTAAGGCAAGTATTTGAAAGCAACGCCGATTTCAACTGGCGAAAGGAGGGTTCGCATTCCGTCGTCCAGACGAACGGAACACCTTTGCGGCGTAAGCGATGGAGTGGAGCTGAAATGGAAGAGCATGTGGCACATATTTATGGTAGTAATTAATTATTCCCAGCGCACTCTGTAGCTGCTTCAAATTCTGCAGCGAAGCAAGGCTCGTATGGCACGGAGGTGCTCGGGACTGGGATGTATGCCTTGGGCATTGATTACATGTCCCAGATAGGGTAAGTCACGAGCAAAAAACACACATTTGTCCTTTCGCAAGCGAAGACCATTTTGTCGCAAGACCTGAAATAATGTTCTGAGATTGGCTAAATGTTCATCTTCCGTCTTTCCGGAGATCACAATATCGTCCAGATAGTTTGCTGCTGTAGGGACCGAGGCACAAACAGTTTGCAGATATTCCTGAAACAGTGCAGGGGCAGATGCACACCCGAATGGCAGTCTTTTGAATCGATACAAACCAAGATGCGTGTTAACCACCAAGACGCGCTGGGATTCTTCGTCCACCGGTATTTGCAAGTACGCATCTGCTAGGTCCAACTTCGAAAAATATTTACCCGGGCACAGTTTGTCAAAAAGATTTTCCGGGCAGGGTAAAGGATAAGTTGCAATCACTAGTTGTGGATTCACCGTTGCCTTGAAGTCCACACAAAGACTCAATTTTCCGGAAGGTTTTGGCAAAATTACTAAGGGTGATCCCCAGAGAGAAGCCTGCACACGTTCAATTACACCTTGTGATTCCAAATCGTGTAATGTTCGTGCGACCTCATCACGCACTGCGTGGGGAACATTGCGCGCTCTGAAAAATTTCGGTTGAGCGTTTACTTTCAGTTCCAAATGTGCTTTATAGTTCTTAGCGCAACCGAGGCCCGGTGCAAAAATGTCTGCAAATTCTTCACATAGACGAGAAACACTGTCTGAAGGCACAGTCTGGTTCACTGATAGGACCTGATTGACTATAGACAAGTTAAACAACTGAAATAAATCTAAATCAAACAAGTTCACAGCAGAAGAAGAATGAAGGACGTAAAAAGACACAAGTTTTGTTTGTCCCTTATATGTTGCAAGAAGGCTGCACTGTCCAAACACAGGGATCTTGTGACCTGAATATGGAGTTAGCTTAACATTTGCGGCATGCAACGGAGGTTTGCCCAGCTGTTGGTACGTGTCGTGATTGATTAGTGAAACTGCAGCTCCGGTATCGAGCTGGAATGGTATCACGGTGCCATTTATCACCAAATCTACAAAAAGTTTATTGTCTTGCTGACGACAAGAGTGACTGTCTCGTGCAATGGGAACTGACTCTGGCACAGAATCACTTGCGACGTGACGTGATTTCCGTCGATGTCGACGCACACCATTTGTAGAACGAACACAGTCACTGTTAGAGAGAGTGGCACTGGGCGGAGTGGAATTAACTACATGAATTTCCATGGGCGAAGGGTCACGAGCCTGAGTATTCTTGGTTCGATGGCGATTCCGGGGCGAAGCAAAGGGCCTGGAATGGTTGTGAGTGTCTGACCTAAGCTCTTTCTGGCAAACACTTTGAACATGTCCTTTTTTATTACAGAAAAAGCAAATAGCTAGGCGTGACGGGCAATTCTCACGCGAATGTCTAGTAGCACACCGCGGGCATGATTTTAGCACTGCATTTGCGTGCTTGCGCGGCAAACGTAGCGGAGAGCTTGGCGACAGCTGCGCGGATGAGCGCAAGGGCTGTTTACTGTTCTGTGCAGCTCGCCCGGCAGGCTGGTTAATGCGACACACGGCTGGCCAAGTTTCAAATGATTTCTGAGCAAAGTCAAGTGTGTCCTGCCGATCCAATATGTCCATCACTTGTTGAAGAGAGGGAGTGACTAGTTTCAAAATCTGTTCCCTTATACGAACATCAGAAACGTTCTGTGCAATTGCATCACGTACCATAGTGTCTGAATATGGGAGTCCACATTCACATTCAAAAGCACAATCCCTAGTAAGGCCTTGCAAAGTTGCAACCCACACCCGATTAGTTTGACCGGCCGTACGTTTTGTACGAAAGAAAGTATACCTTTTTGCAACTACATTGACTGATTCTTTAAAATAGGCATCTAATGCAGACAAAATTTCTTCGTAGGACGGAGTTGCTACGTTGCGTTGGGAAACAATTTCACTATCACTCGGTATGTGGACACGCTGAAGCACACAGGCAAAAAAGGCTGCTGCTCATTACCTCGAATTCTGTAGGTGGCGAGATGGAATCCAAATTTGCGTGACCACTCCGTCCAGCTTTCCAGTGCCGCATCAAAAGGACGAAAAGGTGGTGCAACAGCGTGTTGTGGCTGCGGTAGCGGTGGAGTGGCGGCTGCCGCATCATTTTGCATCTCACGTTGACCCTGGACGAGCTGTCCAAGGGCATCCAATAAGGCCTGCGTCTGCTGATTCTGCAAGCGATAAAATTCGGACAGTACATCTGGAGATTGTGGCAAAGCCATGACACAATGAAATTTAAGCAAGTATAAAGAAGAAGACCCTTTTGAGACTCGTCGCCATGTGCTGTGTTGGCAGAAGAGCCAACACCGTGTTGCTAGAGGAGGCCGAAAAGGCTCGCGTTCAAGCTCACACAGACTGGCGTGAGGTCTGGAACAGTTAAATGTAATTAATATAGCCAATAAGGTACGCTGTTGCTGGAATACTTAACTTTAATCCATAATCGGTGTACATCGCTCTTGACGGTACATTAATAATAATCTCAATATAAACTGGTAATGGCGCCTTGCTGGGTCGTAGCAAATGACGTAGCTGAAGGCTATGCTAACTATCGTCTCGGCAAATGAGAGCGTATTTGTCAGTGTAGCATCGCTAGCAAAGTCGGCTGTACAACTGGGGCGAGTGCTAGGAAGTCTCTCTAGACCTGCCGTGTGGTGGCGCTCGGTCTGCAATCACTGACAGTGGCGACACGCGGGCCCAACGTATACTAACGGACCGCGGCCGATTTAAAGGCTACCACCTAGCAAGTGTGGTGTCTGGCAGTGACACCACAGATTACATGTATATATAGCACACTGGTAATGAAGGTTGTGGATGCAAAATCTAGATTTCTCTCACCAGATCAGGTGCTTCCCCATATTTTGTTCTTAATAACTAATACCTGAAAAAGTCATTCACATTAAACAGTATTTAATATTTCTGCTACCTAGTACCCACACTGTTTGGCTGATTCACTTGTTGTAGATAGGGTGAAATAATCTTATCATTCTTCATATGATCTCCATCCTTGATGGCATCATCTGAGTGCTTCTCTCTTCATTTTGATTGCTTATATGAATCTAAAACTAGAGGTTACTTCACTGAAGGACACACTTCTATTTGCAACCTAACAATGATCATTTTGTCATATTCTGGATTATTGCCTTTTGGTGACTTGCACAGATAAATCTCGGAAAGTCACCTTTGATACATGACACCTCTATAAGAGAGATCCTTAAGGTTTCCACTCTGTCAAGTATGCATTTGTTTAGTACTCATTGGTTGGAAGTTCGCAAATGCGTTCTTGTGCTCAATAAACTGATCATGCATGGGACAAAAAAATAAAATTACATAACAGTGCATTATCAACTATGCTTGTAGAAGCATTAAGTTGGGTCAGCTGGCAGCATCTGATGTATTTCCAAGGGAATAGAATTCGTTATGATATCTTCTTATTAAATATGAGGAATAAAGTCTTTGTAATTTACACTGGATGTTAGCATGCATACAAAATGTTTCTGATGTTTGCAAGAGGGGTGCATGACAGACCAGATATGTCTTCTGAAACATTGAACATCTCAAGTGGTGAAAATAAGTCCTGGCATTCGTGCAGGGTTCATAAGTAAGACATTTCACCTGCTTGAAAAACGAGAGACAAGTTGCCTCAGTAAAGGTTAGCATTGATTAGCTGTCTATCAGTACGGTTGCGGAGACCCTGATTCTCACTACATTTATTGTGAAGCTGACTATCTCCTCTCCAGTAATGTGGCCAATATAATAATCAGACATCCAATGGTGTGGCAATCTGTGGGAGCAATGTCTTGTCTCACCTAACTCAAATCTTATAATTTTTACTTCGAAATAGAGATCAGTCAGTCCACCAATGGAATCAAACTGTCAAAGCAGACTGTAGAGGTCTATGTATGTAAATAATGAACTTCTCACACGTTCACAGTGTGTGGAACTTTATGGACTGAACCATGTCATGTATATGTGCACGCGCTGGACAGAAATTTGCCCTCAGTGGTTTCCTTATCATGTTTCCATACTGATGAGTCGTTGGCAGCATTAATTGAAAGATTCCCATAAACAGCCATGACCATATTATCTGAAAAACCTGGAAGGTCAAGTTAAGATTGTAATGAAAGCGGTCATCTACAGTATTTGCCTGTGTCATCTGATCAAATGATGCAGCAAAATAGTAAATGAACAGAAGATATGTTGGCAATATTGTAGTATCAAATAGGATCATTGGGTGACCTTACCAGTTTGTGGAATTAGTGTAATGACACCACTCCATTTCTTGCATAAAATGATATAGTTAACATAAAAATTACACAATTACTATATACAAGAATGGAAAACAGAAAGATAAACTTCCAAGGATGGCAGGTTGATAGCTTTGATCAGCGTCCAACAGTCACAGACCAACTGTGAGTGGTGTCCCAAAATCTGCACCTAAGGCTACTTGCAGCAGGAAATTCTAGAAACTCTGTATCTAAATTTTGTTTTTCATGCCCGTGACTGACTGTTACACTGAAGGGTAATTGTAATCATTATAAAAAGCAAAGAATGCGACTTGCTGCTCAATGGTAATCAGTGTTTGTGTCTGCAGGGTTGGAGCAAATGGCTGTATCCCACTTACAGCACTGTAAAGTACAAACTTTGAGGGTACAACTCCAAGTGAGATTTGCTGGAGCTTACCCGAAGGTGTCAACAAGTGACAGAGTTTACACCCCAGCACTTTGACTGGGAACTCACCCTGAATAAAAAGAACGCCGGTTTTTAAGGGATTGTGGCAGTGCACTATATCTGTAGTTAGCCCACCAATCCACCAACACTTTAAACTCATCGACCAGTCTGGTGTGGAACTCCGCAACTCCCTGGTGTCTCTGGCCATCCGAGATTAGATCCCATCCCTCTGTAGGTGGAGATGTTTCTGGCCATCAGATTAACACTCCAAGCTTGGTAGCAACTGCATTCAGCTGAAAGCTGAACATCACTGTCCTTCCTATTATGGCTAGCAACAGCCGTGTTCTACATTACTTGGCACTGCCCTGCAGCCTCTCGTAGGGTGGGGGGAGTGCTGTCATAGCAAAGTTACCCATTTCTCACCTCAAAGTTACTTGATTTGAGTCCCAACCCGACACACAATTTTAATCTGTCTGAAAGTTGTCTTGAGAACAGTTCAGGACACACTTTATGATCACATGGCAGTGCAACTTCACCTGTACTCTCATCAAATGATCCTAGCTCAGTTCATGATCTAGATGGTATGAGAAATCTCAGTCAATCAGTTCCAATATCATGTCCCAAAATATAGCTTCCAAACCATGTTCTTGTTGTGGTCTTCAGTCCAAATACCGCTTTGATGCAGCTGTCATTACCAACACAAAAACACCATGTACTCTCATCTTTATTTCTCTGCCACTGAAACACAGTATGTTTAGTGTTAATTTTAAAAATCTACTGTTAAAATTTCTGATAGTCTTCCTATCACCTACACAGCTTTATCACCAGCTTGTTTGGTCTGACCAAATTTCTGTTGAATCTTTCTCCTTCCCACAATTTAAAAAGCAGGGAGCTGTCCATTCTTTTGTCCAACAGGCTGTTTCCTTTCATGCATTACTCATGGTAGGAGATTCTTATTTAAGGACTTGTGGGCATCAATTCTTCAGCAGAACAAGCCTTATGTTTGTTGCATTTTTTCCATACCGTAATTAGCACAATAAGACGAGTTCCCCTAGAGCAGTGAGGATATTTACACATGTCTGGTCAGCAATGACTGCCAGCTGTCACAACACTTCACAGAATCCATGTGGCAGGCAACACAACTGTGCGTGCACTTCAGACATCATTCAGTAAGACGTCAGGAGATGGATAGAAACGTCAAATTAACATCGCTTTCCGAGTCGTATTCAATCCAGAATGAGGTGTTATTAAGATAGTTGGGCGTTCTAGCAATTATACTTTTATAGTACCCATACGAGTATTCCGATAGCCAAAAGAACCCGTTAGTGTGAAACCACTGGGAACTGCATTAATATCAAACTGCAAGAACTTTAGACAATGCGTGGACTTTTCTCTTCGCTGGTCACCTATTACTGTTATTTAGGATTCTCTCTATCCTAGTCATAATGCAAATGGAACTTCAGAGGCGCTTTCCACTTTTCTTGACAAACACCAGCAACTTGTAATCACTGCGAGTCACAACTGCGTGATGATAATGGTTCAGGTTGTCAGTAGTTGTGGTGGTGTTATGCTGTCAAACTGCTTTCAGTAACGTTAATGATGGCACACGTAATTTAGCCCTGACTACCTAGTTAAGTAAAGATAGTGTTGTGGCGTCATCGGTTCTCTTTATTTGGCCTCAGATTGAGTAATCCAATTTAATGAACATAGTACTCCATTTGCGGGCAGCTAATAATGCAGTATGACTACAGAGGTCATCGTGAGGGTATTACATTAATTCTACAATGAATTACTTAACAAATATTACCCTCAGCTATGCAGCTGGAATGACTCATTACACAGGTACTCCATGTTGCACTTGGTTAAGTGATCAGTTCGCTGCAATCCTGCTTCTACTGTTCGTAAATACTTGTATACTACAAAAATGGTTCAAATGGCTATGGTAAGGTAATCAGTCCGCTAAAACTTAGAACTACTTAAACCTAACTAACCTAATGACATCAGACACATCCATGCCCGAGACAGGATTCGAACCTGTGACCATAGCGGTCACGCGGTTCAAGACTGTAGCGCTTAGAAATGCTCGGGCACCCTGGCTTTCATACTTGTATACTGACCATTCGTTATTTTACTAAATATGATATACAATCTGATTCGCATATACAGGGTGAGTCACCTAACGTTACTGCTGGATGTATTTCGTAAACCACATCAAATAGTGACGAACCGATTCCACAGACCGAACGTGAAGAGAGGGGCAAGTGTAATTGTTTAATACAAACCATACAAAAATCCACGGAAGTATGTTTTTTAACACAAACCTACGGTTTTTTAAATGGAACCACGTTAGTTTTGTTAGCACATCTGAACATATAAACAAATACGTAATCAGTGCCGTTTGTTGCATTGTCCAATGGTAATAACATCCGGAGGTATTGTAACCTAAATTTGACGCTTGAAACCTCCGACGTTCTGTTGTGTGTTGTAACAAACACGGGCCACGGTCGGTGAGCAGCATCTGCAGGGACATGTTTACGATGATGACCGTGTTTACGAGTGTGGCTGTAGTGCACTGTTGTGGTTTGGTGTAGCTGTCGCTTTGTCCGCATGTAGCGCTTGCTGCTATTGTTATTCTGCATTCGTCTCCGCACTCAGACCAACTGTAGTACACCGTGTTACCAGACGTCTGTGATAGTGTAGTGTAGTGTTGTAGGAACTGTGACCATGGTGTATTCGAACTCTGAAAAGGTGGAGATGATACTCATCTATGGCAAGTGTCGATGAAATGCAGCTGAAACCTGCAGGGTGTAGCAGAACGGTACCCGGACAGAGAGCATCCAACATGCTGCACATTGCAAACATCTACCGCCCACTGTATGCAACAGGTATGGTCGTAGCATGCAAACGGGTCCGTAACAGGCCCCTCACAGGAGAAGTGGGTGTAGTTGGTGTGTTAGCTGCTGTTGCCGTGAACCCACACATGAGTACACGGGACATTGCAAGAGCCGGTGGACTGAGTCAAAGTAGTGTCATGCGCATACTGCATCGTCACCGCTTTCACCCGTTTCATGCCTCGCTACATCAGCAATTACATGTGATGATTTTAATCATCGAGTGCAATCCTGTCAATGGGCATTAACGAAGAATGCGTTGCAGTTCTACCTGTTTACCGATGAAGCAGGTTTCACAAACCACGGGGCAGTGAATCTACGGAACATGCATTACTGGTCCGTGGACAATCCTCGCTGGCTCAGACAGGTAGAGCGACAGCGACCGTGGACTGTAAATGTATGGTGCAGAATCATTGGCGACCACCTCATTGGTCCTCACCTCATTGCAGGGACACAAACAGCTGCAACATACATCGCGTTTCTACAGAATGATCTGCCAAAGTTGCTCGAAAATGTCCCATTGGAAACGCGTCGACGTATGTGGTATCAGCATGATGGTGCACATACACATTCCGCAATTAACACTAGGCTGACCCTTGACAGGATGTTCGACAGGCGTTTCAGAGGACATGGAGGACGCGTAAATTGGCCAGCCCGTCTCCTGATCTTACACCTCTGGACTTCTTTCTGTGGGGTACGTTAAAGGAGAATGTGTACCGTGATGTGCCTACAACCCCAGAGGATATGAAACAACGTATTGTGGCGACATTACACCAGATGTACTGCGGCGTGTACGACATTCATTACGCCAGAGTTTGCAATTGTGTGCAGCAAATGATGGCCACCACATTGAACATCTATTGGTCTGACATGTCGGGACACACTCTATTCCACTCTGTAATTGAAAACGGAAACCACGTGTGTACGTGTACCTCACCCCTCATGGTAACGTACATGTACGTCAGTGAAAAACACCAATAAAAAGGTGTTAGCATGTGGATGTAATGTGCTGCTCCAGTCTCTTCTGTACCTAAGGTCCATCACCGTTCCCTTTGGATCCCTATGTAATTCGGTGCTCTCTGATACACATGATCGAACAGCGGAGGACTGGTACTCAAGCGTCAACTTTAGGTTACAATATCTCCGGATGTAATTAACATTTTACAATGCAACAAACGGCACTGATTACGTATTTGTTTGTATGTTCAGATGTGCTAACAAAACTAACAGGGTTCCATTTTAAAAAAACGTAGGTATGTGTTAATAAACATACTTCCGCGCATTTTTTTATGGTTTGTATTGACGAATTACACTATCCCCTCTCCTCACGTTCGGTCTGTGGAATCGATTCGTCAGTATTTGATGTGGTTTACGAAATATATCCAGCGGTAACGTTAGGTGACTCACCCTGTATATGACATGGGTTAGCGCCGGCACAAAGCAATGACTAAGCGTTGGATGCCGTTGAAGTCCCGTTACATTGATGGCAAGACAAATGTTTGCAAATCCCCTCTATTGCCTCAAAAACAATTGCATCTTGAATATCGAAGGACCTACATCCACACTGTCAAAGTGCGTTGAAATACAGGATGTGGTGGTATAGACAAATTGCAGAAGAAATGCCATATAACACACTGTATATGGATATATGTGTGGTGTCTGTTCTTTCGGAAATGTCCGAAAGAAAAGACACTACGAATCCGGGTTCAAACCTGGTCAGGCACAAATTTTCATCTGACGCTGTTGTTCTACTATAATGCCCATGATAGCCTGGACATCTGTCCAATCTCTAGTTGCTTAAGAAGGCTGTCTATTTCGATTTGTTGTGTCTGTTCTTTCGGAAATGTCCGAAAGAACACACACATCATTTCATTAGACATAGTTGTAATTTTCTGAACGATTCCTGGTTAGTAAGTGACAGCAACAGTGTCTCTCATCGTTTACTTTGTCGTAAGCCTGCTTCTTTCTGCCCTAGCCTATACTACAGCAATGAATGATTGCTCACATTCTTGATACCTCACTGGACATGCTACTGCAACTGTAGCCAAAGATTCAAATTCCGCTGGAAAAGTATGTTTCAAGTCAGATAGTTTTGCTCCTCCCCAACTGTCATTGAAAACAATCACAACGAAATTAAGTATAGGTGTCGTATGAAACCCTTGAGTTCATACTGCGGTGCTGTGAAGATGAAAAAAGTAGTTTGTCACAATTGTCAGATGACAGATGGAACTTTTCAGATTCCACTAATTATGATTGCATTATTAACTGTTGTTTCACAGGCACTTTTCTGCCACGTATTGTAACTGTTATTTGGATGTTAGAGCTGGAAGAATAGAAACATCACATTTTCGCCATATGGAATGTTCGAATTCACCTTGAGTCTTCACGTTTTGAGCAAAGGCAGAATATCCATCAGGAAATCTAACAACAGTAAGCCAGGCCATGCCTGTCTTCTGGCGGATGTGCCAATGACAGTGATCTCAATAACAATATTGTACAGCAAAGATACATTGCCAACTCAATCACTGGAGAAGCTCCAAAATTGTGAATCGCATCTGGTGAATACGCTTTCAAGGTTTTGGGCCGATTAAGACAGTAAAACACAAATAATTGTTGCAGTTATTAATTTATGACATTTAGTTTGCCTTCAGTGCATCGACGTATTGCAAGTAATTGCACTCTTATTCACATTTCTGTAACTAGGTTTAGGGGCTAGACTCATTGACATATAATGAGGATCTTGCTGCCCTTGCCACTTGCAACTTAGGGACGAAGCTGTAGTCACTTCTGAGGTCACTCACAGAACACATCAGCTGGTATCCTTCCTGGCAGTATAACTGAAACTTGGCAACAATGCAGAATATGTTTGGCAGCTCGGTGACGAAGAGTTACTTCCTTGATGGCACAGAACTATCCTGCTAAATTCACTTGATGTTATCGCGTCATTTCAGTTGAATACTGTGAGTGATTTTCTCTTGAAATGTGACATAAGGATATCAGTTAATGCTTTTGAGTCAACGAAAATGGTTCCACACGGGAAATACAACTACTCTCATCTCTTATGTTGCGATTTATCTGCCATAGAGGCTAATGAGCCAATAAGTACATCAAAGACCTGCACATGTTCGCTAGCTCCTAGGTAACGTTCTTGCCTGTCAGGTGCGCACTGACTTTGTTCGCTTTTCGAGACTCGCTGAAAGCCACATTTTTTATTCTTTTGTAGTAGAACTACAGGCAGGCAGATACAAATTCAATGAGGGAATCGTAAGACAATGCTCTAGAAAAATTCGTCTTGCTACTTTTAGTAACGCATTGTGTCTAAGCGAAAACCTTACGTTACTGCCAAATTCATAATGCCACGTTTGTTTTCTGCTGACATATTTTTTGTTGTTGTGAATACGTAATTTTATATATGAACTCTCACATTTTCATAATACTTGCGAAGCAAGTCATGTGAAGTAACACTTCACCAACTTGTTGGGAAAGTGGAAAAATCACTACCATTTCTGGATGCTCTCTGTATCTTCCTGGATGACGAGGGGATTATAGTAATACGACCTTCGAGTAAATGGTTAGAGATGAAGAACCTAGTGGTGAATGAACTCATAGATGAGCTGAATGCGAGAGACTACTCTTGAAAAGAATAAGTAGACGATTTATTCACAGTAAGACTTAGAAAATTTGCTAGTACTGTTAAATCTATATGCACTGAACATTGTGAAAAAGTATTTAAAGACGAGCCCCACGAAAATTGGTGTAGTATTATTTATGGGGAAGCATGTCCAACAGACATACTGAAAAATTATGTTTCTCCATGAAACTTTAGAGAGGGTTGTAGTGTATCTAGAGGTAGCCCTGGATGGAAAACTGTTATGAACACCTCACATAAAGAATATGTTACACTGTGAAAGATAATCATATAAGCACTAGAAGCTCCTGTAGGGTAAACTGGGGTCCAAACCCGCTACGTACTGGATGTACACCTCTGCAAAAAGACCAGTAATAATTTATTGGCCTCTAATGTGAACAAAGTCGAACAGAAGGTGGTCGTTAGGGAGTCTGGCAGAGTGCAGAGACTGGACTGCTTTCAGAAACACATGGAATTAGCAGGACATCCACTCTTGGAATGGATATTGTGCTAGACATGCCCACCTTAGACCTGTGGCTTAAAATGGAGGCAGCGGCAGGGACATAAAGGCTAAAAATTGGAAATAACTGGATATAGTTAGAATTTACGGAATACCAAATCAGTATGGCGATGGATGGGGAAATGCCGACTAACTATACAATAACTTCTAGCTATTGCAATAAACCTAGCTGTGTAACAGTTGGAAGGAGAGACAGTGGAAGAACGAACCGCTACACCGTACAGGAGACTTAATATAGTGGTATACTCACAGGTCGAAAACATATGAAACTACCGGGTCTGGTGTACTGCCTAGAATCTCTTTAGGGAAGATGGCCACAGTATTACATGGTATCTTCCATCAGCATGCGCATGGAGGAGAATTAGAGTAGACCCTACAAAAATCACAGTATCTACTTTTATTCAGACAGCCAAGCAGCTCTGAAATCTCTATCAGCCCGTACAACTAGATCGAAAGGTCGTTGCAGAATGACATGAAGCATTTTCTTTCAGACATGTCCGAAAGAACAGACACCACACATATATCTATATACAGGGTGTTTCAGGAGCAATAGTATATATTTTAGCCGGTTGTAGTACAGATGAACTCCTTAAAAAAATTCCATATAAATGCGTCCGCTTTTTATTGAGCACAGAGATACAGCTGTTAGTACGTAACCCTAACAAACACAAAGCAAAGGCAAATGAGGAGGATCAAAGCTGATTTTCAAACATTCACCCCACCAACTTCAATGCACATTTGACTTCTCTTGATAACACCATGTGTAGCTCTTCTGAGGTCATCTTTGCGTTCTTTTATGAGGGCTGCAGTATTCATAATCCGAACAGTCAAATCGGCTCTTGGGTTTACTTTTTGTTTGTAGACTTCGCCTTTAACCATCCCCACAGACAAAAATCCAAAGAGATAAGGTACGGGGACCTCGAAGGCCAAGAAAAGTGCCCATACCTAATGATCCATCTTCCAAAAAATGTTAGGTTTGGATAATGTGTCACCTGACGACTAGAATGTGCAGGAGCCCCGTCATGCTGGAGGAACATACGCATTCTTGTAGCCAAATAAACCTGCATCTCGGTTCTTACAATAGTGCAATAGGTGCACAATGGTTAGATGTAACTGAAGAGAGACTCCAACTCGGAGTTTGGTTAAGGGCGAATCCCAAGCGCATGGCCACGAACAATTGGGAGTGGAAACTTGATGTCATCGGAACCTTGTTGAAGGACAATGACATTTGATTGTTTGACTGACTGCAGAGAGTTCAGTTTATAAATACATACATACCTAGCAAAATATATCATGTCGCAGCAGTCTTACCGATACTGTAGGTCACTGCACATACAATATTACCTGTGGTCTCTTGGTATGTGTGGAAACAAAATATCTTCAAACTATTCTTCCACACGACGACTTTGCTGAGGCAAAACGGAGGACTTGGAATTAAAGACGTGCTTTTAAACTAATACATGCCACTAAGACAGGCATCACGAAACTTCTGTTCCTCTCGTTAGATCCTGGGGATAGGAACACTCCTGTTAATGTAACACATCAGCCTAGATTACGTCCGAAAGTACTCGGCGATTGAAGCTGTATAAGACTTCCACCAGCACAAATCAACACTAGAACCGCCTATGATTATATTACCAGACATCGTCTTCACAAACCTTTTCCAGTATATTAACCTACAAATAAACATAGGAACGTCTGGAAATATATTAACAATAAAATTCTACCAACTAGAGTCAGTGCCGTATGGTGCGACGTTGTAAACGAAACCATACCCTCAGCGGAACGCTTATGGAAAATCAAATTGAGACCATCTCCATACTGCGACAAATGTCGGTTTGTAGAAACTGTAGCGCATATCTTATGTGAAAATAGAATCAGAATTTGGAACTGGACTAGGAAGAAATTAGCACTATAAACAGAACCGCAGAAAGTCATATACCGATAACTGAAGCTTTACAACCTGACTGGAAATGTTACCCATCCGCAAAGAATAACAGTTATTTGTGGCTTCTGGGACAGTTTGTGTTTTACGTCATAACAAACAAAACTTAGAAGAGTACATGTTCTATATTGCAGAAGAACATTTTAAGCTGAAGAAGAAAAACAACTATCAGGAATGGTTTCAAAATTTTTTATCTATGGCTTTATGTGACCTACAAAGAGGTGGACAGTTGTTTTTAATTAGAAGCAGAATACTATTCTTTCACTTTTTTTAATTCCTGGAATAATCTTTTACGTTGGTTCTAAAATCAGAACTGTTCTAAATTGGCAAAATCCCTCTGGCTCCAAATTTTTTTCATTTGTTGAAAAATATATGGCTTCCTTACAGACCTCATATGCATCCAGTGCATAATAACTTAAATTGTGAATATATTTCTGAATGAATGTCTGTTATGTATTTTTCCATCACCCTTTCCACTGTTTTAAGAATGTTCTACAAGGAACGCACGCCATTTGGGGCGGCAATCCGTAATTTATTTTACCTTAATTACTATTTCAGTTTTGTTCTAGAATTTAAATATATATATGGGTGCAAACATGGAATACATGGGAATAATGCAGCTACTCAGTGACAGGTATGGAGGAGGTATTGTGGTCAAGCCTCGAATCTTCGACCCCTGCCCTCTTTGCCTCCGCCTACCTGGTGCTGAAAATCTTCTCAAACTTTAAAAAAAAAAATAATAGTTCAGTGATCAGCACGTCTGTTTAGTAAGCATGAGGTACAGGTTCGAAGCCCAGTCGGTCAGAAATTTTCATCTGCCGTAGTGGCTGTATTTCAACGTGCTTTGACAGTGTGGACGTTGGTCCTTCGATATTTAAGATGCAATTGTTTTTGAGGCAATAGAGGGGATTTGCAAACATTTGTCTTGCCATCAATGTAACGGGACTTCAACGGCATCCGACCCTTAGTAATTGCTTTGTGCCAGAGCTAACCCATGTCATATATACTGACCATTCATTATTTTACTAAATATGAAATACAATCTGATTCGCATATATAAGTATGCCGGCCAGGTTGGCCGAGCATTTCTAGGCATTACAGTCTGGAACCGCGTGACCAATACGGTCACAGGTTCGAATCCTGTCTCGGGCATGGATGTGTGTGATGTCCTTAGGTTAGTTAGGTTTAAGTATTTCTAAGTTTTAGTGGACTGATGATCTCAGAATGTAAGTCCCATAGTGCTCATAGCCATTTGAACCATTTTTGAAGTATACAAGTATTTACGAACAGTAGAAGCAGGATGGCAGCGAACTGATCACTTAACCAAGTGCAACATAGAGTACCTGTGTAATGAGTCATTCCAGCTGCATAGCTGAGGGTAATATTTGTTAAGTAATTCATTGTAGAATTAATGTAATACCCTCACGATGACCTCTGTAGTCATACTGCATTATTAGCTGCCCGCAAATGGAGTACTATGTTCATTAAATTGGATTACTCAATCTGAGGCCAATTAAAGAGAACCGACGACGTCACAACACTATCATTACTTAAGTAGGTAGTCAGGGCTAAATTACGTGCGCCATCATTAACGTTACTGAAAGCAGTTTGACAGCATAACACCACCACAACTACTGACAACCTGAACCATTATCATCACACAGTTGTGACTCGCAGTGATTACAAGTTGCTGATGTTTGTCAAGAATAGTGGAAAGCGCCTCTGAAGTTCCATTTGCATTATGACTAGGGCGGAGAGAATGCTAAATACCAGTAATAGGTCACCAGCGAGGAGAAGAGTCCACGTATTGTCTAAAGTTCTTGCAGTTTGATATTAATGCAGTTCCCGGTGGTTTCACACTAACGGGTTCTTTTGGCTATCGGAATACTCAAATGGGTATTATAAAAGTTTAATTGCTAGAATGCTCAACTATTTTAGTAACACCTCATTCTGGGTTGAATACGACTCGGAAAGCGACGTTAATTTGACGTTTCCATCCATCTACTGACGTCTTACTGAATGAAGTCTGAAGTGCACGCACAGTTGTGTTGCCTGCCACATGGATTCTGTGAAGTGTTGTGGCAGCTGGCAGTCATTGCTGAACAGACATGTCCAAATGGTTCAAATGGCTCTGAGCACTATGGGACTTAACATCTTAGGTCATCAGTCCCCTAGAACTTAGAACTACTTAAACCTAACTAACCTGTTTATATATGGCGGAAATGAAAGGTTCGCGAAATTTTCGCTCTGTAAATTATGCCGATAACGAAAATGTTCCGTGTGAAGAATGTGTAACAGTTAGTTTAGAGAATCCCGGAATGTGCCGCCGTTGTTATTTGAAAGTTAAAAACGCCAACGAAATCGTAACTAGGTCAAAATCGAAAAGCAAACAGTCACAGATGCAAACACGCGAGTATTTCATCCTTGCGACCAATGTGTCGATTATCGCCGCATGTTAACGGTGAAAAACAGTGAAATCAACGAACTACAAAAGTTAGTCGCCGCCTTAAGAAGTCAACTGCGAGAGAAAGAAATCATCCATGGGACATGTGAAGACCATAACCCCAAACAACCTGCCAACTGCAACGTAAACAACGATCAGAAGAACAGAGTCCACATAGAGAAAACGAGTTCAAAATATAACCTGCACGTAAGTCTTGCACAAAACTACATTACCCAAGCTAAGACCGGAAATATTACAACTAAAAATCGTTCTCTTTGTTCAAGCAGTAAAGAACAGTCAGTGTTGTGTAGTGAAAACTGTCCAGATCGCGGTATGTCAATAAATAGCATCACCTAAAAAGGCCCATCTGTTTCAAACAATAAAAAATATACAGAAACATGCATTTCGGGTACCGCTCTGATAAACAACGCAGAACAAATCAATATCGACCAGCTGAGACTGCGCAAAAAAGATCGACAGGTCCTTATACTCGCCGACAGTCACGGTCGTCAAATTGCAGAAAGAGTCTCAAGCCTTTTACCAAGCTACAATGTCATGGGTTTCGTGAAACCAGGACCTTGTTTTTCGGAAGTAACAAAACCAATTGAAAACTCTTGTAAAAACTTTGGACCATCAGACTACGTGGTAATTTTTGGAGGTGCGAACGATGTTGCAAGGGATCAAGCCAACGAAATAAAAATAACTCTTAAATGTGTACTGAAGCAGACAATCCACACGAATGTGTTAGTTATTAACTAACCACAGAGGCATGACCTACCTTCCTGGTCACGTGTGAATCAATTAGTGTTTAAGATAAACTCTGACATAAAGGATGTTTGTGGAAAATTTGAGCATGCAAATGTAATAGATGTAAGCACTCTTGAAAAATCCATGCACACCAGACACGGACTTCATCTAAATTATGCTGGTAAACAATACCTAATAGAGAAAATATATAATTTTGTAAAGCATTACACTAGAAAACTTACCAGTACGTTGGATAATTGGCTCATAACAGGCAATGAAAGCTCAAAAAACAAAGCAGAACATGTTAAAGGGGTCCAAATTGACTCACAAGGAAGGATGAAACCCAAGGAAAGAACGAATAACACAAAAATGGGCCAAAACACATTAGATAAATGGTTGGGAAGAAACACACTCCAAGGGACAGGTACAGGTTTTTTAGAGTAGCTGAGGGTGCCACAGGGGAATGTGTTACAGAACAAACTTATACATACACTTTAAAAGTCGTTCACCAAAATGTACAGTCTCAACCAAACAAACTTGATGAAATAAATGTACTTCTTAGGAATGAGTGGAAGGAGGTATCAGTTTTATGTTTTTGTGAGCACTGGCTAGAGAAGGACCATTTACAGTATTCAAACATAACCGGTTTCACTCTGGCAAACTACTTTTGCAGATCAATATCAAAGCTTGGAGGAAGCTGCATTTATGTAAAAGAAAACATAGACTATAAGATAATAGAATGTGTACATCACTTAGGAAGCGAAAAACACTTTGAAGCCTCAGCTATTGAAATAACATCAGGAAAAACTTTAATAATGTGTTTACAGATCACCCAACAGCAATGTAAACATTTTCTTTGAAAAACTTGACCTTGCACTAGGGAAACTTAAAAATACTTGCAAACTATAGTTCTGTGTGGCGATTTTAATATTGACCTCTTAACACACAGCCACCAAAGAGAATAATTCCTTAATATTATTCAAGAATATAACCTGTGCACTAAAATAAACTCCCCTACACACGTAACAAAAACTTGTGCTACACTTATTGATCCGATCTTTGTAAACACTGACATGCACACCTCAGAAAACTTTAATACCGGCTACAGTGACCACAATGCACAGCTACTTGCCATATGCGGAAGTGTTGATTTGTCTAGCAATGGAAGTGCTATCTACAAGAGAAAATTCAGCATGCAAAATATTGAGCACTTCAAACATATGCTAAGTACCCACTCGTGGAATAAAATCTACAACAGTTACAACACAGATGAAAAGCTGGATAATTTCATGGAAATTTACAGACATTTTTTCGAAATTGCATTTCCAAAAAAGAAAATAATTTGTAAAGGCCCCAGTAAACCCAAAACTTGGATTACATCAGGGATCAAAGTATCGTGTAGAAGAAAAAGGGAACTTTTTGCACTATCAAAAACAGATAGCAGCCCTGAATTTGCTCACCACTTCAAAAAATACATGTTAATTCTGAGTCGTGTAATAAGGGAAGCAAAATTAAGGGAAAATGACAAACTTATTATGGAATCATCAAACAAAGCTAAGACAATGTGGAATACGGTACAGAAACTTACTGGAAAGGTGGAAACACACAAAAATATTGTATTGTCACAGGCGGGCAGCAAGATCACTGATCCAAAATTAATTGCTAACCACTTCAATTCTTACTACACCAATATTGCTCGTGAGTTAGCGAAGGAACAAATGGGAAAAACATCAAACAAAATATTACAGGAAATTTCTGGAAATAGTGTAACAAATACATCCATGTTCCTCCGTCCAATAAGTAGGGAAGAACTGTTAAACAGTATAAAGTCATTAAAAAATAAATATTCAGCCGGAGTCGGCGATGTGCCAGACTATATTATAAAAGTATCAGCTGAACAGATACTCGCACCACTGCTAGATATATGCAATTCTTCACTATCAAGTGGTATTTTCCCACAACAGTTAAAAACTGCAAAAGTTGTACCCCTTTACAAAAAGGGCGATCGGCAGCAGATGGTCAACTACAGGCCTGTGTCACTCCTATCAGGTTTTTCAAAAATCATTGAAAAACTAGTTCTGCTACAACTAACTGATTTCTTTAACAAAAAAAAAATATGATTTCAGGATGTCAGCATGGCTTCAGGCCTCAGTGCAGTACTGAAACAGCCACTTTTAGCCTCATAAATCGTATTTTAAATTAAGTTGATAGTCACAAAAATGTTTCGGTTATTTTCCTGGATTTAACAAAAGCGTTTGATCTAATAGACCATGAAATTCTCCTAAGAAAGTTAGAGTGGTATGGTGTAAGAGGCGTGCCACACGAGTGGCTGAAATCCTACCTAGAAAATCGCTCTCAGATAACAGAGGTAAAACACATGGGAAAAAACGAACTCCAAGCTTATCAATCGAAACCTTCCACATTAACCCACGGTGTACCACAAGGCTCCATTTTAGGTCCCTTTCTCTTCCTAATTTTCATAAACGACTTCCCCCTACACGTTCAACACTCCGAACCAGTGCTATTTGCAGATGACACAGGCATATTAATTGAAGGTGAAAATGAAATGGCTCTAAGTTCAAATGCTAAAGTCACAAGTGAAAACGTCTCAGAGTGGTTTATGAGGAATAAATTACTGATAAACCCTCAAAAAACATTCGTCTTACACTTCCATACACAACAAAATAAAAACCCATTAAAACCAAACATGTCAAAGGAAAACCAAAGAATTAACAGTGTCAGTGAAGCAAAATTTCTTGGCATCTACTTACAAGACAATCTTAAATGGAATTCCCACATCACTTCATTAAATTCTAAACTATCCAAAATGACTTATGTGATGAGGATTATATGGAACAACACAAGTCCTGAAACGGTTAGAGCCGTGTATTACGCTTGCATACACTTCCTATTAAGATATGGCATCATATTCTGGGGAAATTCTCCTCATTGCATAACCACATTCCGGAAACAAAAAAAGATTGTGAGGGTAATGAAAAATGCCAACAGCCGAAAATCATGCAAACCATTCTTTAAAGAACTGGGTATTCTACCCCTACCATGAATCTATATACTAGAAGTTGTAATGTTCCTAAAAAAAAGCATGCTAAAAAATAGAAATGTATTTATTCAGAATAAATCTGTACATGAACACCATAGAAGGGCAAATAGTGACATACACAGACATCATTGTTATACCACACTGTGCAAGAAAGGTGTATATCACTCAGGTTCACATTTGTTTAATAAGCTGCCAAGTAACCTAAAGGTCATAAACAAAATCCATAGCTTTAAAAAATCTGTAACATCATATCTCTTGGAAAATTGTTTTTACTCAGTAACACAATATCTTGAAAAATAAGTTGGTTGTATCAATATATAAATGTAATGTAACAATATAGCAATTTAAAAATGTAACAATTTATAAATGTAATGTATACACCAATGTAACAGTATATTAATGTAATATCATTTTGTCCAACATCTAAGGTATGGTATATGTACCACAAAGATTCAGGACGTAAATAAATAAATAAAACCTAAAGACATCACACACATCCATGCCCGAGGCAGGGTTCGAACCTGCGACTGTAGCAGTCGCGCGGTTCTGGACTGCGCGCCTAGAACCGCGAGACCACCGCGGCCGGCAACAGACCTGTGTAAATATCCTCACTGCTCTAGGGGAACTCGTCTTTGTTGCATTTTTCCATACTGTAATTAGCACAATAACATAAGGCTTGTTCTGCTGAAGAATTGATGCTCACAAGTCCTTAAATAAGAATCTCCTAGCGTGAGTAATGCATGAAAGGAAACTGCCTGTTGCACAAAAGAATGGACAGCTCCCTGCTTTTTGCACTTCCGATAGCGCCTACGATAAAAATCTGGTGTCATATTATGCTGCACAACCCTAAACTGATTATTTTTTTTACTTCATAGTAAAACAAAAGTTATGATATGAGAAGAGGAAATGACTGATATGCTTCTCAGGAACTTTAGTTTTTCGTGTTTATTTTCTCACTTCACACTAAAACAAGGGCGTTAATATGAGAAGAGGAAATGAAATTTACGCTTCCAATGTATAATATTTCCTTGTGTGCTTCTACTGTAAACAGGAAAGCCCTGCAGTTAATTTTTGTATTTTGGATATATTTTGATATCACCTCACATTCCTTTGTGAGAAGGTTCATATTTTATTGGGATTCAAATAGAGTGGACATTTCATCACTGGTTAATATTCTGATGACTAATGACATGATACTAGTTGCAATTGCTCCATGGCACCTGTGAGTAGAGTCTCACGTTGGTTATTACAAGAACGCGCAGGCAGTGATATCCGCTCACTGCAGTCAGAGCCAAGGTGATTTCTTTCTGTTTATGGCGAAGCGTCTGCTGCAGTGTCCACGCTCAGCCCACATAAACAAATCGCAGTGGCATTGGGCACTGCTAATCGCTGCAATTGTCGCGAGCCTCGACAACAAGAGCGCACTGTCTCTGCTAACGACACTATGTAGTTAGAGCAATAGTTTTTACAGTATCGAAGAGTTTGTGAAGCGTTGACAATAAAAGCGCAGTTAATATTTCCCTGACGTAATAAATATGTGTAATTGCTCACATTTAAATACTTGCTGTTTCTATGAAAGTGTGAAACTGTTAATGTAAGAATGTAAATAATCTTTGATGTGAGAATCACTAACCTTTTTTTTTTTTTTTGTATGTTGTTATCCTACTTGTATATTTTTATGTTAATGTTCTAAAAGTTCTATTAAAATTGTAATGTCTAAGTGACAAGTAAATTCAATTACAAATTTTCGTGTATATGTATTTTAAATTTTAATGTTTATTGACAAGTCCTATATCATTTCGATGATGTACTACAAGGACGCTAATAAATTGAATTGAAATACATCTTACCTAACGTAATATGCTGATCGTGGGTTGGGTAAAAATTCAGTTTGTAATTTATCATCGCATTAAAATACTTTACAGTCATATTTGATGCAATATTTATTGTTGGTTGTCTCTGTAATGTTAATAGTATTGAAACAGATTGTGCGTGAACACGAAAACACACACACACACACACACACACACACACACACACACACACACACACACAGTCGTTGATTCCAGTGAGGGTGACAACTACTGTGTGTTGAACTACTCATGCTCCAGTCAATTCCTCAGTTGGCATCGAGTGGATGAGATTTTTCAATTACCTTGCATTGCTGCATTGCAAGAATTGTAAGGAGGAGACTGAAAGTAAATGGACTTGTATGCTAAAGAGCTGCGACAAACCAAAGCTTGACCGATTATCAGATAATTGTCAACATGGGTTTTGTGGACGAGTATACTTTTAGTAACCAACCCACCCACGATCATTACGTAAGATTTCTGGAAGACGTAGGGGCATTGATTTCATTAAGTCATCGACAGTGTAGCATGATGGTTTACTTCCCACCATACGTTTTCTATATTCGTCCAAATGTCGTTTGCATATGTAGCCCTATAACCAATCTCGCACTGCTCTGCTATGATGGATGGGTCTCTGCTCCTGTAAAACTTTAGACGAGGACCGAAATATGGTAAAAAAAATAATAATACAGTTGGACGCGAACAGGCAACCATCCATTCTGAATGCACGACGATTACCACTAGACCACAGGCTCCACAACCCAAGAACATCTCCAAAGTAGACAACACTTCCTCCTAACACTTCCGGTTTTTACAGTGTTGCCAGATTGTGCAGATGGCCAGACTTAGAGTTGTCAGGGGCGGTCAGTTTTATTGGCCACCTTAAGTGAACAACTCGGACTTAGTCTCTGTGGCGGCCGGCCGGCGGTCAGTTTTTTTGTCTAAGACTGTACATTCATTGTTGAGGGTGTAGTTGTGAAAGTAAAAAAATCCTTACCTAAGTTTGTAACTTTGTTGAGAGGTCTCATTCATAAGAGAGTGCCCATGCATTAACTTTATATCATGTTATCCTCTGTTTCTGTTTACAGATGACTCATAAGTGTAGGAAGTGTTCTGCCATAATGTTTTACACCAGCACAATTGATATGTGGTCATATCTTTCACTCTGGGTAACCTATTTGTATGCTTTAAAGAAAGAAAACAGTAGAGAGCATTTGTTCTGGTCTTCAAGGCTGTCGTATCCTCCTATTTCCACTTCTTTCTGTACGTCCCTTTCATATGAGCTTGATATCGCAAAATATCAACTGTCTGAATCTGAAGAACCATCAACATTACCAGTGTCATCCTGAGTTGTTTTCAAGACCCCAGAAGATTGATGGAGGTATAGGTGTGTGCAGAATGTCATGTTTACATTACTAAAAAAGGATTCTAGTTCATTGTGTGATGTAGATTGAGTAAGAGATCTCTGTCACCTCTAGTCAGATTAAAATTACTTGATAGTTGGTGCTTCATGCTTTGGAGCTGGTTTCCTTCAGAGTGCTCAACATCAGGCCCAAACTGTTTGCTGTTGCAAAACTATCACAACATTTGGTTAGTTCACTTTCAATTCCTTATCTAGTTTTTTTTATTGATGTGTTTGGATGCTGAATCCTAGGTTTGGCCCGTTTATTTCGTGTTTCATCACATGTGATAGCCACATCATAAACCAACCCCCCCACCCCATGCGCACTCATAAACACACGTGTGATACTAATGAAAAACACACATTTCATACACAGCACTAGCCACTCTACTAGATCCCTCTGAATGACATGTGATTCAGCATCATTCATTCAGTTGTTAAAATTACAGAGATTGGCTTACATTACATTAGATAAGCTTGGCATGATATTGTGCATAGTTAAATTTTTAAAGGCTAACATTCATCATTGCAGTTGGGCCACCATAGTCAAGGGTATAATCAGACACTCTGTAGTAGAATAGCATAACGTAGTGCTTAGTCTAAAAATTTGACGTGTAGATGTCCATAGGTTCAAACCTCATCAAATACAGTGATATTTTTTATTTCTAGATCTAATAAAAAAGTTTGATTATTAGTTGTATTGAATTAATTGGTTTAAATGTAATTTTTTATTTGTAATACTTTGCTGTAATGTTTTCATCATTGTATTAACTTTTCTATATTGTCTCAATTTTTCCTATCACTCTTTATTCATATAGAATCTGTATTTGTCGCCTATAATCTGCAACAAAGTGCCACTCAGGACTACTCATTGATTGGTTACAATATCTTCTCTCAAAATACAATTTTTCAAATCTTGTTCTTGTCGTCTCCAGTCCAAAGACTGGTTTTTCAACAACGCAGGGATACTATTTGCTATCAGATGTACTTTACCACCACTGAAATTGTATGCTGCTAGTTGTTCACTCAAATAATTTACCCTCAAGACTCTGTGTGTGATAAGAAGTGCAACAGCGACAAAACTGGCTGCATACTAATGTCATTGCCACACATAGTTCAAAGTATTACATTTAAACTTTTCTCCTCCCCCACATTTCTTCTCTTAACTTCCATTATTGGTCATGACTGGTTTGGCAAGATACCCTCTTTCTTGTAGATACTAAACAATCTCACTAAAATCATGAGACAGGATATTCACTATCAAGAATGTGAGAGGGAAAGACTTCATCAACAAAAATAATGACAGGGTGAACCACCGAGGCCTGATGTCTATCATTTACTTCCAACAACAATCCCCGTATATCTGCAAGATGTACAAAACCAGCACTGCTAAATCTGCTCTCCTCTACCCTCTCTCTTGAATCAGTTACTACTTAACTCATCATTCTGGTGAGTGACTTTCTCCCATAGAATTATTTCATAGGTTCGTAGATGTAACATTAACCCTTAGCTACTACAGATGTTGAGAGGAACATGACTGCTGTGGAGGGGTCTGTCAGATGGCCTTTTCATTTTTTTTTTGTATAAAACCACTGTTTTGGAGAATATATATTTTCATGACTTCCTGTTGTTTGTTGCACTTCTTGGGAAAAGACTTTATGGGAATTTTAAATACTCCATTGTTAAAGAAATTCAAACATTTTGAAAAACAAAACACAGCAAAATATCCAATTTATTTTTATTTTGTGTGCTACTAAAATAACAGCACATATTTACCTCTCTACTAACTCACAGATCATCATCAGGCAGATAGTATTACAGATTTGCAACATACCTGTATGGAAAAACATGTTTTAGTTAAGACAAATTAGTAAACTCAGAGTTGATTCCAAATTCAATCATCATTTCAGCCTTAGACTGGTTATTCCACTCTGTAATTCTGTCAAGGGAGAAATTTTGCCGAATTTTTAATTTGAAAATAAAGAAGAAAGTAATTACTTTGTGTATTCTTCTGTGGTCCTGAAGCAAATTTCATTCACTTTCAGCTTGCATGCATTTGATGCAGACCCTCTTAAATTCTGCCACCAAATTGGATCACTGCGCTGTTGACACAGATATCTTGTTTTCCACTATGAACAAGGACAACAAAAGCTGATGTTTTTCATTTTTCAAAACAGTATTTTTCTATTTGAGGCTCATGTTTCCAAAACAGGAAGTTTACTATGAGACTTTGCAGAATCACTTGCAGTCCGGGCAGCTAAAAGACAGTGTTCAGTTTCCTGTTCTTATGTTAGTTTTCTTCAACAAAAGCATCTTTCTGTTCTTACTGAAGAAGATGCTTATCCATTGTCATCATCTATCACATCTTCACTTTCAGTTTCCTTCTCCAAAGCAGTGTAGTGATCACTAAATAATTGCAGTCACGGTCATTATCATTATTATCAAAGTTTTCATCTGAGAGTTCACAGATGCATTCTTGAACAACCACATCCATCTAGCATAGAAAACATTGTATATAAGGTCTAGCCTTCCTCTTCAGGAGAAATGGTAACGTTCAACAAAAACATGACTTGCAAACACTGTGGTATGTCTTTGAGACACCCCGAGACCCAAAAAGAAGAAATTAATTGTAACAACAATGATTAATTCATGGCACATGTTGCTTGCTGTTCAATAGAAAGCTACGCAGAAGAGTTTGCTTCACCTCACAGAGGTGTGTGAAATATTGTAAGACAAAAAACTGTAGCAGTTAGAGATGCTATCCACAGTAGTTAAGGGTTAACAATGTTTACACCTTTGTATGCCACTGATCTCCGCTGGTCATTGCTGTTTATACTGAAATTATCTTCCATACATATTATTAAGCCTTGTGGGGTACAAGAACACTAGGCCCTGGCAATCTGAAGGAAAATTTCATAACCGAGGGAGATTCAGTTATATTTGGCCTGTATGCCAGAAGCCTCACATTTGAGTGTCCTCAATAGCTAGTCGATGTTCAGTCAGGAACCAAAGTTAACAAAATCTGGTTCTTATTGACGGCTTTGAAATGCTTGAATAATGTCCTGGAGAATGACAGAAGACTATCACGATCACTCCTGCCCACCCGCCACCCCCCCACCACCAACACACCCCCTCCACAACCACAACCACCACCACCAAATCATCAAAGTTCCTAATTAAGGAATGTAAAATGCATAAATTCTCAGCCTCCGCTCTCTCGTATTTTGAAACCTGGAAAAAGTATTAACACTTGTAGCCATCTCAATGATGTTGACTTGTGTCATTACTGCAACCAGGTCACTGGCAGTACCTCCATTACTTACCGTAATTACCAAGGTTTAATTTTTATGTTCATTCAAACAGAAATTGATGAACTAACATTTATAGGATAAATAAGTGAATAACATAGTATAAAACCAGCATGAGAAAAATAGAGATGATTCGCTGAGCAGCTATCACAGTTTCAGTTCATGCAGAATATAAAATGTATTTGTGTTAGGATATTAACAATACGTACCTAAGAGGAAATGATGTTCAATTACTAATATTGGAACAAGTGTACTGTACATGTTTGTAGTAATTGAAAACCTCTATCATATTTTGAATGGTTGTGATGCATGTAGTAATTCTTGATGAAGGAGTTCAGTGACGTGAGATAGTTGAGAAGGGAGCAGGCAGAACATGCAGTGTTGTATTTTGGTCGCTGATCTCAGCTGGGTAAGGTATTAAGAGTTTCAACATATTATGTGACATCTGTGTGTAAGTATGTCCAGTGTAGCAGCACCACATGCTAACGGTCATTTTAGTGCTTCAGTTTTCAGCTTGATAATGTGTATTCATTTCAAATTAATACTGACTTTGTATACTGAACACTGAAGTTAGTCTGAAAATAAATTCATCAAAAACTATTAAATGTGAGCAATTTATTCCTCTCAATGTTCTGGTGCACTACACAAGGACACTGGCACATGTTCAATGGTGCCCATGCATGCTCTGCTTCTTCTGTCTGCTCTGCTATTTCAAAGTACATTTGTTACACTGTGTATAATATTACCCTCTGTAGTTGCAGTGTACATCCCTATCCTAATAGACTTACCAAATCATCTAGTTTAATTTTTGATGTTTATTTGTGTTTTGCAATTTAGTCATTGTCTTTTCCTCAGGCTGGGCCTTTACGATACACACATTTCTTAAGGGCACATTGCAAGGGTGCACAACTAGACCCCTACATTAATAGTAGAGCCACTAAAGCAATATGTTTTATTCCAGGGAAACTATATAGTTCCAGAGACCTCAAACACATATGATGTATACATGCAGACTGAAGTTCTTGAATGAAAATTTTTACCAATGGCATAAATTAAACATAGGTCTCCTGCTCATTAGGCAGATGTGCAAACCACTATATTACACTAAAACAGTGGTTTTTCACCATTGCACTGACTATCCTATCACAGTTCCATCTTCAGTCCAAATTCCCATTCATGCTGCAGCCCACTTGTTATTCCCCCGAAACTAACAGCATTGCAGAGGTGCTCCAACTACACTGGAATAGCACCTCAGTGTGAAATGGAATCTAATTTGTTACTATCCAAAACCATTAAATTTGAGGAATTTGTACTAACAAAATTATAATGTGAAATTAGGCAAATAAAACTATACTTTTGTCCCAACAAAACCAATTGTTTGCATAACAACCTGACACCAATCAGTGGCTGGAGGGCACATGGACTGCAGGCTCGAAGGCTGCCATCTCCTCATCAGGTCCTACAGCCACAGCAGATAAGCCCTCTAGTGTTCCAGTACTCTAAAGTAGCTGGGGGAGAGAGAGAGAGAGAATCTTGGGAGAACCCACCTCTTGATATCAGGGGTGCCACATCTTTCATCTCATCAGACTCAGAACCCAATTTTGTGAATGTTCTTCCATTCCAAACAAAGGAAGTGGAACTAAAAATTGGTCATCAATAGAGGAAGCTAAACAGCAGTAAGCAATGATGGATGCAATAATGAACAACATGACTCAAGACATTAAAATGTGCCTCCCATGAGTATGATATTTTTTGGAGACAAAGTATTTGTCATACAATTTGAGAGATCAGGAAAAACTTGAAGGAACAATACTGCCACCGTTTTCTGTTCAAACTCTTCCTACCTCACTAGTAAGTTCAAGTGTTTTGGAATTACTAGCACTTGGGTAGAACAGTTTGATTACTCACTGGCTCTCTTGTGCCTCACTGGTCGCAGGCTTTAGGTTGATGTACAGGGACTTAGAAGGGGAATTGGCTACCATTATCCAGCCTCTTGCTTACGAGTATCCCATCTCCTGTCATGTCTTCCTTTCAGCCATCTGGTCACAACCAATGTAAGCTCATATCAAACAATATCATGCTCAGAAATTAGAAAAAAAATCTGATTTTTTAGAAGTCTTTCACATTTCCTTGGATACATGGTTTAAAATAAATTGTAATTTCTGACAATTCAAGTAGTCACATGGAACTGATTATCTTATATTTGACAAAGTTACTTGTAAGGCACATGATACTAGCAAACTATTGGTTGAAATGGCTCTGATCACTATGGGACTTAACATCTGAGGTCATCAGTCCCCTAGACTTAGAACTATTTAAACCTAATTAGCCTAACCAACCTAACTAACCTAATTGGTTCTTTTTGTACAATGGCATTTAAATCACCACCTGCATCAGGATCACCATGTATTTTTAATCATCTCCAGAATTTCAAACATTATATGATATTATGTAGAAATTTGTCTGTAAAATGCTCACCTTCTACACCTATCAGAAAAAGAAAAATTACTTATTTTTGCCGACATGCACAACTTTAATGCATTTGTTGCCTTCTGATAATCTTTAATGAGCATCTGGTACATTATGTTTACTGTACTCATATGTACTGAATTTTAAAATCACACTCTTGATGTGCTGACATCTAGTGGGTTGGTCTGCTGTTCATTGGTTGCCAAATTAGTAAGAATGAAAGTGTCATACAATCTGTAACAATGATAATGTCTTCCCAATAAGTAACAGTGAAAATTTGGCGCAGAAAGCGTGTCTCTTCCTGTAACTGTGTACTTCCTCTCAGAGTGAGCACATGCATGACTTGCGAATGTGACAGTAGAATTTTCTGTGACTCAGTTAACCTCAGTTAACTGATATATTTCAGAGCAAAGGCAAAAATAAATGGAATCAGTAGCAATGGCAAATTTTTTGCTAAAATCAGGATGATGAAGTAGTGGTGCCTCACACAATAGGTTGTCAATTAACTCAAATGGTTCTTGATGCTCCTTATTCCATTTCCAGACAGATATAGACAGGTGAAGATAAACAAAATCAAGGCTGGAAACAATGTTAGAAATTGCAGAAACTGTGGAGGATTTAGTTGTCTACAGCACTTTGGTGGAGGAAAATTTCTCACTTCTTCCATTTTTGTCAGATCATGTTCTATTCCACACAAAGAAATTATATATCTGAGGAAATTAATTTATGAATTTGCAAATTCTTCTTTATACACCTTGAATATGACTTGAGCTCTGCTAAATGCATAAAGTACATGGCATACACTTACTGAATGTTCCCCTCCAATGCTGTACTAATGAGAATGTCATCTACGTACTGTCAAGAATGTCAGTTTTGAATAAATAATTACTATTTCTTAAGATATTCAGCTCAATGGGAAGAAGGTTCAAAATTTTTACAACAGTTCAAGTAATTCTTTTGTTTAGTGCCACACATGCAAATTGCTGAATTTGTGGCATTGTAAATAGGAGGTCGGTAAGTGAAAAGTTCATTTTAAAAATAAACAGTGGTGTGAGAGAGCAGTGCAACAGACTTGGAGCAATATTCATCAGTGCTAATAAAGTTTCAAATAATAAATGTCTATGGATGGATGGTTTTCATTTGAACAGACTAGGCTCTGCAGCTTTAAGTAAAATGTATATGGATGTCTGCAGAATTATAAATGAGGGAAACTTATATAACCTGATCGGGGTAGTAAACTATTTAAACAGAAAAATGTCCACATTTCTGCACCTAAGATGTCACAAAGTTGTGATAGAGCAGTTTTTCGGGAGGAGCATCCTGAAGAAACAAAAAACAAAACAGGTGTCAAAGTGTTACATCAAAACATTCAGTACCTAAGCAAAAAGTGCATACAATTACAGCAAGCACTAAGTGAGGAAAATAAAGATGTAGTCATTCTTACAGAACATGGATTGTCTAATACTTTAATTACAATGACTAAATTCGACAACTATATTCTGAGTAGTAATTTCTGTCAAAGAGAACATAAAAGTGGGGGAGATGCCATATATTGTAAAGACCATCTACATGTAACAAAACTGGATTTTATCATAGAACTTAGTGTGGAAATGACATTTGAAATTTCAGCAATAAAGCTCTTGGTAAATGAAGTGCCCCTAATTGTTTTGTTATAAAAAAAAGTGGCTCTAAGCACTATGGGACTTAACATCTGAGGTCATCAGTCCCCTAGACTTAGAACTACTTAAACCTAACATCGCAACCAAAGCACATCACACTCATCGATGCCCGAGGCAGGATTCCAACCTGGGTCCATGCAGCTGCACACGGTTCCGGACTGAAGTGCCTAGAACTGCTCAGTCACAGTGGCCAGCTGATTGTCCACAATACTACTAGGAGATCTGTACATACCTATAACAATTTCTTACAAAACATGGCAAAATGATAGAAATTGTATTTAATGAATATAAGAACATAGGTATTGTTATAGCTGGTGATTTTAATAAGGATTCCTTAAAGTATACTAAAGATTATGAAATAGTAAATGATGTTCTGTGTAGCTATAATTTGTCAGTCAGAGTTAATGGGCCAACCAGACTAACTAAAGACTCCTCTAGATCACTTTTACACCAATTTATATAACTGCAGAGTTGACATAATGTACCTTCACATCTCCCCCCTGTGGGTCTGGGGGTTAGAATAGGCCCGAGGTATTCCTGCCTGTCGTAAGAGGTGACTAAAAGGAGTCCCTCCCCCTCAAGGGGGTAGTTTGCACCTGCGTCCGGAGACGGACAGTTCCACGACTTATATTTGTGGGCATTTTGGTTTTTCACTTATTCTGGTGTCTTCCTTCCTTTGTTTGATTCCTTTCTTTGTCCTTCTCCCTCTCACTGTCTTCCTTACTTTTTACCTTGCCTTCTTCTCCTTGCCTTCTTCTCCTCGCCTTCTTCTCCTTGCCTTCTTCTCCACCCTTTGGTCTCCACCTTGGCATTGTAGACAGTCTGTCCTTTCTCTCCCTAACTCCCTTTTTTTTCCTCTTCTTCTTTCCTCCCTGTGCGTGACTGATGGCTGACCCATCCGTTCGCATGCATAGACGGTGACGGGGTAACGCGTAATTCCCTGCCCTGTGTAGACAATTAAGGCATGCACGTACCCCCTGTTAAACGCCAGGCCCAAGGAGGGGTGATTGCCTGAGCTGACACCTTCCGACCATGCCGATTGGTCCCTCCGTCCATTTCTCGGGAGGTGTGACCTTAGGTGTAAACATTCACCTAAGACGGGAGCGCCCTCTGAGAGGCTCCCAACAAGGAAGGAGCACACTATCGGAGATGCTGGCAATCATGGGGGATTCCTCCAGAATGGATTTCTCTTCTTCTCTCTCGACTTCTCCCAAAAACGGAAACTTGACCAGCCACCAGTGACAAAAGTACTACCGCTTGCCCCAAAGTTATTCATATTTTCTCGATCTGAGGACAGAAAAGATTTTTCATCTGTCAACCCCTTCATTATCCAGAAGGGCGTGGATGCCATAGCCGGATCTGTCGAGTATTGTACCAGGATGCATAATAGTACCTTGTTGTTAGAAACTGAGAGCGCCTTTCAGGCACAAAAACTGATTTGGGCCACACTCCTGTACATGTTCGCTGTCCGGATAGAGGCTCACCGCACTTTGAATTCATGGCGTGGTGTGGTATATACTAGATCACTCGAAGGATTGACTGACGAGGAGATTCAGTCTTTCCTTGCTGAGCAGTACGTGACAGCTGACAATAGGCTCATGAAAAAGGTTAACAATGACCTTGTACCAACCTGGACACCTTTCTTGACCTTTCATAGTGTTCAGTTGCCGTTGCTCATCAAAGTGAGCTATGACGCTATTTCTGTTGCCCCCTATGTCCCGACACCTACGTGCTGCTACCAGTGTCAGCGTTTTAACCACACCCGCCAGTCGTGTTCTAATGTGGCTAAATGCATCACTTGTGGCAGGGACGACCATGTGGGTGACTGTCTGCCTCCGTCTCCTGGCTGCGTGAACTGTAAGGTTGACCATGCAGCATTCTCTCACGACTGTCCCATCTACAAGGATGAACGCTGTATACAGGAAATTCGGGTCGAAGAGAA
This sequence comes from Schistocerca piceifrons, assembly GCF_021461385.2. NCBI lineage: Eukaryota > Metazoa > Arthropoda > Insecta > Orthoptera > Acrididae > Schistocerca > Schistocerca piceifrons. The sequence continues at coordinate 198,438 of NW_025728796.1, read as the reverse complement.
AGTGTCAACCTTGGCTGCTTGCAAGCTTTTTGCTAGTAGGAAGCCCACGCTGCTTCCAGTGGGGAAATACAGTACCGTCCTCACCTCTCCTCGGCCTACCAGGGAGGTATCGATACAGGCATGTGATCTAACTTTTACCACTACGGTCGTCCATTTGGCCAGTGCTAAGATCACCCGATCAATGTCTCCCCTTCCTCCAGTCACCCCTAAGACACAAGCACCTACATCAACTTCTGCCAAGATAAGACCCACAAGTCAGACGCACGGTCCTTCTAGAAGGAACCGTCCCATGGAGACTTCCTACGTACCTCGAACTCCCAGCCATCGACCAGTACTTCCACTAAAAGACTTTCCAAGAAGGCTCATAGGAAGCAAATTTCCCCTTCTCCGCCATGTTGCATTTCTTCTCCTGCGCCACCCAGCGGTTGCCACTCCAGGCCGTCATCCATTTCGCCTGGCCACGCCGCTGGTAGCCAAACATCTGGCCATTCACTGGCGGAGGAAGCTCCCCTTCCCGGCAGTCTTAACAAGATGGTCGACGAACATATTGAACCAATGGTCGATGACTCTCCACCAATTGATAGTGGCGGCAGTGCTCGCTCAAAGCCAGGCCCTCAGCGGCCTTCGAGGTGACCCCTTCTTGCTTTTCCTTTTTTTTTTCTTCTCATGATGGCACTTCTTCATTGGAATATTCACGGCATTCGCTCCAACCGAGAGGACTTAAAGTTGCTGCTACGCTTGCACTGTCCGCTCGTCGTAGCTCTCCAGGAAACGAAGCTACACCCATGTGATCAAATTGACTTGGCACACTATGCCTCTGTGCATTTTGACCTACCCCCTGTGGCAGGTGTTCCGGCTCATGGAGGGGTTATGTTGCTGGTCCGGGATGATATTTACTATGATCCCATCACATTGCACACCGGCCTGCAGGCAGTTGCTGTCAGAATTACTCTCCCCACTTTTACATTTTCCATTTGTACCGTTTACACTCCGTCGTCATCTGCCATTATCAATGCAGACATGATGCAAATTATTGCTCAGTTACCTGTACCATTTATGTTAACTGCAGACTTCAATGCCCACCATCCCCTTTGGGGCTCTCCAGCATCCTGCCCGAGAGGCTCCCTGTTAGCAGACCTTTTCAACCACCTCAATCTTGTCTGCCTCAATACTGGCGCCCCTACTTTTCTTTCGGACACAACTCACACCTATTCCCATTTAGACCTCTCTATATGTACTACCCAACTTGCACCCCGGTTTGAGTGGTACGCACTTTCTGATACGTATTTGAGTGACCACTTCCCTTGTGATATCCATCTCGTGCATCATACCACCTCTCCGTGCTCAAGTAGTTGGAACATCTCCAAAGCGGACTGGGGGTTCTTCTCTTCCAGGGCGACCTCTCAGGATCAAACCTTCTCAAGCTGCGATAGTCAGGTCGCACACCTCATGGAAGTCATTCTCACTACTGCTGAATATTCCATCCCTCATACTACTTCTTCTCCACGTTACGTACCAGTCCCCTGGTGGACCGCAGCATGTAGAGACGCTTTACGTGCTCAACGACGTGCTTCACACACCTTTAAACGCCACCCTACGATGGTGAATTGTATCAATTATAAATGATTAGATGCACAGTGTCATTGTGTTATTAAAGAAAGCAAGAAAGCCAGCTGGGCTGCTTTGACAAGCACCTTCAACAGTTTTACTCCTTCTGTTGTCTGGGGTAGCCTGCGCCGGCTATCTGGCACTAAGGTCCACTCACCAGTTTCTGGCTTGACAGTCGTGAATGACATCCTTGTGGCCCCTGAGGATGTCTCCACTGCCTTCGGCCGCTTTTTCGCAGAGGTTTTGAGTTCCGCTCATTACCACCCTGCCTTCCTCCCCCGAAAACAGGCAGAGGAGGCAAGGGCACCTAACTTCCACTCCTCGAATTGTGAAAGTTATAATGCCCCATTCACCATGCGGGAACTCGAAAATGCACTTGCCCGTTCATGGTCCTCCGCTCCAGGGCCTGATTCTATTCAGATTCTGAACAACCTTTCTCCTGTGGGTATAGGTTTTCTTCTTCATACTTATAATCGCATCTGGATTGAGGGTCATGTTCCCACATGCTGGCGCAAGTCTATTGTTGTCCCGATTCCTAAGCCGGGGAAGGACAAGCACTTGCCTTCCAGTTATCGACCCATCTCCCTTATCAGCTGTGTCTGTAAAGTGATGAAGCAAATGGTTAACTCTCGTTTGGTTTGGCTGCTCGAATGTCGAAACCTACTTACCAATGTACAATGTGGATTTCGTAGGCACCGCTCTGCTGTTGACCATCTGGTTACCTTGTCGACCTTCATTATGAATAACTTCTTGCGGAAGCGCCCGACCGCGGCTGTGTTCTTTGATTCGGAGACGGCTTACGACACCTGTTGGAGAGCAGACATTCTCTGCACCATGCATACTTGGAACCTTCGCGGTCGCCTCCATCATTTTATTCGTGCCTTTTTAATGGATCAACAGTTCAGGGTACGTTTGGGTTCTGTCCTGTCCGATGCCTTTCGCCAGGAGAATAGGGTGCCAGAGGGCTCAGTTTTGAGCATTGCTCTCTTCACCATAGCGATCAATCCAATAATGGATTGCCTCCCAGCTGATGTATCAGGCTCCCTTTTCGTGGACGATTTTACCATCTATTGCAGCGCGCAGCGTACATGTTTCCTGGAGCGCTGTCTTCAGCGTTGTCTTGACCATCTTTATTCCTGGAGTGTCGCCACTGGCTTCTGTTTTTCTGCTGAGAAGACAGTCTGTATTAACTTCTGGCGCTTCAAAGAGTTTCTCCCACCGTCCTTACGACTCAGTCCCGTTGCTCTCCCATTCATGGAGATAACAAAATTTTTGGGTCTTACATTTGACAAGAAACTTAGCTGGTCTCCACATGTGTCATATTTGACTGCCTGTTGTACCCGTTCTCTAAATGTCCTCCGTGTTCTCAGCGGTATGTCGTGGGGAGCAGATGGAACCATTCTACTTCACTTATATTGGTTGATCATCTGCTCGAAGCTAGATTATGGGAGCTTTGTACCCTCCTCTGCACGGACGTCCATCTTACACTGCCTCAACTCTATGAAACATCGGGGTGTACGTCTTGCAATCAGAGCATTCTATACTTGTCCCGTCGAGAGTCTTCATGCATGCTGAAGCCGGTGAATTGCTACTAACCTACCGGTGCGATATACTGCTTTGTCGGTATGCCTGATGGCTATTGTCAGTGCCCGATCGCCCATCTTATCGTTCCTCTTTTGACGACTCTCTCGACCGTCAATATGGGTTGTATGTCTCTTCCCTGCTACCCCCTGGCATTCGCTTTCATCGTCTCCTTCAGCACCTTGATTTTTCACTCCCTGCAACCTTTCGAGTGGGCGAGAGCGAAACACCACCTTGGCTCCAGGCTCCGGTTCGCGTTCACCTTGACCTCAGCTCGCTCCCAAAGGAGGTTACCCCAGCTTCGGTATACCGCTCCCGATTTGTCGAACTTCATTCAAAGTTCATTAATATGATCTTCATTTATACAGATGGTTCTAAGCCCAGTGACAGTGTCAGGTGTTCCTTTATTGTCGGGGCACACAGTTTCAACTACCAGCTCCATGGTCATTGTTTAGTCTTCACAGCTGAGGTATTTGCCCTCTACCAGGCTTTTCTTTACATCTGCCGCCACCGACATTCTGCTTATGTCATCTGCTCCGATTCCATGAGCGCCATCCAGAGCCTCAGTGATCTGTATCCGGTTCACCCTTTTGTGCACCGGATCCAATGCTCTCTTCAGCAGCTGGCGGACAACGGTTCTCCGGTTACCATTATGTGGGTTCCTGGCCATGTCAGTATCCCTGGGAACGAAGCTGCAGATGCTGCAGCCAAGGCTGCGGTCCTCCAGCCTCAGACAGCTTCTTGTTGTGTCCCTTCAACAGACTGTAGCAGGCTTCATAAGTCAGCGCATTTTATCGCTGTGGCATGTCGATTGGTCTCCACTTACAGACAACAAGCTTCGGGCCTTGAAACCTCTTCCCACAGCTTGGACGACCTCTTCATGCCCTTTTTGGTGGGACGAGGTCGTTTTGGCCCGGTTACGAATTGGACACTGCCAGTTCACGAATTTTAATACACTGCACATTGATCTTGGTCTGCCATGTACTCTGGATGACATTTTAGCGGATGACCTAGGAGCAGCTGCTCACATTCTTTGTTTTATCCACTTGACAAACCTGTCTAAGGACATTTGATTATGTTGTTTTTTTAATCCTATGCCTGTTAATATGTCTTTTATAGTGTTGTCCTTTTAATTGCTGTTTTAACCTTGTGCCTCGCAGTGCATTCCTAACTTAGTGTGGGTGCTAATGACCATTAAAGTTGAAAAATGTTTAAAGAAGTTGGAGTCCACACTGCAATCTGAGACATGGAATGACAAATTGTGCAGAAAATGTTGCAGACAAATTGAACAACTCTTATAACACTTTCTTTGCCCATTTCAATGTAACATGTCCAGTTTCTTTCAAAAAGAAATACACACAAAACTGTACAGAAGTAAAGCAGCTGAAGGAGAAAATGTTTATGACTTGGAAAATATATAGAGTTTCTAGTCACATCAACTAGAGACAACTACCAAACATCTCAAAAAGCCCATAAACAACCACTGAATGTATACACAAAGGAAATTATACAGCAAAAAATTGCTACCTCAAATAACATAAGCAAATAAGTATGGAACTGTGTAAAGGAGAGAATCAGCAGAAAACTAAAGCCTGGTGTCATCAATATCTAAATAATGACTCATAATATAAATATTTCAGATCCATATATTATCAGCATTGTTTTCAATTCCTACTTTATAAATTCAGCTAACATGTGTGTGACCTCTGACACTGATGACTACAGAACCCTTTACGAGATACAGAAATCAGTGTTTATGTATGAAACAGATACAACCAAAGTAGAGGGAATCATAAATAAGTTGCAAAACAAATTTTCTATGGGATGGAATGAAATCTCCTCTATTATATTAAAATGATGCAAACATTCATTCATACCTGTTCTGGTCAACCTCTTCAGTGAAAGTCTGCCAATAATACCTTTTTTGTGCAATGTCTTGACTATTGTATATTTTAATTCAGATGGAAACACACCTTTATTCAAAGTTGAAAACCACTGACCCATTACCTTAATTCCAATTGCAAGCAAAGTATTAGAAAATATTATTTCACTACAGCTAGAAAACTTTCTTGTGAAAGAAAAAGTTCTTTGAGAAACCCATCATGGTTTTAGGAAAGGCTATTCAACATCATCTGCCATATGTGAGGTAATACATACAGTACTTATGAAATTAGATGAAAAGAAATGTGTGACATGTTTCTTCCTAGCGCTCTCATGTTCATTCGACACAGTATCCCATAAGTTGCTACTTTAGAAACTGGAAACTTATGGTACCAGAGGAATAGCCAAAAGTCTCATACAGTCATATCTACAAGACAGATATCAGGTCACACAAGTCACACACAAAGTGGGCAACGTTATAACAGTTCCAGGCCAGCTAAAGTAAAGTACAGTGTGCCGCAAGGGTGAGTTGTGGGTCCTTTATTGTTCATACTATATGTTTATGATCTGCCCACAGAACACAACAGCAAGATACTTAACTATGCTGATGACACATCCTTTGTTAAATGGGGAACCAACGGGAATGATTTGGCTGAAAATTGTTTTGGTGTCTTATTTGGATTGAAGAATTATTTCCAAAACAATCACATAAGTTTAAAAATCAATAAAACAAATGTAATGGAATTTTAGATACACCACAAACAAGATCAAATGCAGTAGAGTTTTGTGTCTGATGAGCAACATATCAATTTCTCAAAAACTAAGCAAATCAATTTATGCAATGTGCACAATGTCACAATTTCTTAAATATGAGCGAATAAGTATAATCTGCTTTGCTTTAGTGTATCCATACCTTTCATATGGAATAGAATTACGGGGATATGCTTCTACCAAGCATCTAAATAGGGTATTCATCCTTCAAAAAAGGCTGTCAAGATCATGTGTAAGCTTACATATAGCGAGTCCTGCAAAGCAATTTTCAAAATTAAGAAACTACTAACACTACCATCACTATATACTTATAAAACTGTTCAGCTGATGCTAAAATAAAAGCAGTACACTCATCTAAATAGAGAAGTGCACGTGAACAATATTAGGAGGGATGATGATTGTCACCTGGAAAGAAATAATACAAAAAGTGCAGGGAAGAGCCCCTATTACATGGGAATGAAATATTATAACAAACTTCCAAAAAAATTGAAAGGCTTAAGTGGAAGCTACTTTGAAATTGCCTTGAAGGAGTTCCTCAGCAATAAGTGTTTTTATAGTATTAAGGAATTCCACTCAGAGGAGTACAATACAGTCATTTGTATAAATAGTGTTTACATGTGCAAAAAAAAGGGCAACATAATTTTTTATCTGTAGGCCTATTGTATATAATTGTTTCCCACAGTGTTGTAAGGGGAAATGATCAATATATAAACTATCCAAAACAAATTCTTGTATTTGTCCATGGAGAATAATAAATAATTTTTCTTACTGAGGATGCAGTCTCTAGGAACACGATACATTAGAGAAAATAATTGTTGAGAAGCGCAGGTAAATATTTTGAGCTGACTAAATTACTTGCAATGGAAGGTTTGTGGAGTCATTCAAACTATTTTCAGTGCTTAGTAAGCAGATTAAATCACATATAGAGTAAGAGAAGAGTTTGTCCTGTTTCAAGCATGAGTGTTCAAGAGTTTGATCGTATCAACTCTTCATCTGCTGGCTATTCAGTGTCACTGAGTGTTTATATCAAGTCATGAAAAGCCAGACAAACTGCACAAATGTCATCTGCAAACTCGGTAAATTTCCACAATTCACCATTCACAACTGCAGGCAGTTCTTATCGTAAATCAAACACACTGAAGGACTCGGAAAGACAGAAGGTGTTTTTGTACCCAAACACTATTCCATCTGTATTACTGAATGACAAGTCCAGTCCCTGACACAATAAAAGTTGCATTAGCCGATATAACTGCATTCTTTGATTTTCATTATATTATATAAAAACAGAGTGAATTTAGATTCCTGTCACAATTTAGTACTGCAGAGGTATAATTGTACGACAAAAATTTAACATGGTTATACTATTATCAGTCAGTAACTTTGTGTATACATCTTGAGACAGTGTAGCTCAAGTTGCATAAATTATGGATATATTCATCAAATGTTTCATAATGAGAGCACTTTGTAATCTCCAAAAAATTTTAAACGTAGTTTCAAACTTTTTCTAAATGCTTAACATCAGATTTTTCCACAGTAATGCATTTGCAAAGCAGTCAGATGTGTGAATCTGTTCTATACATTAAAGTTTGTCCTTAAAGATACTGTAGATGATTTAAGTGGAAGGAGTTTTTTATGCACCATAATTTGAGAATATTTTTATTATGATGTTGCTCATAACTCATTCCTCATTTCTCTTACCCAACTGTATTATATCTAATATTATTTTATAACCTTTTCTGATGTATATTATTGTTATTCAGTTATAGGTTACTCTTATGGTTGTACTTCATAGCTAAGTAACTGATACACGTATTTGCTGAAATGTATCTGAGCCACTGCCTTAATAATCTAAATGTTAGTTGTGTGTTATGCTATTACATTCATTATAACTTGAACAAGCCATTGGTGATCTATGTACATTTCTATTAAGCAGCAGTCATTCCAAGAATGGCACAGTATTTTAAAATATACATGATAGTATAGCCAGGGATGAGATTTGGATCATGAGGGTCTGGATATTATCAATCTTCTCATTGTGTAGAAATACTGCTCACATTCCCATAACCAGATTTAAACCATTTTGGTGTATTTTAGAATGTATGATTCAACTAGTTCTAATTGACATGCCAGTGAACTATGTAATTTCCCTTGGCATACAGTATCAGAGGACTTCTATATTGTCTTTTAGTGTGTCTTTGGCAGAAGTTGGAACAGGTGATTAATCCTTCTTTCTGTGTGTTGGTGTTATTAGTAGATTTGGTTAGTTGTGGTCCACACATTATACAGTACGCTCCTGTGGTGAAAGGACGGAACCTTCAACCTTGAGTTATACTAGGTAGGGCTCTTCCGCCTACTTTACTATTCCTTCCTTTGTATTTGAAACAGCCCTACATGCTTAGCGTCACCTGAACAGCAGTATGTGGGGCTAGGTGTGTAGACTGATAATTTGATCTGTATGTAACATCCTGTGCAACATGGTGCATAGTGTTAGCTTATTTACAAGTACAGCCTATGACAGACATTGTTTCATTTTAAGAAATGTTCACATGCAGGTCCACAACTTGCAAATTAGGTTATCAAACTCACTAAATGGCATATACAGATGATTGTTGGTCAAAGTGGTGTAACTGCAGTTGGCAATTTATTAATGAACTTGTAAATGATTGTTGTCATTACTTTTTAAACTATATTTACTCATAGAAAACTTACTTTAACATAATTTAAAAATAGGCAGAGGAAGTTTTACAAAGTAGTATTTATTTTCTGTTATGTAACATGTGTATACAGACAATTATTATATTTTGCCTCAGTTAAATTGTTATCAGCACATATTTATACAGCTACCACAATGGCAATATATTTTCCTACAAAATGTATCTCCAGCAGTTGAAACACACTACTTCTAAGATCTCTCTACTTTGCTATTTCTGTATGATACTTTTCTACAGAATGACATTCTGCATGTGTAACACAGTGTAGGAGGTGCATTCAATTAGTAATGCACACATTGTTTTTCTTGGCCAATCTCAGTTTAAAAAAATTTGAAATCCGTCAAGTGATAAGGGCTGAAGTGGGAAAATACTGTGAAATTCCGATAAGTGGCAGCAATCCGTGCAGTCTTCAAAATGTAATCTGTAAGGGAGGTACATTCCAAACAGACACCTGTCGAGTTTTCAGTGCAAAACCGAACAATCGCAGATACTCACAGGTCCTGGCGGAATGTCTATGGAGAACTGGTAGTGGAGAAAAAAAGAATGCCAGCCATACACAGCTGTGACTCCTGCAATGTTGGAACATACAGACACAATGATTGTGATCTGTCAGTCACATCAGATAAAACACCTCGCTACTCAGCTGGAGTGGAGACACACATGTCCACCAGTTGGTTAGCCCTACTGAGTTCCTTGACACTTAAATGAAGACCGTAAAGAACAACAAGAGACCATCTGTGGAGAATTGTCTGTGCATTATGAGGTTAATAGTTATAATTTTGTCAAACATTGTCACAGACAATGAAACAAGGATTCATCACTACGAACCTGAAACAAAACAGCAATCCGTGGAACTGCACCATACAACCTCCTCCGAAAAAAAGGTCAAATCCGCATGCTCAACCAGTAAAGTCACAGTGGTGGTCTTCTGGTACTGTGAAGGTTTTACTCTGCTTGATTACATCCCTCATGGTGTAACTGTCAACTGTAAAGTGTATTGCACTACCATTACAAAACTGAAGAAATGAACTCAGCGTGTTAGTCACCCCAGAAATCGATCTTTACTTCTCCTTCTCCATGGCATAACAAGGCCTCACACAAGTCTGCACCCCCAAGAGGAGCATACAAAATATAATTGGGACAAGTGGTCAGAAGGTAGGAGGTGCGAGATCCGGGGTGTTGGGTGTATGAGTAAGAACCGTCCATTGAAGGATGCACTCCACAGGAAGAAGTGTGTCGATAACGAGGTACTTATTGATGCAACAAGACGTCAGTTCTGGCATTGACCAGTAGAGTGGTACCATGCTGGCATACAGGCCGTCCCTGTAAGATGGCATAAGGCTGCCACATTTAATGGAAATTATGTTGAAAAGTAGGATTTTGTAGCCAAAAGCATAGGGAACAATATGGTGTATTGGAATCCTGAACAAAACAAAACTGCTTTCAGAAAAATTGTTGCACTACTTACTGAACACCTCTCATATATTTATGTCAGTAGTTTATACAACTGAATGTTCCAATTTAGTAATGTGGAATATGTTATTTTGTGTATTACAATGAGGTCAAACAACCTGCATAGTTATTTCAACTGTAATAGACATCAAAAATATTATTTTAACTCTAGTATTTACTTTCACTCTGGTGTAACTTGTAGTGTCTACAGATATTTGTTATATGTTACATTCTATTAATGGGTCTCTGTGTTGTAAAAATTACTGTTTAAGCAATTCAATAAATATAACAGCAGTTTATACACTGATATATGCTGTTAGATATTCCTTCCAAGTGACTGGTACCTTACAGATATTCAATTTTGTAATGTTTCACTTTGGTGTATGGTCGTGATACAATTCAACAATGGTTGCACAGAATGTACTTCCAGAACATGGTATTGTGTCAACATGATAGCTCAGCCTAAACATGTAGGGCACACAGTGTTAAATTTGACACGATCTTTGTTCGATTTATGTCAAGCAGTATTCAGCTGTATTTAAAAATAACCATAAGCGTCCGCTAGCAGCTTACTAGAAATGCCTGGCATAGCTTCCACTTACTTGTGTTGGACGTATTTTGTTTTCTTTTCTGTTGGTCTCTCTTGACCAACTCTTGATTTTTTTTTACTCTGATGGTATTAGGTTGTGAGGCCAGAGCGTGACTTTCCTTTTCCTTATCTAATCTTCTCTCTCAGGGGGGAGGAGAACCTCCTCAGGCATTGTGAAGCCAATCTTCCTAGGAGTGCAAGTACATAAGACAGAGATGGGGTTGATGTGATAAGGTCAGTAACCTATCCATGTAAAAATCTTCATAGTTGCAAGCCTCAAAAGAAGCATCGGGCATGAATGCTGAGGAAGCAATGCTGTGGCTGAACAGAACAAGAGAACAATTCCTGTATTGGCAGAAGAATAAGTAGCAGTGGCACTATTTTGTATCTCCTCATTGTATCTGAAGAAACTTTCAGCAATGCTTGTATCTGAACAGAGTGAGGAATGTGTTGTGGATGAGCATTATTGAATTTATATCCATGACCATTGGCTGGTTGAAAGGCAGCAACTGAGTAGTGGCTGTGATACTGAAGGTTTCATCCTGGCTGCCTGTGTCCCTAAGACTACTAACATACTGGGTGTGAAGAGAGCAGTGATCCTAACGTTACATATCCAGTAACAGGAATCTTGCATTTGGAACACTATGTGACAAACAGTTGGAGACATTTCTTTGCATCAAAAGTGAATGTGTGGAAAGCTCCTCTGTCCATCCAGCCTAAAGCAAGCATCTTTAATGGAAACTTGTTAAACACATTAAGTCGGAAATTGTTGGTCTTAGAGGTATCATCACCAAAAGAAGTAGTGGGGCGTATTGGAAAGCTATAATTGCATGTTTCTGCCATTACTCAGGGACAATCCTGGAGAGAAGCACAGTACTGGAGTGTCCTCTGTGGCAAGTGAACAAATGCCTGTGACACAGAGATGGCTGCTGTTCAAAAATTTCAGTGGAGTTGTGCACAAGACTGGACTTTCCTGATGGACAAAAATAAATTTGGAGGTGTTTGATGTTTCGAGAAGACTGAAGGGAAAATTAGGACAAGAAATTTTGGCAGAGTGTTGCTGGAAGTGTGCAAGGTACTGCTGTCCTTCCTCTCAAATCAGTATCTTCTTAATAAACAGCCTCCAAGATGCTACTGTGTCCTGAGTTGGGTCTTTCTTCCCTGATGTCACAGATGTATGCCCTGATCCTCATCGTTTGCATTTTACTGACTGCTACTGGGAGAAAGATGATAGTCATTGTGGAAGACTGTTCTGCAAATATGCTAGCAGGGAGATGACGTGCGATCCAGCTAGCTTCGCCAGATGTCTGAGGTACCTTTACCCGTAGCCTATCATTTGGGGAAGTGACATCAGCTGTCTGTAGGCCAACATCCTTCCATGAAAGCTGTGTTAAAAGTGTCTTGCATCAGAAGCCCTACTCATTGAGCAGCACACTTCTTCCAGCCATGTATGTGCCTTAACATCCCAAAAATGTGCACATCAGTACCTATGAAAGGTTGTTCAGAAGTGCCGCTGAAAAGAAGGCGTTGATTCTGGATTCTCTGACATGCTTAGAAATTGTAGCTAGTCACTATCAGCACATTGTTGTATCATTACTAGTACTAGGCTGAATTCTGTTGTGGAAGCAACCAGCTTAGTAGGAATACAATGCGAAGTGCCAGCTGAGCATAGCACTTCAAACACAGAATTCCCTTCCCGATGTTTTAAGATGCAGCCAGTGGAATCTGGTTGGGTTGGTTCTGTGTTCATGTCGCATGTAAAATCTCTGGATTTAGTTTAATTTTAGATATACCTTAGATGGTATTTACATTTTTTCCTTCTCTGCAGCTTAATTCTTTTCTCTGTGTGGATTGTAATGCGTTTAACCAAAGAATGCTATTTATGCAAGTAGTTGTGATTTGACGACCATTTGCTGCTTCTGTTTTACTGCAGTAAATGGTCCAGACAATTGATAAAGTTATTTGTTGTATTGTAGCTGCCAGTTAACTATGAAGATTTTACTGATAATAGATCAGAAGTGTATCAAGATTTTAGAATGAAATGTATTAAAAGAAAAAGATAGTCACTGTGCTGTTCAGTTTAATATGTGCAGTTAGCCTGGTGTGGTAATGTTGCAATAAACTATATCCATGCAATCTGAGATGCACATTTCTAAGATGGTATTAATATAGATGAATTGTGATAGTTGTTATTGTATTTTCCATTGTCATATTTTTCATTCCAGACATTGCCTTAGGCTATGATAAAGAGCTAGTTGAATAATATTGCTTCTTCACTGCAGTAATTGGTAAAAGATGGTTGTATGACTTCGGAGATGCTATGATAATGCTTGTTTATTACGTGGAAATCCAGGCACATACTCATAAACTTTGTGAAGCCTAGTTTTCTGCTTGATCTTATTAAATCAATAAAATTATGTTTTGGAATTTGAACCTTATCTACCGTATTGCTCTTTCTAGTAGTCGCACAGTAGTTAAATTATTCACTATAAGATTAATAATTAGCTACACACAAATGTAAGGAGAGAGAGATGTAATTGAATAGTCATACATCATTACAGAGTTATATTGAAGTGTACTAATAACTTCTCTGAAATTCTTAAAGAAAAGCCCATTAGAAGTTTTATCTGGCCATTAAAGATTTCTTGTTGTTCTTGACTGTTTGAAACCATATGAAGTAATGTGAATGAAATTTCAGTCACCTCAACACGAGAAGCAGAATATAAAGCACACAGGTTGCTCTTGCTGTTCTCAGGACTTTCACAATTCATATTACAGGCTTTTAGAGGTGGTAGGAGGAACTTTGTACATTTCCAGACATGGATTCATTACCAAAACTTACTGGATAAAGTTTCCTCTAGAACCTCTCTGTAATGGGAATTGTGGGACACCATGGCTTCTTTAGTGACCAGATGAATGGCATGTATTGAGTATAGAATATTGAGCCTCAGTAAATCAGTGTTCTGTGTATCTAATTTGCACATTGTTCTACTTGCTACAAACTGGAAAGTGTTGTCAATATTATTACACAGAAATAAATTCTATATTAATTTCCTGTGTGACTTTGTTTCTTTTTGTATTGCAAGTTGATCATTAGGATACTCTAGGCACTTGTTGTATGCTGTGAAGCTCTTTTGACAACAAAGAAGTGAACTAAGTTTGGGCTTTGTAAATGCTTGAAACTTTGTTTTGTGAGTAGTTTGTTACCTGGCAGTGAAAAACAGTGCTTGTACTTAAGCTTTGCCTCAGTGTTATTCACTGGATATAAATATGCAATAGAAAAACATTCTTATTCTGTGACTTTTGTTGTCAAAACATTACCCCAGTTTGGAATTGTCAATTATTGACAGTCATGTATCATTTGTAAATTCAATTTTTCAAATAATGCATTAGTTTGTTCATCATGTTTTCAGAGTTGTTTAAGTTGTTAGCAATAATTCATACATTTATATTATCTGTATACTGTTACAACAGACTTCTTTGTTATTCACAAGTTACTGTAATTAGTGTACATATATGATTATCACAATGATGTTGATACTGTGAAAGCAGACATATTACTGTAGCGCTGCCTCCATGTTCCTGTTCATCTGTGAAAATTCAGCATCTTATCATCTAGCTCTCACAGATGTACCAGTAAGTTCCCAATTGTTTACAGACTCTGATATTATTTAATACAAGAGAGTTAAATTTCTGATTTCTTTGGAAATGAGTTAATGTGTTAAAATATTTCACTTGAAGCATAATTTGAAATGTTTACTAAACATTTTCGTGCTTATGTGCTTGAAGTTTATCAGAAGCCTATAGGTGTGCTTATTCTAAAATACACAATTAATAGTATTTGCACATGCTAATCCCATTTCCAACTGTGCTTGCCAGTACCTACTCATTAAGAGGTATAATTTTATGTTAAAAATTTAGTATGTCTTATTGTGTTAAAATTTGTCAATAATTACCAGAAATATTGACAATTAAATTTTTGTAGTCCCTTAAAGGCATTAATTAGCCAACCTGGAACTGGTACCGAGTTTGTGGATTGCCCCTGGATATTCAACTGAATCTCCAGTATCCCAGTGTACAGGTTACCTTGATTTAAGTTACTGGGACAGTGTTAATTTAATATGTGACTGTGTCTTTCATTGTTACAAAAGCCACTTCCGTGACTACAAGCTTAGTTTTGTAATATTATCTGATTGTATGGTGACTTTTAAACATAGTAAACCTTGATTTATTAATATCAATGCATATTCATCTGTTTTTCCTGACTGTTTTTACTACACTACATATTGGCTAAAGATTTTGCTCCTTCAGATGCATGTGTGGCAGTTATCAACTGCAAGAGTCGACGGCCTCATCTTTGAGAATGAACTTCTTTGAAAACTGTTGATCTCAGTGTGTTGCGAACTCTGTATTTGAGCGGATGTGTTTGTACCAACATGATCAAAATTAAGTTAATTCATTATAAACGAGTGAATATTTAATGTTGGGTTTGAGATTACTGCACGTAACATCTCGATCCCCACACTGGTGGCACCGATGTGGATGCAGTGTACAGGAAGTGTAATTAGTGTGTAAATTCCCAACTCTTGTGGGAATCGCGCTTTTTGGTAACTTTCACCTTCTCACACATCGACAATGCCACTGAGGTGCACATGTCGTCTGTCAAAACCTGCTCAATGCATCAATAATTTCACTTCCAGACAGTGCAGTGCCCCTTCACCAATTAATTTTGGACTATTTTGACTTACTTTGTGTAATGAATTAATTTTTATCAGTGCTTCAACATCAGACAATCATGCCAAACAATGGACTGCAACAAACGGGGACTATGTTACAAATCCCAGTTCACACGAAATCCAAACTATGGCTAAATTGCATGCCTGGTCGAATTCACAGGAACTATTTCATCAAGGACATCTTACTGATCAACAAAAATGCACCAATTACACCGATGACAATGCCGGCTTGTAACTTTACGCTACTGCGCACGATACTTATTAAAGCCTGTACTATGGTAAGTTGACGGGCTTCACCTTATAAGAAAGGTTGACCGCGTGTACCTGAATGGAGGCAAAATCAGACTTTCACCCACTCAGTAACAACAATGATACGTCAAGCAAGTCTGAAGTGCAACTACACGTTAGGACAGACAAGAGACAACACCGCAGATGCTACCAAATTGTTAATAATACGGTCGCCAGCCTAATTAGGCATTAACTGAGTTTCTTCCCAGTACAAGTTGAAGTACGTTCATACTAAACAACACGTAACTACACTGCATAATATGGTAAATTTTAGAACCAGACAATCTACTGAACTAATAATTTCACTTTCTGTACTAATATGGACAAGCCAAAATTACACAACAATACACTATAATGTTTACTACAAACTTCGTATTGTCTACTGATCTGATTAAAATCGGGCATAGGTTACCCTAGAATTAGCACTTTCAAAACACACACACAATGTCAATTTTGAAAAAGGTAAAACACTAATAAATTTTGGTTTTATATTGACTTTAACTTTGCTGGTCAAATCAGTTCAGTACACTTATGAATTTAAATGAATAGAAAATAAAAAAAAGGGGGAGGGAACCCTGAAACTGTTATGATCACAGTACTGAAATTTTAATTATTGAGATCATGAAGCACTCAAGATTTCCAATATATGATTTACTACTCTTTTTGACTTATTTCCTGCTCATTTAATTACCATTTTATCTGCCTCAAATAATTAAACTTCATTACTAAACCAATTTCAACATTGTCTTCCAACTTTGCCAGACCTATATATTCATTAACAACAAAGATATTTAAACATCATTCTAATATAGATAGGTCAGCAGGTAAGTATCATTAACATAAACTTTGAATCTTCATTTTGGGATACTCGGATTGCACAACATGTGGAAAAGGACCCTAACTAGTTTAGTGATGAGGATAATTAAATGATAGGACAGTTCTGGTAAAAGTTAAGTTGTTATTGAACAGTCAGGAACACAAGTAACACTGGTCCACACGAATACAGTACTAAAAGTTTCAACATGTTCGTGTCGATGCGGCGGATGGCGGGCGGCGAGATGGGGAGGCGCAGAGCACACATACAATCACAGCTATGGCTCTTGATGTATCGGCACTTTACTTCTTCATAGCGTAGCAATAATTTTCCATTTAGTGCCTATAGAATTTTTCCATGCTGTATAGTCGTTGGAACCGGCACATCCGAGGCTCAATGAAACTATGTTTTCCAGGAGAGCCTCCTCAATCCAGAACGTGTTACTCAGATCAAGCCCAACTCCGACTACTACTGCTGAGCCCGTTATGCCGTACCGCGCCCGTGTGCGTTTTCCCGCGCTCGCCTGCCATCCACCTTTTACCGCTCCCCTACAGACAGGGTATTCACCAAAGGTTTTCCATTCCACATATCCTAATACATTGCCTACGTATGGACAAGAAACACAAGTACAACTTTAACATCTTACAACAGTTTCGACATTTCTTACATTTCCATTTTGTTATAATATTGCTTGCAATTTGACATAAACATTAATATCGATTACACTAATTTATCGAAAATCAAAAAAAATTTATTATATGTACAGTTGTTGTTGTTACACAAGCCCCTGTTTCCAGTAAAGTTCACTAAGTGCAAATTTGATGGGAACACTAATTTTTAATATTCATACAGTGGTTCTGAATCTTTGTGTGAATGTCCCAAAAAAAAAAAAAAAAATTTATACCACAACTTCCTTTCACTCACATTATATAGGTCTACACTTTTTAACATATCAAGAACATTTACTTATCATTTACTTAAGTGCCTTTGGCACAGTCCAACCTCCTATCACAACATTATTTAAATAGCAAATTACTCATTTTTACTAAATTTCTCAAAGAAATAATTTAAATTCTGGAACACAAACATTTAACTACAAAAGCAAATACAAATATCTATTAACACTATAAGACAATTTGTTGCTGCTTGCATTGAATGGCAGTCCATTTCCGTACTTACTAAAAAAAAACACAATAATATTTAGAAAAATCACTACATATTTTTTGCTGCCTATTATTCAGACTTGGGCAGTCCATTTCACATCTTTTTACCACATCACCTATATCTCACTTAAATTCTCCATTGACTATTTACCTACCCTCATTGGTGTTTGGCAGTCCTTTAGATTATGACTCATATACTGCCTACTTTGGTTTTTGACAGTCCCATCATTTATTTGGCTTGCAGCATTTACCCTTTCTTTTTAGCCCTTTCCTCCATACATCTTTACATTTACAGTACATTTGGTAATCTGAAACTCGCATAAGTACATTAGCACACTGATATTGATACACATATATTTACAAAGATTAGTTACATTTGGAACAAATTAGTTTCAGCATAAGATACAGCATATATACTGCAAATTGCTCTCTGAGTGTACGTAGGTCTCTCACTCCTAGGAACATACAGTTTCAGGTCCACAACATTTCTTACTCCTAAAGGTTTTTTGGATTTTGGGTAGATCAGGTAGTAAGCATTATCGTGTGGAATGTTTTGTATTATATAATACGGGCAATTATAAAAATATTTAAATTTGGAACTTTCATGGTTCAGTTCACTAGACTTTTCATGGGTTTTTAAAAGAACATAATCTCAAATTTTAAATTTTGAATCTTTCAGACTTTTTATCATGTCTTTTAGATCTAGATTCAGGTTTTTGCTTTGCCATTTTTCTGACTAATTCTTTCTTTTGACTCAACATCAAGCTTGTACAAGGTGGAAACTCTAGTTTTTCTTCAATTAAACTTTGACTTCTGCTGCCTAACAAAATTTCTTCCGGTGGAAACCCAGTAGTTTCATGATGTACTGTGTTCCTGACATTCTCAAATTCCGATATAAATCTGCTTCAGACTCTAATTCATGCCCCTTCCTGTTTTTTCCGCATCGCACCTTGGTCGACTGTGACATCGTCCCAAGATACGTTCCTGACCTGTGAATCATTTATATCTGGCAGCTTTCTAGGTTTCAGGAGTTCAAAGTCGTTGATTACTTGAACTCGTTGCAAAATAAACACTGAGTCATCCGGTGGCTCTTTCTTTCTTTGTTCAGTCTCAACATCTGGATTTTGTTTTGAAACTTCGTCATCATTAGGTACAATATCGCAATTAGCTGTATCCCCATTATTTTCACTATTACCAAAATATTCGTCATCTGAACTATCGTCAGAATCCGACCATTATGCATCGCTTTCAGGTTCTAACATAAAAGCTTTTCTGAGACAGGCACTAAGTTCTCCCTCTACATTTTCATCAGGCTTTAATTTTAATTCAATATCCTCTTTTGGCAAAACGGCCTCATTATCAGCTTTACTCACATCCACTGTTACTTCATATTTAGTGTTATCCTCGTGGACTTCAATTACTTTTAGATAATCACCTGCCTCTTCCTCACGGTGCCTTTTGGTAGCAGCTTGTACTGTTGGCGGATTATTAACAGAAGTTACTTCCTCGTCAATGCTAAGGATTTCGTCCTCCAATTCCTTCCTATCTTTCACCTTCGTCCTATCGGCAGCACGCATACTTTGCGCGGCGCTATTTACTTTCTCCTCTTTAAACTCGGGCCACGTCACCGTATCGACGTCCCTACTACCTCCTTTTTCACTAATTACCTTCCTTGCCTCATACTCCTTCTTACAATCCTCCCACTCACATTGCTTGAGGCCTTTGTACAGATCATCGATCTGCACATGCCAAGCAGTTACTTCTGCTAATTCATTCTCGCCATTCACTTCATTGCTAACACTGCTAACCGCACCTCTCTGTGTACCCACTGTTTCATCTACTATTTCCTTCGCCACGGAATTACCACTCGTAATGTATTTATCAGCTCTTACGGCTATGTTTGTACCTAATGCTGCCGCATCGCTAGCGGCTTCTCTCTGAACAGCAGTTCTGCTAGGCTGGGCCATTGCCCCCTGATGCTCCACTCGCCTGTTAACCTGTAGCACTCTCTGCAGCGAAGATGAGTCATATGTGCGCACCTGACGCTTGCTCCGTAACGACACGTTGCGTCGTTCCACGCCTGTCTCTAACCTGTCTCATAACTTTACTGTCAGTTCGGTAACCTTTCTTAAATTGGGGCCGGTATGTACTGTCCGCTTCCGTTTGGCCCGCAACGTTCGCGGAAATCAGTTTCCCGCGTCGTTATTATTTTGCGCGGTGCACCCTCTTCCGCGAACTGGATAAGTCCCTTTTCCTCTGCCTCTACCTCTTCCTCTCTGTATCACGTTGACGCGAAATCCTTCGCCGTCATTTCTCTTGTCATTACTGCGATTATTCCTGTTACTAAAATTTTGAAAATTGGCACGACTTTCGCGCCAATGGTCTTCGTCTTCGACCCTTTCGAGAAACGCTTGGAAGCTGCGATGATTGCTTCCCAGGTATCTCTTCGAATCTTCTGGAAGCTTTTTATATAGCTCCCATATGATTTCTGAATCGGATCTTTTACTTCTTAAATGAGTCAATTTTCGGTACCAATATTCGCAGAAATCTTTCAAAGAATTCCTGCCCCTGTTATCATGATGTTTGGCCATGATAAACTCGCGCCTAAAATGATCCTGTTTTTGTTCGGACCAATATTCTTCCGTAAATTTTTGCTTAAATTCTTCGAATGTCATTCGTTCGGTATTCATATTAATTCCCCAGCGCTTAGCGTCACCTGCTAAGGCGCTAATTACTACGTTTATCTTTTCCTGATCAGACAAGTGTTCAGGAAATATTCTCTCGCAATTTTTGATGAAATCTAACGGATGCCATCCGTTATGTTTCTTGGCGGGATCGAAGCGTTCCTCATTTTCTAACAGCTTCGTAAGTGGTGTGCCGCTACAGACAACACCAGGTCTATCTTTAATTTTACTCTCAAGATCGAAAATTTTGCCTTCAATTTTCGAAGTATTTTGTTCACACTTTTGTACACATCCGGTTACTTTTTCGCCTAAATCTCTTTCAGTGTCTTAAACTGCCTTTTTCAATTGTGATATTCCGTGTTGACATTCGTTTACGATCTCAGTTTTAAGACCGAAAATCTTTTCGTCTACTTTTGTTTCAACCAGAGGCTCTACTTTCCCTTGGATGTTGAGAATTTCAACATCAAACCTACTGTTAACGTTGTCAATTTGCCCCTGCATAGCATCCATATTTTTGTTAATTGTTTCAATTTCAAATTTCATAGTATTTACCACAGAACTTAAATTACCCACTTTTTGTTCTACCTGTTCTATTTGTTTACTAATTTTAATTCCCTGTTCTTCGACCTGTGCTTTAATCTGGTCATTCTGTGTTTTGAGCTGATGGCTCTGTGTTTTAAGCTGCTCGTCAACATCTGTTTTAAGCTGACTAACCTGATTACTGACTTGTTTTGAAGCTGATCATTCTGCCCTGCAATTTGTTTGGTTAATTGTACAAATAAATCGTTAATGCTTAAAATTTTCACACTGTTTTGTTTTACGGAATCGGTGTGTTCCGATCCTACTTCAAAATTTTCTTTCGATTCTTTCTTTATCTGTGGAGAATCAAACATGTCAGTGGATTCATTCACATACCCACTGTCATCTACAAAGTCACCCTCTACTTCCTGTTTTATTCTTTGCTGTGTTCGAGACGATCTCGACATTTCAATCTGTTCGTTAACGTGTTCGTGATATTGTATGTATGCCAATTGTCTTCCACTAACTCCATCTGTCATCTGGCTGCGTAAACTCCTGCTATTGCCATGCGCATCATCCATTACGCTCGGCGCATCTACCGTGTCTATTTTCCTGTCCATACTGAATGCCAATTACACCTCTCCACTGTACTTGACGTTCACTGCTATTTACTTTACTGAATATTATTACAGTTCGTGCCACTGAACATCCACTGTTCAGTATTCACATTAATTTGTGACTGACAACAACTGGATGTCCTGTCATGGTCGCCACTTGTAACTCTACGCTACTGCGCACAATACTTATTAAAGCCTGTACTATGGTAAGTTGACGGGCTTCACCTTATAAGAAAGGATTTTGGTACGTATGTTGACCGCGTGTACCTGAATGGAGGCAAAATCAGAATTTCACCCACTCAGTAACAACAATGATACGTCAAGCAAGTCTGAAGTGCAACTACACATTAGGACAGACAAGAGACAACACCGCAGATGCTACCAAATTGTTAATAATACGGTCGCCAGCCTAATTAGGCATTAACTGAGTTTCTTCCCAGTACAAGTTGAAGTACGTTCATACTAAACAACACGTAACTACACTGCATAATACGGTAAATTTTAGAACCAGACAATCTACTGAACTAATAATTTCACTTTCTGTACTAATATGGACAAGCCAAAATTACACAACAATACACTATAATGTTTACTACAAACTTCGTACTGTCTACTGATCTGATTAAAATCGGGCATAGGTTACCCTAGAATTAGCACTTTCAAAACACACACACAATGTCAATTTTGAAAAAGGTAAAACACTAATAAATTTTGGTTTTATATTGACTTTAACTTTGCTGGTCAAATCAGTTCAGTACACTTCTGAATTTAAATGAATAGAAAATAAAAAAAAGGGGGAGGGGACCCTGAAACTGTTATGATCACGGTACTGAAATATTAATTACTGAGATCATGAAGCACTCAAGATTTCCAATATATGATTTACTACTCTTTTTGACTTATTTCCTGCTCATTTAATTACCATTTTATCTGCCTCAAATAATTAAACTTCATTACTAAACCAATTTCAACATTGTCTTCCAACTTTGCCAGACGTATATATTCATTAACAACAAAGTTATTTAAACATCATTCTAATATAGATAGGTCAGCAGGTAAGTATCATTAACATAAACTTTGAATCTTCATTTCGGGATACTCGGATTGCACAACATGTGGAAAAGGACCCTGTCCAGGTTAGTGATGAGGATAATTAAATGATAGGACAGTTCTGGTAAAAGTTAAGTTGTTATTGAACAGTCAGGAACACAAGTAACACTGGTCCACACGAATACAGTACTAAAAGTTTCAACATGTTCGTGTCGATGCGGCGGATGGCGGGCGGCGAGATGGGGAGGCGCAGAGCACACATACAATCACAGCTATTGCTCTTGATGTATCGGCACTTTACTTCTTCATAGCGTCGCAATAATTTTCCATTTAGTGCCTATAGAATTTTTCCATGCTGTATAGTCGTTGGAACCGGCACATCCGAGGCTCAATGAAACTACGTTTTCCAGGAGAGCCTCCTCGATCCAGAACGTGTTACTCAGATCAAAGCCCAACTCCGACTACTACTGCTGAGCCCATTATGCCGTACCGCGCCCGTGTGCATTTTCCCACGCTCGCCTGCCATCCACCTTTTACTGCTCCCCTACAGACAGGGTATTCACCAAAGGTTTTCCATTCCACATATCCTAATACATTGCCTACGTATGGACAAGAAACACAAGTACAACTTTAACATCTTACAACAGTTTCAACATTTCTTACATTTCCATTTGGTTATAATATTGCTTGCAATTTGACATAAACATTAATATCGATTACACTAATTTATCGAAAATCAAAAATAAATTATTATATGTACAGTTGTTGTTGTTACACAAGCCCCTGTTTCCAGTAAATTTCCCTAAGTGCAAATTTGATGGGAACACTAATTTTTAATATTCATACAGTGGTTCTGAATCTTTGTGTGAATGTCCCAAAAAAAAAAAAAATTTATACCACAACTTCCTTTCACTCACATTATATAGGTCTACACTTTTTAACATATCAAGAACATTTACTTATCATTTACTTAAGTGCCTTTGGCACAGTCCAACCTCCTATCACAACATTATTTAAATAGCAAATTACTCATTTTTACTAAATTTCTCAAAGAAATAATTTAAATTCTGGAACACAAACATTTAACTACAAAAGCAAATACAAATATCTATTAACACTATAAGACAATTTGTTGCTGCTTGCATTGAATGGCAGTCCATTTCCGTACTTACTAAAAAAAACACAATAATATTTAGAAAAATCACTACATATTTTTTGCTGCCTATTATTCAGACTTGGGCAGTCCATTTCACATCTTTTTACCACATCACCTATATCTCACTTACAATTCTCCATTGACTATTTACCTACCATCGTTGGTGTTTGGCAGTCCTTTAGATTATGACTTATATACTGCCTACTTTGGTTTTTGGCAGTCCCATCATTTATTTGACTTGCAGCATTTACCCTTTCTTTTTAGCCCTTTTCTCCATACATCTTTACATTTACAGTACATTTGGTAATCTGAAACTCGCATAAGTACATTAGCATACTGATATTAATACACATATATTTACAAAGATTAGTTACATTTGGAACAAATTAGTTTCAGCATAAGATACAGCATATTTACTGCAAATTGCTCTCTGAGTGTACGTAGGTCACTCACTCCTAGGAACATACAGTTTCAGGTCCACAACATTTCTTACTCCTAAAGGTTTTTTGGATTTTGGGTAGATCAGGTAGTAAGCATTATCGTGTGGAATGTTTTGTATTGTATAATACGGCCCATTATAAATATATTTAAATTTGGAAATTTCATGGTTCAGTTCACTACTCTTTTCGTGGGTTTTTAAAAGAACATAATCTCAAATTTTAAATTTTGAAACTTTCAGACTTTTTATCATGTCTTTTAGATCTAGATTCAGGTTTTTGCTTTGCCATTTTTCTGACTAATTCTTTCTTTTCACTCAACACCAAGCTTGTACAAGGTGGAAACTCTAGTTTTTCTTCAATTAAACTTTGACTTCTGCTGCCTAACAAAATTTCTTCCAGTGGTAACCCAGTAGTTTCATGATGTACTGTGTTCCTGACATTCTCAAATTCCGATATAAATCTGCTTCAGACTCTAATTCATGCCCCTTCCTGTTTTTCCCGCATCGCACCTTGGTCGCCTGTGACATCGTCCAAGATACGTTCCTGACCTGTGAACCATTTATATCTGGCAGCTTTCTAGGTTTCAGGAGTTCAAAGTCTTTGCTAACTTGAACTCGTTGCAAAATAAACACTGAGTCATCCGGTGGCTCTTTCATTCTTTGTTCAGTCTCAACATCTGGATTTTGTTTTGAAACTTTGTCATCATTAGGTGACAGCCAGAGCGAGAGCACCAGCAGCAGCGAGTACTGTTTGTATAAAGCGTTTATTTTGCATTTTGTTTACGACCTTCCACTAAGGAAGGGATTCTATTTGTGTTTATCTGCTCTGCATAGTAACTAACAGTTCTTGATAAAACTTTACGTAGTTTTCGTGTTAGATTTCTTAGTGTTTTCTTGATCGTTTAGAACAGAAAGCGCCCTGAAACCGTCTTTTGTTTGTTTCGCGGCCGTTAGCCACTAGTCACTTGAATCAGCAGTTGTCTTGTGACAGCCAGAGCGAGAGCACCAGCAGCAGCGAGTACCGTTTGTATAAAGCGTTTTTGTACTTATTTGCTGCGCTTAGCTTTTAAATAGTTTTTCTGGGAAAACCTAGCGTAGTTTTCGCGTCTCGTATTTCAGTGAGTGTTTCTTGATTATCAGAGTAGCTCATCAGAAGATTATCTTGGGAATTTGTCACCGTATAGAGTAGGGTAAACATAGTCATGTGTAGGGACTGTGGTTGTTGTGAGCGGACGCAAGGAGAATTGGCCACTCTTCGGGGGCAGGTGGAGGCTTTGTCTGTTAGGCTCATCGAGCTCGAGGCGCAGGCGTCGGCTCGTAGTGGCGTTGGGGCAACTGTGGTGAGACCTATGCCTACTTCGGTGGCCTTGGAATCACATGGAACCCCTGATGTCGCTGCGTTTTCCGGCAGTGAGCATCTTACCGGTCAGCCATCACTCCAGGGTGAATGGCGGACAGTGGTGGGCTCGCGCATGCCTGGCCGAAAGGCGAAGGTGGGATCTGGCCGCGTGGCAGCTGCCTTACCCCTTTCCAACAGGTACGGGGTGCTTCCTAGTGGTGATGACATCGTTTCCGAGCCACCACAGGGTGCCTCGCCTGTTGGGCCAGTGGCCGATTCTCCGGCAAGGTCCCGACAGTCACAGAGGGCGGGCCTATTAGTTATAGGGAGCTCCAACGTTAGGCGGGTTATGGAGCCCCTTAGGAAAATAGCGGGTAGGTCGGGGAAGAATGCCAGTGTGCACTCGGTGTGCTTGCCTGGGGGTCTCGTCCGTAATGTGGAGGAGGCCCTTCCGGCAGCTATTGAACGCACTGGGTGTGACCAGCTGCAGATAGTAGCACATGTCGGAACGAATGACGCCTGCCACTTGGGTTCTGAGGCCATCCTTGGTTCCTTCCGGCGGCTGGCTGATTTGGTGAAGACAACCAGCATTGCACGCGGAGTGCAAACTGAGCTTAATATCTGCAGCATAGTGCCCAGAGTCGATCGCGGTCCTCTGGTTTGGAGCCGTGTGGAGGGTCTAAACCAGAGGCTCAGACGACTCTGCGACTATAATGGTTGCAAATTCATCGACCTCCGTTATTGGGTGGAGAACTGTAGGGCCCCCCTAGACAGGTCAGGCGTGCACTACACACCGGAAGCAGCTACTAGGGTAGCAGAGTACGTGTGGCGTGCACATGGGGGTTTTTTAGGTTAGAGGGACCCCCCCTTGGGCGAAACGATAAAATACCTGACGGCTTACCAGAGAGGACATTATCATCGTTGATAAAGAACGTCCGTCCTCAGAGACCAAAAACAGGAAAAGTTAACGTAATATTGGTAAACTGCAGGAGTATCCAGCGCAAGGTTCCTGAATTAGTATCTCTTATTGAAGGAAATAGTGCGCATATAGTATTAGGAACGGAAAGTTGGTTAAAACCGGAAGTGAACAGTAACGAAATCCTAGACACAGAATGGAATATATACCGCAAGGATAGGATAAACGCCAATGGTGGAGGAGTATTTATAGCAGTAAAGAATTCAATAATATCCAGTGAAGTTATTAGCGAATGTGAAATAATCTGGGTTAAGTTAAGTGTCAGAGGTGGGTCAGATATGATAGTCGGATGCTTCTACAGACCACCTGCATAAGCAACCGTAGTAGTTGAGCGCCTCAGAGAGAACCTGCAGAACGTCGTGAAGAAGTTTCGTGATCATACTATTGTAATAGGGGGAGACTTCAATCTACCAGGTATAGAATGGGATAGTCACACAATCAGAACTGGAGCCAGGGACAGAGACTCTTGTGACATTATCCTGACTGCCTTGTCCGAGAATTACTTCGAGCAGATAGTTAGAGAACCAACTCGTGAAGCTAACGTTTTAGACCTCATAGCAACAAATAGACCGGAACTTTTCGACTCCGTGAATGTAGAAGAGGGTATCAGTGATCATAAGTCAGTGGTTGCATCAATGACTACAAGTGTAATAAGAAATGCCAAGAAAGGAAGGAAAATATATTTGCTTAACAAGAGTGATAGGGCACAAATCGCAGAATATCTGAGTGACCACCATCAAACGTTCATTTCTGAGGAAGAGGATGTGGAACAAAAATGGAAAAAATTCAGAAACATCGTCCAGTACGCCTTAGATAAGTTCGTACCGACTAAGGTCCAAAGCGAGGGGAAAGATCCACCGTGGTATAACAATCATGTACGAAAGGTACTACGGAAACAAAGAAAGCTTCATCATAGGTTTAAGAGTAGTCGAATCATAGCTGATAAGGAAAAGCTGAACGAAGCGAAAAAGAGCGTAAAGAGAGCAATGAGAGAAGCATTCGACGAATTAGAACATAAAACATTGGCAAACAATCTAAACAAGAACCCTAAAAAGTTTTGGTCATATGTAAAATCGGTAAGCGGATCTAAATCCCCTATTCAGTCACTCGTTGACCACGATGGCACCGAAACAGAGGACGACCGAAGAAAGGCAGAAATACTGAATTCAGTGTTCCGAAACTGTTTCACTGCGGAAAATCGTAACACGGTCCCTGACTTCAGCCGTCGCACGGACGCCAAAATGGAAAATATTGAAATAAACGATATCGGAATTGAAAAACAACTGCTATCACTTAGTAGCGGAAAAGCATCCGGACCAGACGAGATACCCTTAAGATTCTACAGTGATTATGCTAAAGAACTTGCCCCCTTTCTATCAGCAATTTATCGTAGATCGCTGGAAGAACGTAAAGTACCTAGCGACTGGAAGAAAGCGCAGGTCGTTCCCATTTTCAAGAAGGGTCATAAATCAGATGCGAATAATTATAGGCCTATTTCGCTTACGTCAATCTGTTGTAGAATAATGGAACATGTTTTGTGTTCTCGTATTATGACGTTCTTAGATAATACAAATCTCCTTCATCATAACCAACATGGATTCTGCAAACAGAGATCATGTGAAACTCAGCTCGCCCTATTTGCCCAAGAAATTCACAGTGCCGTAGACACTGGCGAGCAGATTGATGCCGTATTCCTGGACTTCAGGAAGGCATTTGATACGGTTCCGCACTTACGTTTAGTGAAAAAAATACGAGCTTACGGAATATCGGACCAGGTTTGTGATTGGATTCAGGATTTCCTAGAAGAAAGAACACAACATGTCATTCTTAACGGTTCAAAATCTGCAGATGTAGAGGTAATTTCGGGAGTACCGCAGGGAAGCGTGATAGGACCTTTATTGTTTACAATATACATAAATGACTTAGTTGACAACATCGGTAGCTCCGTGAGGCTATTTGCAGATGACACGGTTGTCTACAAGGAAGTAGCAACATCAGAAGACTCGTACGTACTCCAGGAGGACCTGCAGAGGATTAATGCATGGTGCGACAGCTGGCAGCTTTCCCTAAACGTAGATAAATGTAATATAATGCGCATACATAGGGGCAGAAATCCATTCCAGTACGACTATGCCATAGGTGGTAAATCATTGGAAGCGGTAACGACCGTAAAATACTTAGGAGTTACTATCCGGAGCGATCTGAAGTGGAATGATCACATAAAACAAATAGTGGGAAAAGAAGGCGCCAGGTTGTGATTCATAGGAAGAATTCTAAGAAAATGTGACTCATCGACGAAAGAAGTAGCTTACAAAACGCTTGTTCGTCCGATTCTTGAGTATTGCTCATCAGTATGGGACCCTTACCAGGTTGGATTAATAGAAGAGATAGACATGATCCAGCGAAAAGCAGCGCGATTCGTCATGGGGAATTTAGTCAGCGCGAGAGCGTTACGGAGATGCTGAACAAGCTCCAGTGGCGGACACTTCAAGAAAGGCGTTACGCAATACGGAGAGGTTTATTATCGAAATTACGAGAGAGCACATTCCGGGAAGAGATGGGCAACATATTACTACCGCCCACATATATCTCGCGTAATGATCACAACGAAAAGATCCGAGAAATTAGAGCAAATACGGAGACTTACAAGCAGTCGTTCTTCCCACGCACAATTCGTGAATGGAACAGGGAAGGGGGGATCAGATAGTGGTACAATAAGAACCCTCCGCCACACACCGTAAGGTGGCTCGCGGAGTATAGATGTAGATGTAGATGTATCGCAATTAGCTGTATCCCCATTATTTTCACTATTACCGAAATATTCGTCATCTGAACTATCGTCAGAATCCGACCATTATGGATCGCTTTCAGGTTCTAACATAAAAGCTTTTCTGAGACAGGCACTAAGTTCTCCCTCTACATTTTCATCAGGCTTTAATTTTAATTCAATATCCTCTTTTGGCAAAACGGCCTCATTATCAGCTTTACTCACATCCACTGTTACTTCATATTTAGTGTTATCCTCGTGGACTTCAAGTACTTTTAGGTAATCACCTGCCTCTTCCTCACGGTGCCTTTCGGTAGCAGCTTGTACTGTTGGCGGATTATTAACAGAAGTTACTTCCTCGTCAATGCTAAGGATTTCGTCCTCCAATTCCTTCCTATCTTTCACCTTCGTCCTATCGGCAGCACGCATACTTTGCGCGGCGCTATTTACTCTCTCCTCTTTAAACTCGGGCCACGTCACCTTATCGACGTCCCTACTACCTCCTTTTTCACTAATTACCTTCCTTGCCTCATACTCCTTCTTACAATCCTCCCACTCACATTGCTTGAGGCCTTTGTACAGATCATCGATCTGCACATGCCAAGCAGTTACTTCTGCTAATTCATTCTCGCCATTCACTTCATTGCTAACACTGCTAACCGCACCTCTCTGTGTACCCACTGTTTCTTCTACTATTTCCTTCGCCACGGAATTACCACTCGTAATGTATTTATCAGCTCTTACGGCTATGTTTGTACCTAATGCTGCCGCATCGCTAGCGGCTTCTCTCTGAACAGCAGTTCTGCTAGGCTGGGCCGTTGCCCCCTGATGCTCCACTCGCCTGTTAACCTGTAGCACTCTCTGCAGCGAAGATGAGTCATATGTGCGCACCTGACGCTCGCTCCGCAACGACACGTTTCGTCGTTCCACGCTTGTCTCTAACCTGTCTCATAACTTTACTGTCAGTTCGGTAACCTTTCTTAAATTGGGGCCGGTATGTACTGTCCGCTTCCGTTTGGCCCGCAACGTTCGCGGAAATCAGTTTCCCGTGTCGTTATTATTTTGCGCGGTGTACCCTCTTCCGCGAACTGGATAAGTCCCTCTTCCTCTGCCTCTACCTCTTCCTCCCTGTATCACGTTGACGCGAAACCCTTCGCCGTCATTTCTCTTGTCATTATTGCGATTATTCCTGTTACTAAAATTTTGAAAATTGGCACGACTTTCGCGCCAATGGTCTTCGTCTTCGACCGTTTCGGGAAACGCTTGGAAGCTGCGATGATTGCTTCCCAGGTATCTCATCGAATCTTCTGGAAGCTTTTTATATAGCTCCCATATGATTTCTGAATCGGATCTTCTACTTCTTAAATGAGTCAATTTTCGGTACCAATATTCGCAGAAATCTTTCAAAGAATTCCTGCCCCTGTTATCATGATGTTTGGCCATGATAAACTCGCGCCAAAAATGATCCTGTTTTTGTTCGGACCAATATTCTTCCGTAAATTTTTGCTTAAATTCTTCGAATGTCATTCGTTCGGTATTCATATTAATTCCCCAGCGCTTAGCGTCACCTGCTAAGGCGCTAATTACTACGTTTATCTTTTCCTGATCAGACAAGTGTTCAGGAAATATTCTCTCGCAATTTTTGATGAAATCTAACGGATGCCATCCGTTATGTTTCTTGGCGGGATCGAAGCGTTCCTCATTTTCTAACAGCTTCGTAAGTGGTGTGCCACTACAGACAACACCAGGTCTATCTTTAATTTTACTCTCAAGATCGAAAATTTTGCCTTCAATTTTCGAAGTATTTTGTTCACACTTTTGTACACATCCGGTTACTTTTTCGCCTAAATCTCTTTCAGTGTCTTAAACTGCCTTTTTCAATTGTGATATTCCGTGTTGACATTCGTTTACGATCTCAGTTTTAAGACCGAAAACCTTTTCGTCTACTTTTGTTTCAACCAGAGGCTCTACTTTCCCTTGGATGTTGAGAATTTCAACATCAAACCTACTGTTAACGTTGTCAATTTGCCCCTGCATAGCATCCATATTTTTGTTAATTGTTTCAATTTCAAATTTCATAGTATTTACCACAGAACTTAAATTACCCACTTTTTGTTCTACCTGTTCTACTTGTTTACTAATTTTAATTCCCTGTTCTTCGACCTGTGCTTTAATCTGGTCATTCTGTGTTTTGAGCTGATGGCTCTGTGTTTTAAGCTGCTCGTCAACGTCTGTTTTAAGCTGACTAACCTGATTACTGACTTGTTTTTGAAGCTGATCATTCTGCCCTGCAATTTGTTTGGTTAATTGTACAAATAAATCGTTAATGCTTAAAATTTTCACACTGTTTTGTTTTACGGAATCGGTGTGTTCCGATCCTACTTCAAAATTTTCTTTCGATTCTTTCTTTATCTGTGGAGAATCAAACATGTCAGTGGATTCATTCACATACCCACTATCATCTACAAAGTCACCCTCTACTTCCTGTTTTATTCTTTGCTGTGTTCGAGACGATCTCGACATTTCAATCTGTTCGTTAACGTGTTCGTGATATTGTATGTATGCCAATTGTCTTCCGCTAACGCCATCTGTTATCTGGCTGCGTAAACTCCTGCTATTGCCATGCGCATCATCCATTACGCTCGACACATCTACCGTGTCTATTTTCCTGTCCATACTGAATGCCAATTACACCTCTCCACTGTACTTGACGTTCACTGCTATTTACTTTACTGAATATTATTACAGTTCGTGCCACTGAACATCCACTGTTCAGTATTCACATTAATTTGTGACTGACAACAACTGGATGTCCTGTCACGGTCGCCACTTGTAACTCTACGCTACTGCGCACGATACTTATTAAAGCCTGTACTATGGTAAGTTGATGGGCTTCACCTTATAAGAAAGGATTTTGGTACGTATGTTGACCGCGTGTACCTGAATGGAGGCAAAATCAGACTTTCACCCACTCAGTAACAACAATGATACGTCAAGCAAGTCTGAAGTGCAACTACACGTTAGGACAGACAAGAGACAACACCGCAGATGCTACCAAATTGTTAATAATACGGTCGCCAGCCTAATTAGGCATTAACTGCGTTTCTTCCCAGTACAAGTTGAAGTACGTTCATTCTAAACAACACGTAACTACACTGCATAATATGGTAAATTTTAGAACCAGACAATCTACTGAACTAATAATTTCACTTTCTGTACTAATATGGACAAGCCAAAATTACACAACAATACACTATAATGTTTACTACAAACTTCGTACTGTCTACTGATCTGATTAAAATCGGGCATAGGTTACCCTAGAATTAGCACTTTCAAAACACACACACAATGTCAATTTTGAAAAAGGTAAAACACTAATAAATTTTGGTTTTATATTGACTTTAACTTTGCTGGTCAAATCAGTTCAGTACACTTCTGAATTTAAATGAATAGAAAATAAAAATAAGGGGGAGGGGACCCTGAAACTGTTATGATCACGGTACTGAAATTTTAATTATTGAGATCATGAAGCACTCAAGATTTCCAATATATGATTTACTACTCTTTTTGACTTATTTCCTGCTCATTTAATTACCATTTTATCTGCCTCAAATAATTAAACTTCATTACTAAACCAATTTCAACATTGTCTTCCAACTTTGCCAGACCTATATATTCATTAACAACAAAGTTATTTGAACATCATTCTAATATAGATAGGTCAGCAGGTAAGTATCATTAACATAAACTTTGAATCTTCATTTCGGGATACTCGGATTGCACAACATGTGGAAAAGGACCCTGTCTAGGTTAGTGATGGGGATAATTAAATGATACGACAGTTCTGGTAAAAGTTAAGTTGTTATTGAACAGTCAGGAACAAAAGTAGCACTGGTCCACACGAATACAGTACTAAAAGTTTCAACATGTTCGTGTCGATGCGGCGGATGGCGGGCGGCGAGATGGGGAGGCGCAGAGCACACATGCAATCACAGCTATGGCTCTTCGTGTATCGGCACTTTACTTCCTCATAGCGTCGCAATAATTTTCCATTTAGTGCCTATAGAATTTTTCCATGCTGTATAGTCGTTGGAACCGGCACATCCGAGGCTCAATGAAACTATGTTTTCCAGGAGAGCCTCCTCGATCCAGAACGTGTTACTCAGATCAAAGCCCAACTCCGACTACTACTGCTGAGCCCGTTACGCCGTACCGCGCCCGTGTGCGTTTTCCCGCGCTCGCCTGCCATCCACCTTTTACCGCTCCCCTATAGACAGGGTATTCACCGAAGGTTTTCCATTCCACATATCCTAATACATTGCCTACGTATGGACCAGAAACACAAGTACAACTTTAACATCTTACAACAGTTTCAACATTTCTTACATTTCCATTTTGTTATAATATTGCTTGCAATTTGACATAAACATTAATATTCACATCAAGAATTGTTTACAGTTTCTTTAACATAATGACATTAAAAGAAAACAGAAATGAAATCAGAAGATCGATTACACTAAGTTATCGAAAATCAGAAAAAAATTATTATATGTACAGTTGTTGTTGTTACAGGCTGTTTCTCAGTGCAATACTGTACGTGCCATGCCTACCTCTGTGCAGCACATGAGCCACACCGACTCTGTCCGACTGCTACTGACAACGATGTCACGGCAACCGCCTGCTGGCTCACTGACCTTGACCCAGTCAAAGCAAATAGCTGCACAACATTCAGTCCTGCCATGACTACCGCACTCGCATATTGTCAACAACTCGTCAACACTATGCACGCCTACCACCCGGCCATTCACTACTGGGTCGCACCCGCAACTTGTTCACCCACACCAGAAGACAATTTCAGACAAATCAATGCTTCATACAGCAGTGAGCATGTTCTCACTCCACCTCCACTGAGTACTGAGTTTCACATTTGAGATCGCACACACGATCTCTGATACTCGATGTGTTACATTAATACAGTGCCGCCGACCTTGTCTTGTACGTGAGGCTACCCTTTGATAGAGACAGATTCTGATTTAGACCGCATCTTACTCAGTGATGCACAGCAGACTGCTTCATGGCATATAATTTTGCTTTGACAACTGCAACAGCTATGTGAGCAAATTGTGACAAACAACTTGTTGGTACAAGATCAGTTACACATGCTGCAGCCGACACCGACCGAGCACGACATGAAAAGAGATGCTCCTGTCATTGCTCCACCTCCAACTGCTGATGATCCTTTGCCATTACCACCAGCTACAAGTAATACCCTGACAATCACGCCCCATGGATCTATGTCCCAGATGTCACAACTGTCATCATCACGACGCCTCAAGTGGAAATCCTACGTTACTGATGTGATACAAGCAACTTATTTACGCCGCTGACATCTTTCCTTGGTAGTTCCAGACACTTTGTTTCTGTACCATTGTATAACCAGCCGCATTCCAGTGCCGCTTGCTTTGCTGCCCTCTACACTACCTCTGCAATGTACAACCAACACATATCCCATTTCTGCTTCGATGAGTGAGCATCTTTCCGCTCCAGCACACGACTGTGCAGCAGTTTCACACTAGCAGCTTGCAGCCTTATGACTTGACCGCAGTGCTGACAGCAATGGCACACATGCAGCTCCAGTTCCATCGAACTGTGTCACCTCTCTGCCATGGACCAGTAGTTCATCCGCCGATTTGACTTCTCCATGTTCACATTACGTATCATTGCCTTCCTGCTCCGACCAGGGCCTCGCCGACCACGTCTGCCTTCCACCACCTCTCGCCGTTGTCATGCCTCATGCACAGGGCTCATGGCCACGCCACCCATCCTTTGATCATGGATGTTCTGCACATCAAAACACCGACACTGGCAACTCCACTTGGAACATCCTACAATCGACTGCTGTAACACAATCACTGTCCATGGACCCTGAGGTGATGCTTCTGTCTACACCGAAGTCATCCGCCACCAAGGTCAGTCATGTGCAGCTTGCTGTTTTCTCCCCTGCTGTGACATCGAGCGCTTCTATAAATCCGTCATTACTGCGAGTGTTGCTCATCCAGCATCTCTTACGCAACCTGTTAAGCCACAGCATGCTTTCTCTTTTATGTCATATGGCCAATAACAAGCTGTTACCAGACATGATGCACTTACCATGGCACTTGCCAGCAAATACTTTGGCAATACATCGCGTCGCATCTTTGACACACTCCGCGCCTTTGATCAGATCAAAAGCTCGCTGCGCCACACAGACTCGGCACCACAATGTTCTCCCCACCGACATGCCACCGCCTTCTGCTTCCACCGTGCCATCAGCAGCATGGCACGGTCAACCTGTGGACGCCTTCTGTGCCTCCTTCCCTCCGCTGGTTGTGCCTACCAAGACATCGAGAAGCGGCCCAATCGCGCCTCACACTAAGGCCTGCCACAACACGATCGGTCACGCGCACCTGCGCTATCAGCCAGCTGGGTGCACACACGCCTCTCATCATACTTACCGTCCTCTGCACTACCGGCGGGGGCTCTGTGGTGGTTATCGACTGCAAGAGTTGACTGCCTCATCTTTGAGAATGAACTTCTTTGAAAACCGTTGATCCCAGTGTGTGCCAAACTCTGTATTCGAGTGGATCTGTTTGTACCGACATGATCCAAATAAAGTTAATTCATTATAAAAGAGCGAATATTTACTGTTGGGTTCAAGATTACTGCACCTAACATGTCGATACCCACACATGTATTCATGCTTGTCCTCTCTATGCATGTTTCTAAATTCGGTACCTTGTCAGAATTGTGGGTACATAAATGTTGATTAATGTAGATGTTGTTTGTGCACATGGTTATCGGGTGATCAGAAATGAACAACTCATTCCATTATTTCATGTCTAATGATAAAAGCAATCCACAGGTGTGGAATTTCTTAATTCTCCTACACCATATCCTTACTTCAACATGCCTTTCATTCTTCTTCTGATACTGCTCACTGCAGTACAGGAGACCAAGTACACAAAGTGTCTGTTAACTGTTTGTCTGAATATTAACTCACTTTTCAAGATGGGAAATGTGGCTAAATAGGTCTGTTGCTCATGCCTGATTCTGTTAGTGTCTACAGGACACCAAGACTCTTACTCGGAGTGTGTCAGTGTGGACTCCCACAATCCAAAAGCCCACAAATACCATCAAAGGCTGTGGTGGGTCCCATAAGATATGGAGTAGTTATTTCCGTAAGTTATTCCTACATGCTTTAGTTGTGATTATTTTGGGTACCAGATCAGATCAGTACTGAGATTGTGAGCTGCAGTAGGTTTGATTTACAGGTTTTCTCCCATAGACTAGTTGCCTCACAAGGTAGTGGAAGTTTGCACTCTTCCATTCTTCTTCTTTATTATTGAAATTGCCCTCTTTTCAGTTGTAAAGGTATTGGAAATGATAGAATGTTTCTCCAGAATGTTACTAAATATTTTAGATGTGGCTATTTAGAGTGAGAACTAAGCTTGTATACATTTTTTGTGTTGGTGCATGACATGTAGGGTTTAAACCTGTTACTTGAATTAAATGAACTGAGTGTACCAATGGGAATTTTGTGACAGAACTATTCTCCACTTCTCCCTAAGAATGATAAACTCAGTCACAGCAATAGAATGACCCTCATACGCCGCAGTCTTACTGCCAGATGTGGTCTGCCTGACTGCTGATTCAGTTCTTGTAGCAGTTAACAGCCTGATGCAGCTCTTCACTGTTCTCATCTTTTAGCAGAATTATCAAATAGACAGCAAATGAGATTCCTTTATGTGCTTCTTCACTTGTGCCTAGTGTGTTCATCTGCTTTGTAATTTGATCACTTTACCTAGTGCGTTGTTTGATGATGACACTGTAATACACAGGAAAGTGCTGTCGTTGAGGGACTCCAGGAGGATACAGATTGACTATCTACAGGTTGAATTTCTAAAGGTGACAGTTTCAATTTCTATTTGGAGTGATGTATGGCAGCTTTCCCTACATACAGAAAAAATGTAAGTTAATGTGGATGACTAGGAGAAACCAGCCAATAATGATTTAATATAATTTCATTACTGTGATGTTCAGGACAATCTACATCCAGATGATTAATCTGCAATTCAGAATAAAGTGTTCAGCAGGGCGTTCATTGACTCAACTTGAAGCTATGTCTTCCATTGCAGTCATGAGCAGTGTGAGCACTGATTTATCTTATGATGATCATTCATCCCTATGTAGTAGGGCCTCAACAAAATATTTTCACACTCTAGAAGGAAGCTGGTAATAGAAATTTCATCAGGAGATCTCACTGCAGTGAAAAAGATCTTTGTTTTAATGATCACCACCCCAATTCACACATAATATCCTTCACACTGTTTACCCTATTTCACCATAATATGAACCAAGCCGGTCTTGTCTGAACTTGTTGTTTTCCTCTGTCAGTCATATGTGATACGAATCTCATACCACACTGTAATAGTCCAGAACAGGGCGGCCAAGCTCAATGTAAGTTGTGCTCTGTAAGTGTTCGGCCAATAAATCGCAGACGTTGGTTTGCTTTACTCACAACATTGTCTGTATGACAGAAATTACAGTTATGAACAAATTAAAATGGAACTAAGTATTAAGTTGAAACGACAGTCTACAGACATATTGTGAAAACAAAATCTGCCATAATTGTGTGGGTGATCTCACTTCTCCTTACTGAGAGACAATCGCCACTCTTCACACTCTACACACATGTTTTTTAATAATTTTGCAATTCATTTTGATTATCTGACAACTATACATAATGGGAGATGACGGCATCATCAGCTAACAATCTGCAAAATGCTCAGATTGTCTCCAAAATTGTTTGTCTAGATTAGAAACAGCAGAGAGCCTGTAACACATCCTTGGGGAATGCTATTGAGCCATTTGTGGCCCATGTTCCCGCCATCATGTATTTCACATCCTGTTTTTAACATACCTCCAATTCACTACGTTAATTTAAATTACTACTGTCACTGAGATGCTGCTTGCCCTGACTGTGAGCAGCGTTAGCAGTGCGTATTGAATTATCCTCTCTCATAGTATCTTTGCTCAACTGCTACTACTTTCCGGTCATTGTCTGTCATAAGGAGAGTTTGGGTCGCGAAATTGGGCCCCCAATTAGTTGGAATGTGTCTGGAGTGCAATACAGACCCGCCAGTCAGGGAGTTGCAATGCGGCACTAGTGTAGTCGGGTTCGAGCAGCAGTGAGGTCTGCATCAACATGGCTCGCCCAACCATTGCCACCACTCATCACTTGAGCCACGCCACAGACGACGCGTTTTGGCCTGCCGATCGTTCATGAGTCAGCTGTGTGTGTGTGTGTGTGTGTGTGTGTGTGTGTGTGTGTGTGGGTGTGTGTGTGTGTGTGTGTGTGTGTGTGTGTGTGTGTGTGTGCGTGTGTGTGTGTGTGTGTGTGTGTGCGCGCGCGCATTAACTCCCGATTTGTCTTTGTGTGTGCTTAGTTACTGTTGGATATCATTCAGGTCTTCGTGCAAGTGTTTGTCAGGTTGTGTGTGTAGTTGGCGGTATTTCAACGGACAACTATTTTGAATGTTGTTCACATTCTGAAAGGAGTCAGTGGGTTGCTGTGGACCAGGAAGTTAGCTCCATATGGTGCAGTTGGCTGGGACCACTGGCAGTTCCTGTGCAGTGTTGGAGCATGTGTGGAGCTGTCCGATTGCTAAGAGCTTCGTGGTTCACCGACCCAGGATGTCAAAGTTGAGTAGCGGTTTCAACTAACCAAGCCTCGTCCATTCATGTTGTGGTGGTTCATTTTGGTGGTTTGCTGTCGGGGAGGTTTTCCTGTGAGCAACACCGAGTGTTTCTACTGCTGAAATTTATCCACCATGTGGTGCAATTAACTATTTTGGTTGACTACAATTCCAATGCACCAGGGGAATTTTATACCTTGTGGCCGTTACTGTTCTGGTTACCTGCCCTGAGCACTGATGTAAATTCAGGCAGTGTTATTTTGGGTAAAGTTGACTATACTAGAGTGTTTCAAATTCAAGTGTATCAGCATAATTTTCTGCCTAGTGGCTGTTAGTGTTCCAGTTACCAGTCTTAGCCACTAGCGTAATTTCAGGCAACGTCGTTTTCACCTGTAGTCGCTGTCCAACATGGTGTGTAATTTTGACAGCTAATACATACTCCATTGTGGATTATCATGTTTGTAACCTTTTCTATTCGAGTTCTCATGTACTGATTGATGGGATGCAAGCTGTTGAGTCGGTCAGTCTGTGGCTGTGCCCTGGTTTTGTTTCAACGGATCAAGTGTAGTTGTTCTCACCACCTGTCTCACCTAAGTGAACGAGGGCAGACCAACCTCCCTGGGGGCTTCTGAGTGCCGTGGTTTTTATTATCTTTCCCACTGCTGTTTAATTATCTGTTTTCAGCTACTTAAAATTTAAGGCTTATGGTTACTTTTTCTTCTTTTCTTAAAAATTTTGCAGATTTAATTGTGGGCTTTCAGTCTTGCAACCTTATTCTTAAAATTATCTTTCAAGCTTAAACAATGTGGCGTTATGCCTTTAAAAGCCTAAGGTAATATGTTCTAAAATTTTGAAACTTAATTGTGGCCTTCAGCCATTTGTGTTGCACCTTGCATATGTTTGTTGTATCTACTTTGCTTTGAGGCTTTCCATCTAGGTGTGATAGATTTTATTTAATTGTTTTATTGCTATTTTTAGTTGGATTTTTGTCTTGTTAATTCATTGAGATTTCTTGTTTGGAGGAATTCAGCCATGAAAGGGCTGCATTTGTATAAAATTTTGGCTATGTGCTGTTTTGGTTGTAAATGTATTAGTAAATTACAATTAGAATGTGAAACTGACCCTAACCTCATTTGGCTCTTTCCACAATCCTAATTACCTGTTCTGCCCAGCAGGTTTAGCAGGCGTATCACTGGTAGCAGAGGGTGGTTACGCTCATGCTTACCAACTTAGTTGAGGTCAGTTTCACACTTGTTTGTGTTGTGTCTGTGGCATCGTATTGTTTGTCTTGTATATTGTTTCAGGTGTTACAATAATGGAGTCAGAGTCTGGGGATCGGCCTGCTAAAAAGCCCATCCTTTTTACTTTTTGGCAATAAGGCACCAACCAACTGAGGGCAGTGCTGCAGAATTGGTAGCACATTCGCATACTGCCATTCTGCAGCTGGTTGACATCACATCGGCAGTGGCCGGACAGTCAGGAACGGCAGTTCAGTTTCCTTTAAGGCTGTTGAAGACCTTGAAGACACACATTGTCTTCTAGAGGGAATCCAACCTGGTGACAGTCAGCTGGATTGAGTGTGGGTACAAGTGTTCAGGCATTACCTTCTGGTCTGAAGGTTCTGGTACCTCTTTGGTTATCAGCTTTGAATAGTCCCTTCAACTATACTCATCTTGTGAAGCTGAGCTTGGTGCCTTCTACTGTGTGGGAATGTCGGGTTGATCGGGGCATGTTTCCTGTGCATTGTTGAAGTCTGAGTGGGTATCTTGCTATTTTCATTGCTGGCTTAGCAATGGCAGTGAATTGGTCTTCTTGCCAGGCTTAGGTCAGTCCTTAGGTCATTCCTTAGGTCATTCCTTAGGTCAGTCCTTAGGTCAGTCCTTAGATCAGTCCTCAGGTCAGTCCTTAGGTCCTTTCTCGGCCAGCATCTTGTGCCTTTTTAGAGGCTGCTAGTTAATTTATTTTGCCACATCATACACGGGTTCTAGTTTAGGTGGGGGGGGGGGGGGGGGGGATTTGAGCCGTGCATGGCTTGTGTTCCCACCATCATGTATTTAACATCCTGTTTTTAATGTGCCTCTACCTCACTACGGTAATTTAAATTACTACTGTCACTGAGATGCTGCATGGCTTGACCATGAGCAGCGTTAGCAATGTGTATCGAATTATCCCCTCTCATAGCATCTTTGCTCAACTGCTATTACTTCCCAGTCATTGTCTGTCATAAGGAGAGTACGGATCACGAGTTTGGGCTGCAAGTTATTTGGAACATCTCTGGAGCGCAATCTGGACCTGCCAGTTGAGGGGTTGCAATGTGGCACTAGTGCAGTCGGTGTCGAGCAGCAGTGAGGTCTGCATCAACATGGCTTGCCCAACCACTGCCTCCACACATCACTTGAGCCAGGCTATGGTCTTGGTGGATCGTTGGTTGGTCAGCCTACCAGACGAAGCATTTTGGCTCACTGATTGTTCATGATTTGGCTGTGTGTATGTGCATCAACTCCCGATTTGTCTTTGTGTATACTTAGTTATTATTGGGTATTGTTCACGTCTTCATGCAAATGTTTGTCAGGTTGTGTGTGTAGTTGGCGTTATTCCAGCTGACAAATATTTTGGATGTTGTTCGCATTCTGAAAGGAGTTAGTTGGTAGCTGTGGACCAGGGAAGTTATCTCCATGTGGTGCAGTCGGCTGGGTCCTCTGGCAGTCCCTGCACAGTTTCAGAGCATGTGTAGAGCTGTCCGATCGCTACGAGCTTTGTAGTTCACCTACCCAGGATGTCAAAGTTGAGTAGTTGTTTCATGTACCCAAGCCATGTCCATTTATGTTGTGGTGGTTCATTTCAGTGGTTTGATGTTGAGGAGGTTTTCCTGTGAGCAACACCAAGTGTTTCTACTGCTGAAATTTAGTTGCCATGCAGTGCAATTAACTATTTTGGCTGACTGGAATTCGAGTGCACCAGTGGAATTTTCTCCCTAGTGGCCGTTAGTGTTCTGGTTACCTTCATGGCCATATCTGTTTTCTTTTTATTTGCTTTTTAAATTGCATTTTTATCTTGTTGATTTTCAAGATTCCTCGTTTTTAAACATTGTGGCCTTCTGCCTTTAAAAGTCTTTGGTAATATATTCTAAAATTTTGAAACTTAATTGTGGCCTTCAACCATTTGTATTGCATCTTGCATATGTTTGTTGTATCTACTTTGCTTTGAGGCTTTCCACCTAGCTGTGATAGATTTTTTAAAATTATTTTATTGCTATTTTAATTGGATTTTTATCTTGTTAATTAGTTAAGATTTCTTGGTTGGAGGCCTTCAGCTGTGAAAGAGTTGCATTTGGTAAAAGTTCAGCTATGTGCCGCATTGGTTGTAAATATGTTATTAAATTACAATAAATTACAACTAGAAGGTGAAACTGACCCCAACCTTTTTTGGCTCTTTCCACAATCCTAATTACCTGTTCTGCCCAGCAGGTTTAGTGGGTGTATCAGCTATATATCATTCTTCTTTTCCTCGATGACTTTCCATAAATCACTACCATCTGTGACCTCCCTGACAGTAAATCCAGTGCACAACTAAGACGATAGTATATAGCCATGCAATTTTATTAGTTGTCGTGTTTGAGGAACAATTTCAAAAGCCTTCTGGAAATTTAAAATATGGAATTAGTTTGAGATCCCGCTGTCGATAGCACTTATTACTTTGTGAAACTAAAGCACTAATTGTGTTGTTTTGTGAGAAAGATATTATCTGAATCTGTGCTAACTGGGTGTTAACAGATGTTTTCCTCAAGGTAATTCATGATGTACAAACACGTTTCATGTCCAAAAATCCTGATGATAATCTGCATTAGTGATATGGGTCTGTAACTGAGCGGATTACTCCTATTTTGTTTCTTGGTTACTGCTGTGGTACAACTTCCCAGTCATTAGGTCACATGGTCTTAGATGCCTTGCCATGGTTTGCTTGGCTCCCTCCCATTGGAGGTTCGAGTCCTACCTTGGGCATGGCTGGCTGTGTTGTCATTAGTGTAATTTAGTTTAAGTTAGGTTATGTAATGTGTGATCTTAGGGACAGGTAACCTCAGCTGTTTGGTCCCTTAGGAACTTAGCACCACCACCCAGTCCTTAGGTGTGGATCTTTCAAAGTGTCAACAGTTGTATATGAAAACTACATATGAAGTTATTGTGTGAGCAAATGCTTAAACGAACCTGCCTTGTATACAATTGATACCAGAGGCATTGCTTTTATTAAATGATTTAAGCTGCTTCTCAAGATGAAGGATGTCTACTTCTAAGTTAGTCATGCTGGCAGCAGTTCTTGGTTTGAATTCTTGAATATTTACTTTGCTGAAAGAATTTCACACCATTAGTGGCACTTTGTTAGTAACATCACCATTGTTATCATGCTGTGAAGGTATAGGATACTGCCAAATTTTGGGATAATTTCATTGTAGAAACTATTAAAAGCACCCTACACTGAACTTTGTGCTAAGTATCCAGCCTTTGTAAACCTTTCTTTTGCCTACCTTGGGATTTTATGTTCTTTTAAATTTGGCATGATCTTCTTCATTGCTTCTGTAAAACATTGTTGTCAACTGTTTTGTGTACCATGCAGGAGCAGTACTATCACTTACTAATTTATTTGGTTTATGTCTCTTAATTACCAATAGCCTTGGTGAAATGATAACACCATTTCCAATCAGATCACCGAAGTTCAATGCTGTTGGGATTGGCTAGCACATGAATTGGTCACTGTCTGGGTATGCCATGCGCTGTAAGCAAGTAGGGTGCACTGAGACCTTGTATTGCCAATTGCGGAGCTACTTAACTGACAAGTAGTGGCTTCCGTGATGTTAAATGACAACGGGCAGGAGAGCAGTATGCTGACCACATGCTACTCCATATCCACATCCAGTGATGCCTCAGGGCTGAGGATGATAAGAGGCAACTGGTCGGTACTCTTGAGCCTTCAAGGCCTGTTCAGACAGAGTTTAGTTTTTATATATCTCTCAGTTGCCATCAAATCTATTTATTTGAATCCAAACAACTTCTGATCTAGACTTATGTAATCAGATCAGAATGAGTTGAGGC
Source organism: Schistocerca piceifrons (assembly GCF_021461385.2). Lineage (NCBI taxonomy): Eukaryota > Metazoa > Arthropoda > Insecta > Orthoptera > Acrididae > Schistocerca > Schistocerca piceifrons. The sequence goes on along the minus strand of NW_025728796.1, from coordinate 154,476 downwards.
TCTCTCTTAGAAAGGCATCAAGTGAGATTTTATCTCCTTTTCAGAATGTGTATTATTTGTATTTACTTTTTGTGGAGTTGGCTCTTGTGATATTTAGACTGACTCCAACAACAGTGTGGACAGTAACACTTGTACCCATCAAAATGTTCTTTATTTGCTCAGGATTATTTGTTGCTAAGAGGTCAGATATGCTTTTGCAACCATTTACAATGAAAGTCAACACGAACTAATAATTTTTGTTAAAAATACTTTGCTAAAAAAGCATTTGGTATGATTTTGGATTATGCCTTATGCCTACAACTGACTTGAATATGTATTATCACCAACATATGGAGGGGTGTATTAAGCTATGAACAACTGTAATTGTATGAGTGGGAAGACTCAGCTCATCTTTGATCTGTTTGGCAGCTGATTCAGGTTGTTGATAAAAGGAATCAATTATTAATTTGTTCCAGTTGTCAAATATAACCTACACATACTAACTCACAGTTATTATCTAGTTAGCTGGCCGGTGTGGCCGTGCGGTCTAGGCTCTTCAGTCTTGAACCGCGTGACCGCTCCGGTCACAGGTTCGAATCCTGCCTTGGGCATGGATGTGTGTGATGTCCTTAGGTTAGTTAGATTTAATTAGTTCTAAGTTGTAGGTGACTGATGACCTCAGAAGTTAAGTCGCATAGTGCTCAGAGCCATTTTTATTATCTAGTTAAATTTCGCTACAAGGTAAAAAACTACTGACAGCAAGAAAGATTCTATCACCAACTGTGTTTAATCTATGTCTTATGAAAACAGTTCTCTGTAAAACTCTCTGCTGAATTTATTTATGGCTTTAGCCAGCTTTCCATAGGTATAACAATTTGAGCTTCAGTGCTTCCTATTATCAATAGGAGTTCTGGCCTTTTTCCAACACAGCTACAACAATGTACAGTCACAACACCAATTGCTTCTGTAGCTTCTTGAGACCTCCTAACCTAAGAAGGCAACCAGTCCCCTCCACATGGCCTCTGCTAGCCGTGTAGTCACCTCCTGTGTGTAGTGAACCTCTGATATATTAAGCATAACCCAGGAAACCCACCCCCTGATGGCACAAGTCTAGGAATCTACAGACTACACATTTGCAGAACTGTCTTAGCCTCTGATACAGAGCCAAATTGAGGGTATGAATCATAGGACCATGGTCAGTTCTGTCACGGTGCAACAAATGTTGAGCTACATCTTCAAATAGCGAGACTGGCAGTCTATACCACTTCAGTTAGTCACCCAAAATCAGAGAGACACTGTTCAGATGCAAGGCAACACACAGCGTTAGTGTGGACATGAGCCACCACCTGTAGTTGGATGCAGTGTGTGCCCTTCATGGCATCCAGAAACATCTGTTCCACATCTGGAGTGATGACTCCTGAAATGCATACATTGTGCCCAATGGATTTCTTTCCCTCCTTGGCCACCCTATCTGTAAGGTGCCCGATTACACCCCTAATGTTGGAGCTCCTAACTGCCAGTAATCCCACCCTTAGTGAACGCCAAGTCCTTGGCAGGTTGAGAGGCTTCCTCTGGAACATTGCAAGTGACAGCATCTGGCTCATGATCTTTGTCAGCCACAGATAGTGCCCAAAACTTGTTCATCAATGAACTTGTTCATCAATGAACTGGTTCCATCAGAAAGTCTTTATCTGCCTGCCACACCTCAGAACTTCTGCCCACTAGACATAGCGTGGAAGTTCCACGGATCTCCATATCTGGCCCCTGCAGTGATACCCACTGGCAACAGCATCGAGCTGCATGACAGAAGACAACACCCCCTGCAGCTGTGCGGACAGGGTCACCAACTCAGTTCACTTCTGAACACAGCAATCACAGTTCGTATCCATATTAAAGAAGGTGGAAATATACTTTAGACAGATAATGAAAGACAGACCTGTGCATGATAAATACACACACACAAACAAAATATAGAAGAGTAAACTAAAGAGCAAAGAGAAAATTTAGAATAAATAGCTTCTAATGAGATGCTGCATAAGCTAAGAGAATGAAATGTTGTACTATGGTGCTCTGCTGCAATAATGAAAGCTGCTACATGACTTTCCTCAACTAAGTATCTAGATATAATATTGCAAAGCGATATGAAATGGAACAAACATTTGACATAAATGTTGGTGGTCATGGAATATGGACAGGGAAAAGGAACAGAAGAAGTAATATTCAATGAAATGCTTTCTCAGACATGAATACCATGGGTTCACATTTTGCACTATATACATTGTAATGAGGAAAATTTTGCCCTACAAAACATGTATTCTGTATGTTCACTTCCTGATTCAGAATGCATTCTGACCATCTCGTCAGTGGACACTTACAGCTCCACTATGTCTGAATCACTGGAGTCAGTAATTTGGAGTTCTTTCCTCCATTCAAGCTTCCTTCTTTGCCCTGATTGATTCTGTTAGAAACTGATGCAATTCGATGTCATCTAGTTTATTATAGGTGACATGTCATTGGGATGCCCAGTAACTGGGACAGCAGACCACCATGGCAGAATGAAAATTCTTTTTGTTTATTCATGAAGTGCAGATTGTTTTGCACATAGTAGAAAAGCGGGTTAGTAGACTTCATTAATTGTTTATTCAAATGAATCTTTGATTTGCTGTAGTTCTATACTCATCAAGCTACTCCTGATTTTCTTACTGAACAGATATTGGGTAGGCCTATTCCCAAGACTTTCACTGTTTGCAGCAATGAAGTCATGATCGCGGAAAACATTTCTGTTGGGCGAGAAAATGCCCGTGACTCTGAACACACTGACCCCAATTTCAGCGGCTAACCTTTGATATAGGCTTGACCAAAGGTTTCTGTAACATCAGTAGGTGTTAAGGTTCTGTTGTGTTCTGAAAGTCATTGCTGGATCTGTTTGCTGTAGTAGGCCTTCAGCAGCCTCTTAAATGTTTTATCCAGTGGCTTGATCTTACAGGTGCAGAGAGAAGGGAGGCTAACTAGATGAACGCCATGAACCCTAGCCAGTTGAGCTACCTGAGTATTTTTGGTGTGATTGTAATGGCCTTCTAAGATAAGAAGCACAGGAGACTCCATACGTGGATAGGTTTTGAAAATGAAATGTTCAAATCGTTACTCTGTAGCCAACAAGAGGGATGACATACGCATACGGAAATACACTCTCATGGTACCCGTCTCATTAGCTACTGGTTTACAGTCTTCTTCGGGGAACTATGTCATTGGAGGAACAAAGGACTCACCAGTGCTCTAGCATGACACTAAGGAGTAAGCCTCTTTGTGTCATGGTGAGAGCTCCTATCCAGCTATGTCCCTTGTGACTCAAGAGGCAGAGATGTTGTGACCGACAAAGTGATCCTATGTACAGTGAAGAACTTTCACATCAATTTTCAGCTGAATCTAGTAACTCTGGCCTGTGATGTGACAATCAGATTCCAAAATGATAAAATATTTCTCTCTCTCATAAAAAACCTTCTCAGCCAATCCTTTCCTCCACTCCACATGGTACCAGAAAGGATTGTTTATACCATCCCTAATAGGCAGCTGACTAATATTGCTTCTTGTTAAATCCCAGAAAAGTCTTTCCATGCTTAGGCAGAAGGTATTTAGTGCTTCTTGGAGATTTGCTGGCAACACCGTCATGAGTGCTAATTTTGTTGTAGCTACATCAGACTTACCCGTCCGAAACAGTGTCATCCAAGGGATTTAAGAGAAATTGTGGCAGGCTTCAAATATGACATCTTCTTTTCCATCACTGTTTTAATGGCTTTTGCCCTTTTGCTCAGGATCCATTTTCTTTTGTTACTAATCTTCCATAAGTCCAACCCCTCGTCCAAGTCGTGGGAGATGGGCAACGGCACAGAGTAGGGGATTGCCTTTAGGGGCGATGTACAGCGGGGACTTCGTGTGCCCCAGGACCGCTACGGTAGCTGAGAAGGCCCTATGGGAACCCTGAAACGTGACGGCTAACGGGGCTCTGGTGAAGCTGCGATAGGCCTAGCAAGCCAGTAGTGGATAAATCAACTGCTTTCAAAAAGGGAACATGCCTCGGATCACGGAACGGATTTAAAGGAAACCGACCAAGCAATGGAAAAGGATTACGAGATGGTTTACGGCTGGACACCGTAAACGTAAGGACTCTAACTGGGAAGTTAGAAGAAATTGTAGAAATGATGGAAAGGAGGAAATTGGACATCTTGGGACTTGCTGAGACTAGGTGGAGAGGAGTTGGTGAAAAACCACTAAGTAAAGGATGTAAACTGTACTGGATAGGGAATGAGAGGGGAAGAAATGGAGTGGCAATAGTGGTCAGAGAGGGTCTGCAGGAGGAGGTGGAAGGTATCAATGATCGAATGATAAAAGCCAGAGTACGGGTGAAAGGAAAAGGCATTGAAATCATCCAAGCATATGCCCCACAGGTGGGGTGTACAAAAAAGGAGAAGGAGGAATTTGAAGATGACATGTAAAAGCAGCTAAATGGAGGAAATCAGATTATAATAGGGGACCTCAATGCACATGTTGGCACAGACAGGAAAGGATTCGAGGAGATAATGGGACCAGAGGGCTGGGGGAACCGAAATAGAGAAGGAAAATTGTTACTGGAATTCTGCAAGAGGAATGGGCTGGCGATCGCAAATTCATGGTACAAGAAGAGGAGTAGTCACAAAATAACTTGGTACAGTGGGGACTGGTAACAAACTTCAGTAGTAGCCTATGTACTAGTGGATAGGCAGATGATGAGCAGCCTCACAGATGTTAAGGTCATACCATCTGAGGCCTTAGACAGCGACCATCGGCTGTTGGTAGCCACCCTGAGAGAGAAAAAAGATAGGAGGGCAACAGATATACAGGAGAAAAGGTTGAAGACATGGATGCTGAAAGAGGATGAACGGAGGACCCAGTACCAGACACTGATCAGGAAGAAGCTGCCAAAGGAAGATCAGAGAACAGTGGAAGAAGAATGGGGCGATTTTAAGAGGGCTCTAGTTGAGGCAGCTGAGACTGTGTGCGGAAGAACTAGCACAAAGAGGAGAAGTAGGGAAACCCCATGGTGGAACAACATATGTAAAGAGGCAGTACTTCGAAAGAACAAAGCCTTCAGAGAATGGTTCCAGACCCGAACAGAGGAAGCTAGGAGAAAATATAAGGAAAGCAAGAAAGCGGCACAGACCATAGTAAGGGCGGAGAAGAAGAAGTGGATGGAAAAATGGACAAGAATGTTAGAAGAGGACAGTGAAGGGAACAAAAAAGTACTTTACACCATGGTAAGAAATAAGAGGAACGACAGAAGCGAGTGCCTGAGGATCATGGATAATAATGGAAGAGTTGTGGAGGAAATGCATGAGCTCAAAAAGACTTGGAAGGAGTACTTTGAAGATCTGTTGAATGCTGCCAAGCAGGTAACTAACAGCGATGGAGAGCCTAAGGCAGCAGACGATTATAATAGTGGGGAAATTGATGATCTAACTTGGAATGAAGTGGAAGAAGCCATAAAGAGGATGAAAGGGGGCAAGGCATCAGGTTGGGACGAAGTAACAGTGGATATGATACGAGCAGCAGGAGAAGTAGGAACCCAGTGGCTATACAGAGTGCTGAGGGTGGTGTGGAAGGAGAACAGAATTCCTGAGGATTGGAAGAAAGGAATTATAGTCCCGATCTTCAAGAAAGGGGATAAAAGGAGATGTGAGAACTACAGAGGAATCACCCTGCTATGCCACTGTGGAAAAATCTATGAAAAGATGCTGGAGAAGAGAATAAGAAGCAGTATTGAAAGTAGACTGCAAGAGGAGCAGTACGGTTTCAGACCGGGAAGATCAACAATGGACCTCATATTTGCGGTAAGGCAACTGCAGGAAAGGCACTATGAGTACGGGAAGGACTTAATCATGGCCTTTTTGGATATTGAGAAGGCGTATGACAGTATCTGTAGGGACAAGCTCTGGGATGTGCTGAACGCAAAAGGGATAGATGAAGAGATTACACGAAAAGTCAGAAAAATGTGTGAGGGAAGTGAGAGTTGTGTGAAAGTGGGGAGGGAACGTACTGCATGGTTCAAGCTGGAAAATGGGCTGCGACAGGGAAGTGCACTTTCGCCTTTATTGTTTATTATTGTTATGGATGAAATCCTACAGCAAGTATCAGATGCAATTGGAGATCATAAAATGAAAGCAGTGCTTTTTGCCGATGACCTGATGTTATGGGGAAATTGCGTGAAGGAGGTGCAAGAGCAGTTACATGCATGGGAGGCAACGGCAGCACAATATGGAATGCATTTCTCTGCAAAGAAAAGTGAAATAATCGTCACAACAAGGAAGAAGAATAGGCCAAATGTGGATATAACTTGTGGAGGGGAAAAACTACAAGTGGTAGAGAACTTCAAGTACCTGGGAAGCGTGATTGAAAGTAAGGGGGGAAACACAATGGAAATAAATGAAAGGTGCAGAAAAGCAGGGCAGTTCTACAAATGCATTAGGGGGCTTATTTGGAGCAAGGAGGTGCCACAGAAATCCAAGGGAATTATATACCGAACCTACTTTGTCCCCATATTGACATATGGAAGTGAGACATGGGTAATGCACAAAAGCGACAAAAGTAGAATACAGGCTAGTGAAATGAAGTTCCAGAGGAGCAGGTTGGGTGTAACAAGACGAGACAGATTGCGAAATTTGTATGTGAGGGAAAGACTAAAGGAGGAACCAGTACAGGACAGGATAGAAAAATCAAGACTGCAGTGGTATGGACACATGAAGAGAATGGATGAGGGAAGAATTCCAAAGAGGATGTTTGATCTGAAACTGGAGGGGAAGAGGCCCAGAGGAAGACCAAGAGATAGATGGGTGAAGGGAGTGAAGGAATGTGTGATGAGAAGAGGAGAGAACTGGACGAAGGTGGAAGAGGGGGAATGGTGGAAAGACAGAACACGATGGAGAGGCTTGTGTTCCCGACAGACCCAGCCAGTGGCTGGAAACTGTCCAAGATGATGATGATGACTGTCGGTCTAGCAACACAAGTTTCTCATGACAGGATATCTCTGACGTATCAAAAAACGTGGAGATAGTATTATTAGCAGACTATAATTTTGCAGTAATTGTTTCAAATACATAAACAGCTTTGAAAACCCGAATTATGATTTAAACAGCCATGTAAACATGGACGAATTATGGAATACTTGGGAACCAGACTGGTGCATAACCTCCTCTCAAATATAACGTGACTCTGCTCATTCAGTGGATGAATAACTTCTAGAACCTTCATGTGAAGTTACAAAATAGGCTTACTTTATTAAATTACTATCTGTCACACTACAGAACCTCAGAGTTTTTACCTGTGAACACTTCTTCAAAGTTTTTTGTGAGTGATTGCCCAGCCACATATCCCAGTGGGACTTCCACTTTTCCTGTGGTGTCAGTTGTCTTTTAATTGACAGTTTTCATATATCTCCCATTTCTCACATTCTTTCCCATGTTGTGAGCAACTGTGATTGAGCATGCACGCACACCCACGCGCACACACACACACACACACACACACACAAACACACACACACACACACACACACACACACACACACACACACACACCAACAAATGCCATACCAGATCTTCATCAATAAATGCCTCAATTGGGCAGCCAAAGAAGGAGCAGCTGATGCCAAGTATTCATCCATCCAGAAATTTCACTTTTTCAGGTAAAAGTATTGCCTTGGACAAATAATGTGTAGGACCTGTCTTCACCAAAGAATTGGAGAGAAATGTCGAAGAAGAGAGAGAGATAGAGGTAGGAAGACAATTGGAAAGATGGGTGACATTAGAAGAGCACAAGCATACACGCAGATAAAGATGCTCAGAATAGGAGGGACGGACTACGTTGAAATGTCAGAAGACACACAGTATTACACAAACAGGATGAACCAGTTCACCATCAACAAGCTTTCACAGGTTGTTCAGGGTTACATCTTTTGGCATAAGGGCTCTGTGCTTTCAAGCAGCTCAGTACAGATTTATTGTATTCTGTTTGATTTCTTGGTATTTTAGTCCAGTACAGATACTATGCTATTTTGATATCATAGCAATGCCAATATACACAATATGAGCTGTGTGTTTTGTTTGGGGACAAGCATGTACCATCCAGTAACAGTACTCTCTGCTCACCTTACTGTAATGCCTCAATCTCGCATTGGGTGCTGCCTGGTTCTGTCTCGGATTTATTTTTGCAGCAATATTAGAACAGTGAGACACACACACTATTCTGGGTGCTTCCATAGCGATTGCAGTCATACCACTATTTCATCTGTGAGTTGCAGAATTAATCTGTTTTTCATGTGTTGTAAATTTTGGTAATTGGGTACTACTGACTTCCATTGTTGTGAAGATCTCTAATTTGTACTCTTTGGTGGCAGTCCCAAAATGCTTCTCATGTATGACATGAGACTCAATGTAGATATACTCTGATTTCAAGCTTAAATGTGCACAATATATCACTTATTTGCAGATCAAAAAAGAACCTTGGCAACTATTACATTCCACAATTATGTCTTCAAGGCCAATTTTAACCTCATTATGGACCACAAATTGCAGGTCGTGCTCTTAGAGCTGTCCTCCTGACATCCAAGATGGGCAGCTCAATGGCTCCAGTGTCAGGCACTCTTCCTCAGCCCCTACTATTATATTGTTAAATATGAGCCCACAGCTTGACATGCAAATTTCGATACTTTGCCTTGCCTACATGCAGGCCCAGAGCCTGCCTTTGACCCACAGGAAATCTCCTGTTCCTTCACAAATGTCGTGTCACAGCTCACCTGACTGGAACACTTTGGGCAGGGGTAATGGGAAACCATACACTTGATGCAACCCTATTTGATTGTGCATCATAAATTATGGGCTTTGCTGGGTGATAAGGAGAGGGGTGGAAGGGTGGGTCACCAGCTGCTGAAGTATTTTTGAGAGGGCGGTGATGCCAAACTCTGGGCTTGGTCTCGCCTCGCCTAACATTTATCACTCACCTCCAGAGTTCTCTTGCTCGACATGGAGGCAGATACCACCTGTGTCATCATCGCCCCCCCCCCCCCCCCCCACAGACCCTTACATTTTGCAACTCCTCTGCAGTAAGCATTGGCATATGGCATAGAAGAAAGCTGAACAAAGGCATGGTGGCCACAGAACATGGCTGTTCCTCTTATTCTAACTTCCCCTACATGATCAGCAGAGATTGAATTATTGCCTGTTAGCTTTCCTAACCACTGTTTCTGGAGCTTCTGGCCTTACACACCCATTTCATAGGGGAAAATCTGGCATCCCAACCCCATGAGTTTGAAAGCCTGGCAAAATGCTCAGATTTTGATGAGAGATGCCAGATCATACTGGTATAGGCTGCAAGCACTGCTGTCACTGCTGTAATGTGCGATACGAAGCCACACCTGAATGGTCAGTTTTGTGGCGGCGTTCGTAGCAACAAACAATTCGCTGTAGAAACGGCTTACGAAGTCACTGCCACACTTTTAATAGCGGGCCGACCGGTCCGCTGGAACAGTGAACAGAAAGATGAAAACCCAAACACTCTGATTAAATAAAAGTCAGTACTTATCTTTATTAACGAAGATACAGAAACACAGTAGTGAACTCCGTGTCTACAAAAATCTGTCTAGTTCGAGTCGGAGCGGCTAGGTTAGCGTCGGCTGACGACAAACAACAACTCTGCTGCGATGAACACACAACTGACTAGCAAGTACACAATTCAGTGGCGAGTATACAACTGAGTGGCGAATACAGAACTGTCCTAGCGCTCGCGACTCCAGCGCTTAAGAAACCAGAAGCCAGCGGTGGCACGCGCAGACTTGCGGCAATTTCCTGTCTCGCTGGCACTGCTTATGCGGACGGCGTCCGGACTTTTATGCTGCCAACCTTTTGGCAGCGGGCTCGGGTGGCATTACTGGCTAGGATATAACAGTCAGCTTCTATAACTGTCCTTTATAGCTGGCAGCACAGTGATTGTCAGTCAGTTGTGATTCACTTCACTCTGGTACTGATCTCACTACACATCAATGTCTCAATTCTGAGTTTTCTGTGTCATAAGTTTTCATTTTGGTTTGGCCACTGGACTTGTTCCTTCACCGTGCCATCTCTGTTGTCCATCCTCTCACTATCTTCATATTTAAATCTGAGGAATTACTAACTCTCATATGTATATTTTAAAAAAAATAAAAAAAAATCTTGAGCATGTAGTCATTTTTACAAATTAATTTGTGATGTGACTGTTTCATCACTCCCTCCACATCATTACAATATTTCGTGCAAATAATCCATGGACCTTATGTGACCAAACATGGAAGTGAGTCCGTTTGAAGGAGTTATAAAATGAAGTGAGATGGTATTTACTGTCAAAGTATGTGAAACTAGCTGGGTCACTTCCTTTTTTGTATTGCTGCTCACCTACTTCCGAACCGCAGCCATTCTTCTTGCATATTCTATTGGCATCTCTCCTCCTCCTGCTACAGAAAGTATGTTGTGTGTAAGGACAGATACCCATAAATTGTTAAAACATGAACCAAAACAGATGCAAACTTTTTAAAGACCTTTTTATTTTAACACTATGACTGTTTGTGTGTACTGGCATAAATAAACCTGAAGCAAGCTTGCGAGTTGTTCCTTCATAGCTCATTTGGTCCATAAAATGTAAACTTTTTGTGTTTTAGTCCCAGTACAACAGACAGTTTTAATCTTCCAGTAACATTCATCTCAGTACACACTTTATTCAGAGTGAAAAATCAGTTCTGAAGTCACTTAGCATAGATTCTCTTACTTCAAATGTATGGCTCTTTTCCACAAATGTTTGAACTGGCAGGCTCATTTTGATCAAGATTTTGTACCATGAAACTGCTTAGAAAGAACAAAGAGACATAAAAGAGAGAGAATTCATTACCTTTCCAGTGCTGCAGGCACAGAAACAACACGCAGACCCCAGTACTATGTTTCAGCCCTGCCTGCCCCACAAGGACCTCATTGACAAGGGGTTCTGTTATTACTATATGACAAAAGAATTATGTGAAATGCTCCTTTTGCCAAAAAAATAAAACCAATAATTTATTTCATATGTGTAACAAGAATTTCTGAGAAAATAAAAGTAGTGCACCCGTAATATGCTGATGGATTACACATATATTAAAAAAAAATTAAATCACTAGTTTTAATATACATCAAAAGAGCATATTTGTTGGGTGGAAAGAGACAGTAAGAACAAAGGAAAGGTGCACAGGTACTAGACGAAAGAAAATGTTACTTAGGAGGCAGAAAGTGTAGCAAAACACCCAAAGTATGGCCCATTTTCATAGTTGGTAACATTCATTTTTTGTTTTATGGCACGTGGTACACCTATTTTTTACAGAGACATCAGAAATTAATTTGCTTGTCTTAGAAATATACTGGACATAAGTAAGAACATAGTGTGCTACACAATATACTAGTACTGATTATTTTAATTCTACAAACCTGAGTTGTTACTAGGACAGTCATTTTGCTTGTGGGGGGCAGGGGGCAGCAGCACACACTTACAACTATTATCCTGTAGTCACAACAGGTAGACCTACAGGCCTTCAGATTGTCATGTCTCATCAGTTGCTCCAGAAGAGACAAAAAGCAGTGATTTCATGATTTTTATATTTCAGCAACTCGAAAACTCATTCAAAGAGTGTAATTAATTAATAAGAAGCTGAGAAGCCTATGTCTGACTAATGAAGTGTCACTGGTATGAACAGTGCAAGACATTCCCTGTAGGAATTCCAGCACAGAAGAGCATCTCATGAATATATAGACTAGAATGAAGAGTTGTCACAGAAAGGGAAGGATAGAATTCTCAAATGGAAATCAATAATTGTATTAAAGAAATAAAAAAGAATTTGGCAAAGACCGAATAGAAATGGAAATGTGAGGAGGGGGCTGGGAGTTCACATAGTATGAAGCTCACAGAAGTGGAGAAGGGTGAAGAGGAGGTGTAGGTGACAGTACCAGACAGTGCATGCTGAAGAGAATGTTTCACAACTGTGATTCTTAACACTGTGCCTGCAAGTGCCATGGGCACCTACTGAGTAATTTGAATGTGCATTCATCCTAATCAGAATTTTAGCATTTATCATGCTGATATGGACTGAGGATTTCTTAGTAAGGAGGCTGCAGCATATTACTTCAGATGTATCCTCCTCAGTTACTCGTGTGGTCTAACGCACTGTTTTCCAGGTGGTAAGGTGTGCTGGCCCCAACATGAATCTGCCCGGCAGATAAGTTTCCTCTGGTGTGCTGGCCAGTGTGTGGATGATTTTTAAGGTGATTTTCCATCTGTCTCAGTGAATGTGGGCTGTTTCCCCCTATTCCACCTCAGTTACACTATATCAGCAATTGCTGAGTGAACACTGTCTCTGTGTACACATATCCACCATTATTCTACCACACAAACATTTAAGGTATACTGATGGTCTTGCAGTCAGTATTAATACTAAATTCAGACTTAACATAGATAATGCAGTTATTTAAAACCAAGTACAGTTTGAAATTTATCAAAGTCTGACTGTACATATGTACAGTTTCGTTCAAAGGAAAGATGTGTGGATTGTTGGATGGATGGACTGATTGATTGGTGGGGTTAAAGGGTTCATCAGTTGTTGGTTCTTCATTCTTTTATGTATCAAACTGAGAATAGCCATGAGAGGAAGGACACAAAAGATAAAGTGCAGTGGACTTGATTGTACTCAAGGACAAAGAAAACTAAAACACAGAAGCAAGTAGGAGTGTTAGAGAGGAAGGTTGGAGAGTTGCTCTGCCCAGTAAGCATCTGAAGACTACTGGGACATGGTATGTGACTGGATACACCCTCTGCATCTGACAGTTGCTTCCACATCCTCCATTGCCACAAGAAAACTAGCTACACAGTCAAGATAGATTTATCATCATTGTTCTCTTTCCTGTGATTTTGTCACCACCGACAGATGTCCAAGAGTAAGAAGAATTTTAGAAGTGGAAAAGGCATGTGCAAGACTGAACCACTGAGAAGGGACAGCTGTAGGATCCTCGGACAGGAGCAGGCTGCAGCACACACCTCCAAATCAGCAAGTGACCAACAAGACTAATGTGAACTAAGAAACAGAGAGCAGTAGAAACCACCTTCACAGATACAAAGCATAACCCAATCAGTTGCTTTGGTGTTGTCTGCTAGCACCAGCAAGTGTAAGGTTTCATTTTAGTGTGCCAAATTAGGACAGACAAGTAGAATGTGGTCCACCATGAGATGGACACCACACTGACAGTGGGGTGGATCAAATCAGAGCATGTGGACATGGGTCAGCCAAGTGCAGCCAGTGCAAAGGTAACTGAGGACAGTAGATTCCTCATTAAAAGCCTGAAGTGAAGTCTATCATGTGGTTATCATCTCCTTTATGGAATGCAATTCATTCTGAGAAGCTGTGATGTCATCAGTCATACGACCACACTGCCGTCTGAGAGATCAATCCGCCGGATGCGATTCTCTCGATAAATGGAACAGAAGAATGGCTGTGCTAGCCAAAGAGTACAAACTGTACATATCTACAGTCAGACTTTGATAAATTTCAAACTGTACTTGGTTTTAAATAACTGCATTATCTATGTAGCAAAAGAGTACACAGCCAGTTGCAGTACTTGTGCTCACAGTGAGGTGCTGCTAGGCCACATCATGTGTAGCAGGAGTGTAGTGCAGTTGCACCAGTCTACAGTTCGTAGCTGTGCTCAGTGGTCAGACAGTGCTGACGTTAGTCAGTCATGGTCAGCAGTTTAGTCCTTGCTGCCATCAAGTCTTCAGTTGTAAAGTTCTGTAATAGTACTAAAGTCAACAGTACTAAGTTGGCAGTTATAAACAATTCTACATTCTGTGATTTCGACAACCATGTTAGTCTTAAAATTCACCAGATTCAACATTCAAAATTATGAGAGATTCATTCATCACTGCAAGCTTTGTGACTTGTAAATTATGTCAGTCTATAGAAACTTAGTCTAGTTGCATCTTCTATAATTGTCAACCAACATATCATGGACTATAACTAACTTAAGTAATAAATACTTTCTTATTTTATACTCCTGCTAATTAATTGTGTTTTCCAGTTGTAACTACCAAGCAGTCTTGGCATAGTAGAACCCGCATTCCCACCTTCTTGGCTACCTCTTATTTGCTACCTCATGTTGATGGACTCGGTTATGGTGGAAGATCAAGAGCCATCAGAAGCCATGGCACGACAATCCACATTCCAAGCCTCAAACAACTGTCAATGTACACTTGATCGGAGGTCTGGTTTGGGTACCCAAATCTCCAAAGTCAGCATCCTTGCAGGCAACTTGGTCAACTGATCAGCATGTTTATTTCCTGTGATCCCAATGTGTCCAGGGGTCCATAAAAAGACAACCAAACATCCAGCAAGCCTGTCATCCTGCATAGTCACAACTAATGGGTGCTGGTGATAGCACTGGTGACAAGCCTGTAGATAATTCAAGGAGTCACTGTCAATTAAGAATGACTTGTGTCTGTGGGAATGAAAGTGGGTGAGAGATCAAGTAATGGCCACCAATCCTGCAGTGAATACACTGCATCTGACTGGCAGGGCATATAGCTCACTGTATCGTCCATGTGTACAGCCAAAACTGATTTGTCAGTTTGCCATTAAGCCATCAATGTATACAAAACATGAATGTGGAAATGCATCAAGAATGTCCAGGAACAGTTGGTGAAAAACCATAGGGTCTACTCTACAACCATAGGATTGAGGCAGATCTGACTGTAGGGTGCACACCATTGGAGTGCATGGGATTGCTCCCTGACAAAGATGGAGTTCAGGACAGAGACTCAGCATGTGAACTACAGTCATGACTCCAGACCTTGGCCTCTATTGTAGGTGATGGATATCACTACCAGGAAAAAGGACACATTAGTTTGGATGTGTATTTCATAGTTGTGCAGCAGTTATTACCATGTGATCTGTATGGTAGGGATGCCAGTTTAAATGAGTACACTCTTCACATGGCTGATCTGGAAGGCACATGTCTCAAGTCGCAACCCACACTGGTGCATCCCATCCAGCATCCACAATGCTGAAGGTTTGTTGAACCATACGCCTGGACCCCATATTAAAGAAGTCACAGGATCAGAGCTTTGTAGAGCGGCAGAAGTCTAGAGTGGTCTGCACCCGAGCTGGTGTTACTGAGGCAGTGAAGGGTATTAGTACGTGTTCACACTGCACACTGGGGCTGGATGTGCCTGGATTTCAAACTCATCATTTTCCATTGTGGTATTCACACTGGCAGCAAGGCCACATAGGAATGGCAAGAGCTGGCTCATGATATACCATTGATATACAGAATGTTTAATATTGTTGGCATGAGCTGGTGACCAGTGCAAGCCGGTGAAGCTACACTTCAGATTCTGTAGAAAATGTATCACTTGTCTCACATCTATTTTTATCTGAAATATCACACAAAATGGTAATCAGCCTCTGCCACTGTACCATTTTCATCAATAGGTGTCATTGGGGAATAAACCCTCTTCATATTTTAATTTACTTTATTTAAATGACAATTACAAGTATTAGCACATGAAGGAGATAGTATTTTGGTTTATAGATATCATTCATTGGACAAATTTCTCTGATATCTTGAACTGATTGTTACATATTAGTATAGCATATTTTACATGACGCCCCTCTCCCCAAACACACACCAGATAACAGTACGTTGTAAAGTACAGCATCACTAAGACAAAAAAAGAAAACTTCTTCGTGTAAGGAAAAAAACTGCACTAAATGTCAGTCAATATTCAAGGGGTGACTCCATAACCACCTATTTTTTCAGTGGTTTCAATGTGGAATGAGTTACAATGTGAAAACAAAACCACTGAACAATGAAATTTTTGTTATGTAAGGTGGTTGCACCTGTGTTAGCTTGACATTAAGCTGCAAAATTGTGAGGATCCCTTGCTGTTGGGAACATGCCTACCAAGAGGGCAAAAAAAAAAAAAAAAAATTAAATAAAAAAACTAAATAAAAATTTAAAAAAATAAAATAAAATAAAAAAAGAATCTGTATGGAAGCAGAAATAGTGACCCAGATCTCATCCTTTAACCAGGTTTGAACTGCATGACAATCCAACATATCAGTCAATAGTAATTCATTTACCTGCAGGGTTTGGGTCTAGGCCAGATCCACACACTTTTCTTCCAGTTAAATTAGAAAAACGAGAATGGAAACAGCTTTGAGGCAAATAGGACTTAATAATTTTGTCATCGAATGATCCTGAATAATGTCCACTGAAACACAGTTCATCTTAGCATTGGTTTCATTACATTAATTTACTAAAATAAATACTAATTGTAAGAGCTATCCGCATTTGAAAGTGGAGATAAAGTCAGTCCAAAATGTGTAATTGTTAACAACATGTAGAACAACTGTTTCCCAGAACTACAAAACAAAACTGTCAAAATGAACGTCTGTGTATTAATCAAACTTAGATATAGAAACATCTATAAATGTAATTAAGTTTTTCAGCATCTGCTGTTTCTCATCTCCAGCTAGAAAGGAATTAAGCAGAAAGTTGCAAGTTTTTATTGCAGTCCATCCACAGAAGAGTCTCATCTTGAATTAAATTGTTCCTCTCTTCTGCATCCAAATACAAAATACATATTCTACTAATTGTAAATGTGGACAACAAATAACTGTATGCCTTTTATAATGTAAGGTGTGGCCCCTGTAAAACCATAGCAGATGCCCACTATAATCAGATGTTTCCATGGATCTTTCTAGGCATGGCTCATTAAAATAACACAAAGGGCTGACTATGCCTGAAATTATCACTAGCAATTCACTTATTATATCCTGCACTGTTTGTAAATGGAGACAGATGTGTATCAGTGCCATTTGGAAATTTCTTTGAACTTCTAGCTATCACAAGGAGCGACATGGTTGTGAAGATAAACAGTGACCCAATACTGTCAAATGATTCTTATGCCAGTCTTTGATCACAGTATCAGTTCCTTTGACAATGACCGGTTTCAGTCAGTAATGACAGTAGAACAGATCTGAAGATGGTCATTACTGACTGGAACTGGTCATCATCAAATAAATTGATATTGTCATCAAAGACTGGAATAAAAATCATTTGACTTCTAGCTATGTTTCTGTTGCAATAATGTGTGGTCTAAAATGTATCTAACAGTAAGCTATGCATTAACAAACTCCCTCATTACACAATTTGTAAATCAACTGCATGTGGTTGACAAACAGTGTCCTTTCATAATGACCATTATGAATTATGAAAAAGTAAATGGTTTATTAAGAAATGAAGCTGCTTCACTACCATATGTAGAATAATCTGATTCCAAAACTGATCAAGATACATTATAGAACAAGAAAAAAGACAAATGAAATGAAAAATAAGCTTCTTTTTACAAGGAAAGTGAATCTTTTATGGTAATTACAAGATCATCAATTGATGGGCTATAGTCTTATACATCACCAAGAGCTTATACGACACCAAAATCAGGATGAGGATTTTATTCTTTTTTGTTCTCCTGGTCCAGCATACAGTGTGAACACCCAGGACAGCTGCCTGAACCAACTGTGAGTGGCTGGTCTGGTACACATAAACCAGGCCCGGCATACAGTGTGAAATCAGCCTTGTGGTGTGACCAGAAAGTTTGCTTAAGTTGGTAAAGATGGGATAGCCACATCAGCTGGGCATCATAGACCTATCCTAAGAGGTGATATACACCACCACATTGAGTATTTGGTCCTCAAGGTAGAGCTCTGATTAGGGATAGACATTATGACAGTGTGATAGTGACAGAGGTGCATGACATGTATTGCAAGTGTAAAACTGGAAGTGATGGTGAGAGCCCAGGACTGCACCTTTCCTATGGCACCCTGCAGTTGACATTCAACAACACCCACAGGTTGGAGCCATAGTAGATGCAAAGTCATCAGCATACAGGGATGTTTACATTGTAGACCCCACAGCTGCAGCTAGACCACTGATAGGGCTCTGTAATGAGTGTGACCCATTTTGTAGTAACTGTGGACCACATTTTCTTGTATATGGGGAGTAGTGTGGGAAGCACCAACTTTAACCTAGAAAGTGCAGCAAGACAAGCAGTTCTGACTGAGTAGCAGACTCCAGGGATACCAAATTTTCAGCAGTCGAATGACCTTGGTGAAAACCACCCTTGAACAGAGCCAAAAGGCCCCAGGACTGAAGGTACAAACACAGCTGTCTGCCCACCATATGTTCCAGCAACTTGCAGAGATCATAAATGAGATAATTTCACGATAGCTGTCCCTCTCAAAGGGTTTTTTACCAGATTCAGAACAGAGACAGTCATACTTTCTCATCACTGAGACAGGAACTCAACCTTGCATCAGATATGGTAAAAATGGCAAGGACATAACATTGCGCATCCACTAAAATGTATTTGAGCATTTGGCTATTGGTTCACACTAGTCATCAGGAAAACTACCTCAGATACAGAGGCAGAACATGTGGGGTCTGGCAGCATAGTGGTCATCAGAATCTCCCTCTTTTGGATGACATGTTTTCCTTAGGTAATTTAGATTATGCTTTGTCTGCTCGAGACTCTGAGGCAGAGGAAAAAATGTGAAATCATGTGACCTGCAACCTGTGGCTTCTTCAACCACTAGCTGGCATCTGGTTGCAAGTCAGCAGAGTCCTGGTAAGGGAGTCTCTCGAGGGACACCTTCCTGGTAAGAAGTGCTGGAGGACAAGATTGCTTCTCTGGGTAGAGGTTGGGGAAAGATGACCCCAGTGGATATGGAGTCGACATAAACAAAGTGGGTATGGGAGAAGCAGAGGTGGAGGAACTCCCCTCCACCATGGTATCAGTTGTAGTCAGATGGCCTAGTAGGTCAGACAATGGAGACATGGAGGGTGATGATACAGCCACTGAAGAATACATAGTTGTAGTAGTAGCATTTGTAGTTACTGTACACTTAGGATGTAGGAGATCATGTTTCTTCTTGGTATCTTGATGTGTGAAGGTCTGTATTCCTGATTTTCTTTTCATGTTTGAAAATGGTGCAGTCTGATGAACAGGAGGAATGGTGATCCCGACAGTTGAAACACTTGGAAGGGGTAAAACCAAACAACCACAATCCCTACAGACAAGACTGGACTCCAGCATGAAGATGTGTCTAAATTGTTTGCATTTATAGCACCAAATGGGAGTAGGGAGATATGGCTTGTGATCACTGTGATACACCACCGTCATGTTCTTCTTACTCAATGAGTAACCATCCAAGATAAAGTTGAAAGTGCCAGAATCCACTGTGTTGTCTTTTGGTTCCCACTGGACACCATGGAAAAATGCACATGTCATCACTCCTAATTAGCAAACAGCTCTTAAATCAGTATCTAAAATGTAATCTAGGTGGAATCCCTGTACCGTGTTCAGACTTTTATGTGGGGTTAATACTGACAGAAAAATCCCCAAGCTTATCACAGGGCCTGTGACTGAGCAGATGTAGTTTTAAGCAGAATGGAGCCACTTTTAATTTTTGAAGTAACTGCCACTTCCCCAAACCTGTCAAAATGTTCAATGAATAACAAAGGCTTTGAAGTCAAAAATTAATCATCGCCTGTCATAGAACAAACCAAGTTTTAACTGGGGAGTATTTCTTGTCTTGTCTTTGAGCCATAAGCTCCTCCCATGCTGTAATCAGGGAATGGAAAATTTCAGGGCGATACTTCTCTATATTGTATTGTCTTAGCTTCAAGAGAGACTGCTGGGGCTATGCAACCACTAGCGGAAAGATGTTTGAGTAACTTCATGTGGGAGTCTTTTGTCATGGTACCACCCACTCACAGTGGGGACTTTGGCCACGGGTGCCACACAGCCACAGACACAGCAACAGTTACCTGGCCAGTAAATCATTGACCAGAACTCCTCTCCTCCCCCTCCCCAATAGCATTGCTAACATGCTGGGTTTTGGGGATAGTACCATTGCAGGAAATAAGGGTGCAAAGAGAGAGAGCTTACTTTTTAAGCCCAATCAAAAGAAGGAAAGGAGGAGGATCCACAAAATATGCCATATAGGCAGCAGAGGTACTTAATCACAGATTATATGCACCACACTAAAGTGCTTCAGTGGATAAAAAGTGAAACACAATTGACCGCCTGTGCAATGTTTCCTAAAATGTCTGATAACAGCGACTAACATTTGAATGTAAGTGGTCTTACAAAGGGCACTGGGACAGAAAATGGCAAGCTGTCTAAGGTTGTTGACAATGTGTGTTTGTTGATGATGTGTGTAAAGTGGTCAGGATCGCCACAAATGGCGACAGCTAAACAGTAGGAGGGGAGTAATCACCACAAATGGCAATGGCTAAAGTGACAATGCACAATACGCAACCCAGCTAAAATGATCTCATCATGTGAAGATGGCCGAGAGGAAGTTGGCCAAGCCATTGAGAGAGTTTTAATTTTCTGGAGCTTATTCCTGTGAAGAGAAAATGGGTGCTGAAGTCAAAAGTGACACCATCCACCGACAGATGGCAGCACGGAGGGTATCTGAAGGAATGGAAGTGCTGGCAGGGTAAGGTAGGAGGACTGCAGCCTAGGGAGCAGTTTCATTTCCTGTCAGACTGATGTGGCCAGGACCCACATGAACATCATGGTGGCTTCCTGAACAGCAAGCAAGTCAAAGCTTTCTTGGACCCATTACACTAAGGGATGGACTGTTTATAGTACACACAGGTTCTGAAGGACACTGAGAGAATCAGACTATATGAAACAATTAAAATGCGTATGTTGCTGGATGTACTGGGTGGTGTCATAGAGGGTGCAGAGTTCTGCTGTAAAAAGCATTCACTGTTCTGTAAACTGAATCTGAAAATCGTCAGTGCCAAAGACAAAGGCACATCCAACACCATGGTCATCTTATAACCATCTTAGACATAGATTTTTCATGTACAAAGTAGCATTTGAAGATCAAGAAACTCCCAGTAACAGATCAAACCCAGAGAAGAGCCCTTGGGAAGCGAATAAAAATGAAAATGGGCCACTGCATGAAGCCAAGACAGTGAAGGATTCATACCCATTATGAACATGACAGAAAGGCTGAAGTTAATCTGCCATGAAGTGGAACTTCAGGAGGTAACAGAATATATGCACGTCCCATATTGGTGGTCAAGGGAGTCATTTAAAAAGGAAACATAGGATGGTGGCTGAGCATGGAAGAAACATCAGAAACACTTGGTTTAAGAATCATAAAAGAAGGTTGCGTACATGGAAGAGACTTGAAGATACCAGAAGTTTTCAGATTGGTTATGTAATGGTAATAAAGAGATTTTGGAACCAGATTTTAAATTGTAAGATGTTTGCAGGGGCAGATATGTCTGACAACAACATATAGGTTATGTACTGTAAATTTAAGCTGCAGAAATGCAGGAAATTAAGGTGATGGGGCCTGGATAAATTGAAAGAACCAGAGGTGGCCGAAAGTTTTAAGGGAAGCATTAGGCAAGAGATGACTAGAACAGGGGAAAAGAACATAGGAGATGAATGGGTAGCTTTGAGAATTGAAATAGTCAAGGCAGCAGAGGATCAAGTATGTAAAAAGACCAAACCGAGTAGAAATCCATGGATAACAGAGGAGATACTGAATTGAACTGATGACAGGAAGAAATTTAAAAATGCAGCAAAAGGTGAAAGGGAACACAAATGTTTAATAAGCGAGATTGACAGGAAGTGGAAGTGGAAGATGGTTAAACAGCAAGGGCTACAAGAGAAATGTGAGGATATAGAAGCATATTCCACTGAGGGAAAGATAGATACCACCTACAGGAAAATTAAAGAGGTCTTTAGGGAAAAAAGAAGTAGCTGCATGAATATCAAGAGCTCAGATGGGGAACGAGCCCTAAGCAAAGAAGGGAAAGCTGAAAGGTGGAAGGAATATATAGAGTGTCCATACAAACTGGAGGTTAACATTATAGAAATGGAAGAGGCTGTAAATGGAAATCAGATGGGAGGTACAATACTGTGAGAGGAGTCTGACAGAGGACTAAAAGATCTTAGTCAAAACAAGGCCCCAGGGATAGAAGACATTCCATCAGAACTACTGATAGCCTTGGGAGGGTCAGCAAAGACAAAACTATTCCATCTGGTGAGCAAGACATATGAGATAGGTGATAAATCTTCAGACTTCAAGAAGGATGTAGTAATCGCAATTCCAAAGAGAGCAGATTCTGACACTTGTGAAAATTACCAAACTATCAGTTTAATAAATCATGGTTGCAAAATACTAACTGGAATTATTTACAGAAGAATGGACAAACTGGTAGAAGCCAACCTCAGGGAATATCAGTTTGGATTTCAGAGAAATACAGGTACATGCAAAGTGTTACTGTCTATATGGCTTACTTTACAGGATAATGTAAGGAAAGATAAACCTATGTTTATACCATTTGTAAATTTTGTTGAAACTTTGCTCTGTGATGACTGGAATTTTCTCTTTGAAATACTGAAGGTAGCAGTGGTAAAATACAGGTAGAAAAAGGCTGTGCAGAAAGGAGTTGAGGCACAGGAAGGGGAAGCTGTGGTTTAGAATGTAGTGAGACAGGTTTGTTGCCTGTTCCAGATATTACTCAGTCTTTTACACTGTGTAAAGGAAACCAAAAAAACTTTCGAGTATCAATTAAAGTTTAAGGAGAAGAAATAAAAACACCGATTTAAAATTTCACTGGCAAACCTCAATCAGAGACAGGAAGAGCAGTTGAACAGAATTGACTGCATCTTGAAAGGAGGATATAAAATGAACATCAACAAAAGCAAGACAGGGATAATGGAATATAGTCTAACTCCTCAGCATCACCTGATTTAATTTGATTCATAGATGAGACCCTTACAGTGTTAGATGAAACTTGCTGTGTGAGAAGCAAAATAACTAATGATGGCTGAAGGAAAGTGGATATAAAATGTAGATTGACAATGGCAAGAAAAACATTTCTGAAGTAGAGAAAATTATTAACACTGAATATAGATTTAAGAGTTACACAGAGACTTTTTGAAAGTAATTGTCTGCAGTGTACCTACGCACTGAAGTGAATCATTCACAAAGATTTTAGACAAGAAGAGAATATAAGGTTTCGAAAGATTGTGCTGCAGAAGAATGCTGAAGATCAGGTGGATAGATCAAATTAATAATGATGAGGTACTGGGTAGAATTTTTTGGCATAACCACACTGGAAGAAGGGATTGGATGATAGGATGGGTTCAGAGACATTCAGGGGTAATGAATTTAGTATTACAGGGAACTGTGAGGAGCAAAAGTCATAGAGGGAGATGAATACAGTAAACAAATTCAGAAGGATGTAAAATGCAGTAGTTATTTGGAGATGAAGATGCTTCCACAGGATAGAGTGGTTTGATGCAGCTGTCCATGCCAGTTTTCACACTAAACACCACAAGAAAAAAAAGACAGCACAGTGTGTATTGTGCATTTCTCAAAGTTCAGCTTTGGAGCTATGTCAAAGTGCAATACGTCATATCTTAGCACACATATGCAAAAGTATCAGTGTACAGGCCATTGTCAAGAGCATTGAATTTGATGTGTTTTTTGTTCTAATATCATCTACACAAAGTATTGTTGTGTGTTTGTGAATACTAAGACGTGCTGGTATGTTCATAAAAACTAAGACACTTTGGCAGAGACAGTTCATGTAATTCTTTTGGTATGTGGCATTCAAGCAAATTGCTAAATTTTGTTACCAAGGATGCAAACTCTAGGAGCACAATACAAGTGTTGAGAAGCAGTAGTAAATATTTTGAGCTGGCAACATTGTTTGCAATAGGAGGTTTGTGGACTCAATCAAACTATTTTCAGTGCTTAGTTGGGAGATTAGAGCCATATATAGAGTAAGAGAAGAGTTCAGCAAAGAGACTACATAGACCTCCATCTGTCCAATGCCCAGCTTCACACATCCGTCCACATCAAACCCACTAACAAGCAACAGTACCTCCATTATGACAGCTGCCACCCATTCCATATCAAACGGTCCCTTCCCTACAGCTTAGGTCTTTGCGGCAAACGAATCTGCTGCAGTCCTGAATCTCTAAACCATTACACGAATAACCTGAAAACAGCTTTCACATCCCACAACTACCCTCCTAACCTGGTACAGAACCAAATAGCTAGAGCCACTTTCTCATCCCCTCAAACCCAGAACCTCCCACAGAAGAACCACAAAAGCGCCCCTCTTGTGACAGGATACTTTCCGGGACTGGATCAGACTCTGAATGTGGCTCTCCAGCAGGAATACAACTTCCTCAAATCCTGCCCTGAAATAAGATCCATCCTTCATGAAATCCTCCCCACTCCACCAAGGGTGTCCTTCCGCTCTCCACCTAACCTTCGTAACCTCTTGGTTCATCCCTATGAAATCCCAAAACCACCTTCCTACCCTCTGGCTCCTACCCTTGTAACCCCCCCCTGGTGTAAAACATGTCTCCTGCACCCTCCCACCACCACCTACTCCAGTCCTGTAACCCGGAAGGTGTACATGATCAAAGGCAGAGCCACATGTGAAAGCACCCATGTGATTTACCAATTGACATGCCTACACTGTGAAGCCTTCTATGTGGGAATGACCAGCAACAAACTGTCCATTCACATGAACGGACACAGGCAGACAGTGTTTGTTGGTAATGAGGATCACCCTGTGGCTAAACATGCCTAGGTGCATGGCCAGCACATCTTGGCACAATGTTACACTGTCCGGGTTATCTGGATACTTCCCACTGACACCAACCTATCAGAACTCTGGAGATGGGAACTTCTCTTCAATATATTCTCTCTTCCCGTTACCCCCCAGGCTTCAACCTCCACTAATTTCAAGTTGCTGCCGCTTGTACCTCACCTGTCATTCAACAACATCTTTGCCTCTGTACTTCCGCCGTGACTGACATCTCTGCCCAACCTCTTTACATATGTCTGCCTGTGTCTGTATATGTGTGGATGGATGTGTGAGTGTGCGAGTGTATACCTTTCCTTCTTTCCCCCTAAGTCAAGTCTGTCCGCTCCTTGGATTGGAATTACTCCTTACCCTCTCCATTAAAACCCACATCCTTTCGTCTTTCCCTCTTCTTCCCTTTTTCCTGATGAAGCAACCATGGGTTGCGAAAGCTTGAATATTTGTGTGTGTGTTTGTGTGTTTCTTATTTTATTTTGTCTATCAACATACCAGGGCTTTCTCGTTTGGTAAGTTAAATAATCTTTGTTTTTTATATATGTACTACACTAGAATACACACAACACTGTAATGTATTCATCTTGTTATTGCAGTCCCACAGCTCCACAACTCACATCATTTCACTTTGTAGGTCAGTTCTCACAGTCACCAAGACCCTTTTTTTCCTCCACCTCTGAAAATCATAATGTGCAATCTTTGGGCACATCAGCAGTTCATTTTGTACAATGTAAATGTACCATCACTTAAAGTTGCGATGATGTCTCTCTTGCAGTGGTCATTCCCAGCAGGAAAAATGTCCCTTTAAACTCAATTGTACACTGCAAAAAATTAAATTTTGGATTATGGCTACCCATAAAATGCCCAGTATTGTGTAATACCCATCACCAACATCTGGCAATGTTGCTCAAAATTTCTTACTGCAACAGTGAAAGCAAACCGTGTTGACCCCAATGATGCCACATCATTGTCTCCTACTCCATGGATCCTATATTGTGTAGTCTTTGGCATTTACATAAGATGTCTGCTCTAGCTACTGTCATGAGCACCTGTCTTCACCAAAAATTTATATTGTGTACCATTTACCATGACCTGCAAGTAGCATTCTACCTCTGCATATGTTTTCATGATACTCTATTTTATTGGGAACACTATATGTTGGTTAAGGAGTTTCCTCTGGCATTTGATGCACAGTTGTCTCAAAGCTGTCTGTTCTGTCTCATTACAGAACTCTTGTGCATGATGCTCTACTCTCCATTTGTAATATGGAGTTTGATGGTGTTACTCCCCAACATGGCCTCATGTCCTCACTTATGACATTTCATATCAGAGGAAAATATATTTCAGTTCCTTTGCCATTGAGTGGCAGTACCCATTTCTTCAAGCTGGCTGGCAATCCTAAGCATGGTGACTAAATCTTGGGTTTTCCTAAGTGTTCTCCGTAACATATTTCCTGGAAATCCTCTTAAGGGGAGTTGGAATGCCCTATCTCGCCAATGTTAAATTTGCTAACTTTGTGTACCTTTTTCTTTGGAACTATTATCTTCAGAACTTTGAAATTCTGGCAGAGGTTTTCAGCATATATTGTGAGCCCACTGAACTAGAACCAATGTTTTCTTTTTGTTGGTATAGTATTTATGAATTTTTTACCATTAAGCCATTTTTTATTGGAAAAAGTATAACATAAACTTCCCTAGTTCAGAGAATAAGCCAGTTCTTGTCATGATTCTAGTTCAGTGGCCTCTTTGAACTGTTTTGCAGCATTTCTGAAAATTTGAATGTTGTTGGTTGAGTGGTTTATGAGATAAAGGTACATGTAACACTAAAAATGTCAAATGCCAGAAAATGCGATTAAAGTAATTTATTATGAAAATTCACAAATACCTTTTATTCTATTATCAAAAGTGTCCAGCAGAGTAATCAGGGTCATCTTCTAGTTCTTCTTCTTCACCTAGAAGCTTTCTTCTCCTTGCTGCCCTTGCTTTTTTTGTATTAAATTCAGCTGCATACTGAGCCTTCCTTACTCGCACGCTGTCCAGAAGCTGAAGACCTCTGATGGTGTTGATACCAGGAGCAATGCCGAGCCTTGCCATGACCTTTAGCCTACCCATATGACCATCATTGAATGAAATAACAGCATCACTGACTCCCCATTTCAATGTTTTTATCCCAACAAATACATTCTTAGGTACACGAGTCCAAATGAGGTTGTTGAACGACTCGTTTTGATTCTGGGTACAACCATGAAGACATTTTCGCAGAAGATCAGGATGCCCCAAGTCTCTATATATTGGTTTAATTACTTCCATAACAGCCAATGGAATATAATTTTTATGGTGATAAGGATCCCCAGTAGCTTGAGATTTTCTATAATTGCACCATGACTGAGGACCATCTGGACAAGCAAAATGTTGAGGATTATCATCAGTTGATGATCGATGTAAATATGTGGCCCATACAGCTTGTCTCATTTCCTGCAAATTATTTGCATTATTTCTTATTGCCATACCATAGTATTGTTGTAATTCATTTATAATTTTATCTGACAGGCGACCTCTAATGGTTTTACCATCTGACAAAATTTTGTCCTTCAGATTCTGTTTCAGTTTCCTTAGACGAGTGCCCATTCGTTTCTGAACATGACCGACACATTCTAGTTTAGTTATTGTCTTATTGACATATGGCATGGATTCTGTAACACTTTTGTATGCCTTGGAGTCCCCATCTCCAAGGAATTTTGTGTAAAATACTCCCCGTTCTTTTTCTGATCTGCTAAACATTTTCACAGCAGCGGCAGCCTCCATGCCTCCACTCGTACCTTCATAATTCTTGCTACATATGTGAGCTGCTTCTATCTTACCAGATGCACAATGGTAACAATGTTTAGTGAGCACTTCATAGTCCAAAACTTTACCGCTGTCCACACTAGTAACAGTAGCAACAGCATTTTTGGATGTGTGACCCCTTTTCTGCCAGGTTCCATCAAAAGCAACAGGGATATCTGGGTTTCCTTCATTTATATATTTTGCTTCACTGGCAGCAGCTTTCATTGATAAATCTGCTACAGACTGAACAGCATCTCCTATCACTTCAGTGTAATTGTCAATTTTAGCAGGTGGAGGTGGAAGATTCATTATGGCACAAAATGTTTGAGCAGCAGTATGTCCTTTACCAATTGCTCTCATTGCATACATTAGCCTGATATTACTCTCAAACAAATTGCTACTGCATGTTTTAGAGCTCCAAAAACAGGTCTCATTTTCACAACTGGCACAAACTATAGCAATTTTGCAGGAAAGTCCTATAGATTTTGTTATGTTCATATCAAAAGAACCTCCACAAAGATTACAACACAAACATTTCTTCATAAACTCAGTAAAAACAGGAAAGTCGACTAAAACATATTGTTCATTAGAAGCTTCATCTGTAATTTCACTTGCACAGTTTGATAACTTCTTTTTTGATGCACTGGTGGGCGTGTCTCCTTCACACATCTCAGCTGTACAAACGTCAGAACTTTCACCAGCATCAACAGGTGCTGAAGCAGAATCACTTGAACAAACGTTATTTGTAAATCTATTACCGCGAAACTTTCGCTTTTTAAATAATGATGCACTCCTAGGCATCGTAGAAACTACGCACTCACCACTGAAAGTCAAAACAAGACAGATAACAAACTCCAAATGAGCGACAAACTAAACTCGAGGCTCAAAACAAACACTCACAGATCAAAAACTGAACAATAAACACAGCTAGTCGTAAAAACAATGGTACCTATGGAAGGATCAAAGATTCTACAACTGAAGAGTGAAATCCACAGCCTTCTGTATGTAATGTTTTCGGAAATGCGAAGATTTAAATGTGTACAAATCACAAGATGGGTAACTTTGCTGGGCGCACATGTAATTTTGAAAAATTAAATAAAAATACTTCCAATTGGAATTTCTTAACAAATTTTGCACCATTTTAAGCAGAAAATTTCAAATTAAGTTATAAGGTTAAAAACTGAAAATGTGAATTTTTTCCATTTTCCGGCATTCCAACTCCCCTTAAAAGAAACCACACATCCAGCATCTAGCCTCCTGCAGATTATCATAGGATTCTGTATCAGCCTTCAGTGTTATGTCTGGAAATGCTCCTACAAATTCATTTTATTTCTGTGCTGAACCATTAAGCTGCTCTCTAAAAACCCTTGCACTGTTTTGTCAAAAATCTTGTGCTGTTCTTTTTGCAATGCCATTCATAAAGCCCCTTCACAATCTGTATGAATGTCTGGGCTTTATTCTGTCCTGCATAGGACATGACATAAGGCTTCACGTCACCAGTCAACTGCAACTTAGCTATATACAATCATGTCTCATCATGACAATTTGCTATCTTTGCAGCATATTTGAAGTCACTTACAAATATTGACACATCTTTAGTTGTTGTTGTTGTTGTGGTCTTTAGTCCTGAGACTGGTTTGATGTAGCTCTCCATGCCACTCTATCCTGTGCAAGCTTCTTAATCTCCCAGTACCTACTGCAGCCTACATCCTTCTGAATCTGCTTAGTGTATTCATCTCTTGGTCTCCCTCTATGATTTTTACCCTTTTAGTTAATTTATCTGAAAGAGGAGGTATAAAATTACCAGAAACAGGGTCTGTAGAAGGGATAGATATAGTCATTGAGGCTTTTACCTCTACCATCTTGGCTTGTCCTCTCAGTTGAGCTTCTTAAAAATATAACCATGCTACTTGCATCTACAAAAATTTAATCCCTTCATGTATCAGTGCTACTCTTGTTTACAACATACATGCACCCTCCATCTAATAATACAGAAAATATGATGAATCACCTCAATTAACATAAAACTAGGTACACAGTAAGATTAAACCTTCTTGTTTGACACTTGCGGAAATTTTATCCATGAAGTGCAGCAGTGTACTGAATCTTGTAGGGCCACAATACAGCATAACTGGCACTGCTGTTGTATATACCCAGATAGATTAAAGTATTGATATCCAACCTATCACAAATAGCATTGCTTACCATTGCTCCAAAATTGCGAAACATCTGCAGACTCCTGCAGCTTCAGCAAAGTCACTTTTAATTTATGGACAACATCCTACTGACTAATTGCAGCTGTAACAGAAAACAAGAGAGGAGAGACTGGAGAGACTACAGAATTTCTGGAATGTGTCACTGTTGCACAGCTAACAGAGGCCTTCAGCCAGATAAACCTTGCAGCTCAGAACCACAGTGAAGGAGCTTTTGTCAGCAGGTAGGATTATAAGGTCAGGACCAGTTTTTATGTGGTGGATTGTGATTCTTTCTGCAGATGTAAGGTTAGTTTGCATGTTAATTTATTTTTGGAATGATGGTGAGTCAAGGTTCAAGGCTAAGAAATTCTGGAAGGTTAACATGTGGTGATTTGGATGCAGTGGGTGTTGGTCATGGATGGATGGAGGAATAAACTGAATCAGGCATTGTTCAACATTGGTTGTGGGTTAAATGTGATATGCAGGTGTTAGGGAGCATTCAAGATTGGTGTTGTGTCAAGTCTGACAGGAAGGATTGATAGGGTGACATGTATCCACTATAGTGAACAAGAATAGGAGACAAGGTCATTAACAAGTAAAGATTGATTGAATATGGGATTGGAGCAAACCTGTCTACTAACTGCAATACCCCCACTTTGACAGCTGCCACCTATTCAATACCAAGAAGTCCTATCCATATAGGCTAGTCACCTTAAGGGGTCCCTTTCAAAATGTTCTGACAGTATCAGTGACGCCTTCTCAGAATAAAATTACACTCCAAACTTGTGCAGGAACAGATCTCTCATGCCTTGTCTTTCCAGTCACCCATCACCTTCCATAGTCCCACTGTACAGCCACAAAGGAGCTTTCTCCTTGTGACTCACTACCATCCAGGACTGGTGGAACTGAATCATATTACCAGCCATAATTTGACTACCTCTCATTGTGCTTTGAAATGTGGGATATATTACCCACACCTTCCCACACTTTCCACAGTGGTATTCTGCTGTCCACCAAAACTACACATCCATGTTCATCCCTGCCCCAGCTCTGCTCCCTAGCCTTTGCTTATGGCTCATATCCTTATTACACACTGAGATGCAAGACTTGTCCCATACATTCTCCCACCATGACCTACTCCAGTCATTTCACAAGTACCACCTATACCATCAAAGGCAGGACTTCATGTGAAGCCAGTTATGTGACAGACAACCTAAGCTCCCACCACTGTGCCTCATAAACAGCTCGTTGATTGTCATGCCCATGTATATCTGACTGAATGAATGACCACCAACAAGCTGTGCCCAAAAAAAACAGCTGCACCATCCAGTTTCTGAGCACACTGCCCAAAACAATGTTATTTACTTCACTGACTGCTTCACAGCCTCTGCCTTCTGTATCCTTCCTACCAACACACACAGGTGGTAACTCTCCCTGCATTATATCATGTGTTCCTGTAAGCCCTCTGGCCTCAGTTACTGTTAGTCACTGTCCTTCATCCACCAATCCCTTTACTTGCTCCCACTCCAACACTACACAGCCTTTTATTCCACCTATGCACATGAGTCTATTTACTTCTCTCCTTTTCCAGTGTCCTTGTCCCCCTTCCCTCCAACCACTATCTAATCACACAACTGTACCTAGCTGTCCTATCTTCTTCTCACCACATACCTGCATGCTTCCACAAGTAACACGTTACTGTCTCCCACCTCTGCCCTGCTATCCCTCCCCCTCCCCACCCAGCCTCCACCATACCACTACTGCCCAGAGAGCTTCTCTCATCATCCTCAGCAGCCAGAGACAGTGGTCATGTGCGTGTGTGTGTGTGTGTGTGTGTGTGTGTGTGTGTGTGTGTGTGTGTGTGTGTGTGTGTGTGTGGTTTCTACCTTAGAAGAAGACCTTCTGGCTGAAAGCTTACTTTTATTGGAAACTTTTGTTGTGCCTGTCTGTAACTACATGTCTTCAGTAGCAATCTAACCTTTTCATAATATAATCTGTATTAAATACACACATAATTTAAATGCTACCATCTCCTAGTAAATATAGTGACCTTAACATCTTGAATATTAATGAAATTTGCATCCCAAGGTCTGGCCATCCTAACTAGAGCAGTACGAACAAAGCAGAGATTACTGCTAGCATTCACTCACAAAATTTTCTCTGATACAAATGAAATGAATTTATTTGACAGTCCTACACTTCATGTAGATCAGTTCTATATAGTACCTTGAGGAAATTAAACCTAATGCCTTATTATTGTAGCTTTTTGCTAATAAGATTTCAGAGCTTGCCAAAAGCATTAGACATCCACTAACTCACAGCGAGCAGTGTCACTTCCAGTCTGTTCCTTAGTGTTCTATAAACCTTATAGGGTAGAGGAAGGAAGAGCATTGCCACTACATGCCTTTTACATGAGGGTAGATGAACATTGCTCACTGCAGGTGACCTCTCTGTGTCTTACACTTCATGTGGGTCAGTTCTATATAGTACCTTGAGGATATTAAACCTAATGCCTTATTATTGTAGCTTTTTGCTAATAAGATTTCAGAGCTTGCCAAAAGCATTAGACATCCACTAACTCACAGGGAGCAGTGTCACTTCCAGTCTGTTCCTTAGTGTTCTATAAACCTTACAGGGTAGAGGAAGGAAGAGCATTGCCACTACATGCCTTTTACATGAGGGTAGATGAACATTGCTCACTGCAGGTGACCTCTCTGTGTCTGCTTTAAGACTGGGAGAAGTTAATTTGGTACTCCAAGCCGACACCACTAGAATACCCTCTGGCTCTAATGGAGCATGTTTGAAAGGAATCTGCAAACCTGGTTATTTTTCCACACTCATACAGTAGGAAATTGCAGTAGCAAAGAATTAATTATACATGAAAGCATTTTCCTTCAGCATTGGCTGTGTGGCAAACTTCCATTAGTACAAGAATTAAATGCAGTTAGTTGCTCAAGTAATTGGGGTCCATATTGTACACAAATACCATGAACACCATGAAAGCAGGACTTGACTGAGTGTCTGGAGGTGGTCAGCCGAGATGGCTCACCCCTCGTAATGATGGAACAGTAACTGTATATTGCCAATGGGAACTGGAGACCCTCACAGTGGAAGGCAGTGGCAGTCACAATAGAGCCCTTCAATTGGTCCTCTGGTCAGAAACACCAGAGTTTACGAGGGTTGAATTAAATGTAATGCATCCACCTTTGTTAATTGATTTTGGATGGGAATATTTTAATAAATCAAACACATAAATACTCCTTAGAATGTGATCTTTAATTACCAATATTCACTTTTCCACATAATCATCAGCTAATTGGATACATTTCTGCCAATGATGAACAAGTTTTCTGAAGCCGTCATCGAAGAAGTCAACACTCTGTTTCCACAACAACAGTCTCACACTTTTTTCAATGTCTTCATTAGATGCCTAATGATGTTCCCGGAGATCATCTTTCATTATTGGGAACAGATGGAAGTCAGACGGTGGTAAATCTGGACTGTATGGAGGATGCCGTATGGTGATGAGATTCAGTCTCTTAAGTTCTGCTATGGTGGTACATGAAGTGTGTGGTTTGGCATTGTCATGCTGCAGGAAAACATTTCCCTTTTCCTTTTGGGACCTTGTTAGCCATCATTACAGTGTTTGCAGCTTTGTGATATAATGCTCTGAATTTATTGTTGTTTCACAATCAAGGAAATTGACATGGATAACACCATCTGCATCCCAGAACACTGTGGCCATGATTTTTCCAGCTGAGGGCTGCGTCTTGAATTTCTTTTTCTGGGATGAGTCTGTGTAACGACATTCCATAGATTGACATTTCGTCTCCAGAATGTAATGGTGAACCCATGTTTTGTCTCCTGTCACAGTTGAATGGAGAAAGGTGTCACCTTCATTCTCATAACGCGCCAGGATGTCCTGGCAAATTTCAAGTCTGTGCGCTTTCATTTCAGGAGTCAGCACCAGGGGGTACCCATAGTGGACAGATCTTACAATATCCAAGCAAAGCAATAATGTGACCCATACGTTCTTGTGAAGTGCTGATTGTGCTTGCAATTTCTCTGATGAATCTCCTTTGGGGTGACACCTTCTTCTGTCAAGACTTCAATGACAGCATGTTGCTTAAATCGCATTGACTGACTGTTTGCACAGGGTTCCATATTTAGCATTGAATGCTTGTGTTGTTACAATGTAAAGGCTTCCTGCCAACTGGAGCTGTAGAGAAGAGGCTATGGAACAAGCCAGTACCTGCCACATACCAATGCTGACAACTGTTGAAGAGTTACGAAGGTGGAGGTATTACTTTTCAGTCAACCTTCATAAAAGTCCCCAGAGTGAGACTTGCTGTTCTGTAGAACCTCATAGACAGCAAGATGAGTAATCAGAATGTGCTGTGGTGGTGATATTCCCGATTGATTCTCGATCATTAGGCCTTCGAGTGGTGTTTCTTGCTCCGTTGCGAGGCACCTCCTGGCGGCGGATGGTGCCGTTTCTGCCCGGTGGCATGAGCGCAGGCAGTCAAGTTTGGTCGTGAGCGGCATGAGCATTGCCTTTTGCAACAGACGGTGAGTCCCTCCACACTGTCACTGGCTGGGGCTGTTGTTACTCGCTGCTCCCCAGGTCGGTGGTTGAGTCGCTGCCTGATTACCAGCTTTCCTGCCCTGTCTGACTGCTCTTTGCTAAGGTATGAGTGATGATACTCGTGCTGGATCATCTTTCTCATGGTGATTTCCCTGGACCACACCTTGGCAGGAGCTTGTGGCTGTGCTGCTCCTGGATATAGTTTATAGAGGAGTACTTTTCCGTCCTTGGAAGTTTGGTGCTGTTTGTGTGTTTCAGCGTGCTATGGCTAAGAAGATTATCTACAATGTTATGATTGTGTTGGAAACGTGGCAAAACACCAGTGTTTGTGTTTCTCAGCATTCTGTGGGGTGATGTACCTTACTTAGTGTGTTGTTCTTGGTGTCCTATTGTGCTGTTGCAAAACTTTGTTTAATCTTTTCCCTCCTTATTCTTCTGCAGAGTGCCGTTGGATCTTGTGGCCTGTAATTTCGCTTGTGCCAATTTCTGTGGTTTTGGGGGATAATTGATTAAATTATGTTTTGGAATTTATGGGATTCTTTGTGTTTGTCGGGGCTTTTTGCTGGCCTGTGCCCGTACAATTTACCGTTCCCTGACCCGGGCATCATACGTAAAGTTTAAGGTGAGTGAATTTTGGTAGTTCCCATCCAGTGGTTCGGTGGGCCCCATAACGAATTGTTTTCTTTGCACCCTGCTGGTCCTATCTCCCTGGCTTAAGGTTGGTTCCACTGTGCCCGTGCACGAGTGTGTGTGTTGGCGATGGTGATTGTTTCCTGACTTGTTTACAGTATCGTGCCGACTTATCTGCATAGACTGCTGAATCTGTAGTTTGGTCTATGCCATGTTACAGTTATTTCAAGTTTGTTCACACACTCACCTTGGTAATGACATCTGCGCACCTATGAGATTGAATAATGTGTAGAACTATTGTAAGCTGGTGGTTGTTGCCGTGTGTGTGTTAAATTTTAACTTGTATTTGAGTTTTGGTGTAATTGTATTTTGTTAACTGACCTAATTTTATCTAGCATACCGCTGTGATGTCAGAAATGTTACAATCTAGCCTTGGGCTCCTTGTGAATTTTTATGTTGATAACTGTTTCAGCATTTTAGTGTAGTGATTTATATTTTACGTTTTGGGGAAATTTTATCTTGGCAAATCCCTGGGGTTAAATTGTGCAACTTGTGTCTATGATGTATGGAAATGTTGGCGTGTACTGCACTTTCTTGTTAGGTCTATCACTTATTGTTTTACTAAAGGAATTAAGGGATATTTGTTGAAAGTGTTTTTTAAAAAAAAATTTAACAATCATAAATTTAATCTTACCTGTGAAGCCATATTTGTGGAGAGTTGTTATATAAATTTCATTGTCTTCCCAGCTTGCCCTTTGCTACTGTATTAAAAGTGTTTGTTATTTAGATTAATCACAGCTGCTTGCCTTAAAGAACTAAAGCTGATTTTGAAAGATTGAGAATTAGTGTATCTGTTCACTCCAATAAAGCCACCCTGTTAAAAGAAAAATTTTGGTGCTACCATTTGTTTCCCCCTTGTTCCCCTTCCACAGCTCAGAGCAGACTGACATAAGTTCCTCCTCCAGGTCAATGTGCTCCCATCTGATGTAGTTGCTTTGGCAATGAGCAATATTTATGAGAGACTGGCCTGTCTTCATCATGATACTGTCAGGCAATAATCACACTAGTTGGCATGGCAGCATCAGGACACTGAATATTTGCCCTTTCATATGACTTACACTTTCTTATTTAAACATGTGTGACCACCAGAATGGTGGCCCCTTCCCCCTGCTTAGGCATCTGAGACTATGCTCCTCTTAATGGTGTGTTCCAATCAGGTCGATAGTGTGGCCGTAATATCTGCATTAACAGCGGTGCCCACAAAACTTCATGTCAGAGTGCTATAAAAATTCTAGTAGAAGGCTTACACTGATCTGCCAGAACATTATGACCAACTAACTAACAGCCGGTATGTCCACGTTTAGCACAGATAACAGTAGCGACACATCATTGTGTGGAAGCAATAATGCCTTGGTAGGTTGCTGGAGTGAGTTCCCATGACATCTGCACTTACAAATCACCTAATTCCTGTAAATTCTGGGGAGACAGACCAATGACCTCTGGTGCTTAAGTTCAATCACGTTCCAGATGTGTTTGATTTGGTTCAGATCTGGCAAGTTGGAGGGCCAGTGCATCAACTGGAACTATGCACTGTGTTCCTTGAACCACTCCATCTCACTCCTGGCCTTTTGGTATAACACATTATCTCATTGCAAAATGCCCCTGCTGTCGGGAAAGATGATCATCATGAACGGGTGTAAATAGTCTGCAAACGGCATATGATACTCCTTGGTCATCATGGTGCCTCGCAGGAGCTCCACTGGACCCATTTATGCCCTAATGAATGTTCCCCAAAGCATAATTGAGCTGCCACCTGCTTGTCTCTGTCTCTCAGTACAGGTGTCAAGGAACTGTTGCTTGGGAAACAACAAATTGGCGGCCTCCCAGCAGCACAATAAATAAGGTGTCAGAATTCATCAGACTGTGTGATGCTCTGCTGCTGCACTAACATCCAGTGCCAATGTTCATGTGCCCATTTCAGTTGCAGTTGTCAATGTGATGGTGTTAACATTGTCACACAAATGAGAAATTGGCAGCAGAGGCCCATCGTTAGTAGTGTTTGGTGCACTGTGTTTTCAGACACCCTTGTACTTTTCCCAGCATTAATTTCTGATGTTCTGCCACAGTTAATCACCTGTATTGTTTTACCAGTCTGCCCAGTCTATGATTCCTGATGTCTGGACATGGTTTCACCATGTGTTGAAGACACTCGCCACAGCACTCCTCAAACATCTGACAAGTCATGCAGGTTCTGAAATACTCGTGCTGAGCCTCTGGGCTATAACAATCTGCCCTCAGTCAAACTAAGAGAAAGCCTTCCCCATTCTGGACAGCACACTCACCAATACTACATGCACCATGCATGTATCTGACTAGCAGTCACTCCTTACCAGGTGACATTGCTATCACCTTGGTTGGTTTGTACTGAGAGTGGGTCAGTAGTTATAATGTTGTGGCTGATCAGTGTAAATGAATCGAGAGGCATACATTGGTCAGTCTCATTTCTGTGTTCAATACTTTTTCATTTAAGTGTTCAATATTTTTATGTTAGAAGAGAATTTGTTATCAATTGTTAACCCACTAAACACCCGCTCTTCACATTTTCCACTGGGTGTTTCTCACATGTAGAAAAGTATCGTCTCCACTACATTCCCCTCATCTCACATGGAAACATTTTGTATGTATACAGTTAGGGAGTGAGGTAGGCCATTAACCCTGAACTTGCTCCAGCATTCATAATGAAGATGATTCACATGTTTTAAAAACAAGACTCTAATAATCCTGAAGAAGATTATCATTGACAGGTTATGTCTCATCACCGCATTAGAGACATTGATTCCCATTATTTTTATTGTGAAACAAATCTCCTGTCTGCAAATGGGGCCAATGTAATATTAATACATAGACTGCATGGCAATCTGCAGAAGCAAGGCTACTATCTGACCTAAACTAAGTCTTGTAATTTTTACATCAGAATTAAGGTCAGTCAGCCCACTCATAAAATCAAAATGTGACGGCAATCTACCTAGGTCTATGTATACAACCATTGAGCCCATGTAACTTACCATGACCCCATATTTTGTGTAAGTTTCTGGATTGAACCATGACTGAATTGTGTCCAACATGCAACATTGTGTTGCATAGATTTGTATATTCTAGCTAGAAACTAGACCCCAGGTTTTTTGCTTGTTGTATTTCCATACCGAGATGTTTATAGCAGCATTAATTGCAGGCCTTTCATAAACAGTGTTGATAAAATTATTTGAATACCCTGGAAGGTCAGGCATAACAAAGTTGTGGTACCTTGGTACCTGCCATCGATAGTGTTTACATATGCCAACTGATCAGCTGATGTAGCAGAGCAAAATATGAAAAGGAAATATGTTGGTAATGGTGAGGTGTCTAGTAGGAACAGGCTGCATCTCATTATACTCATGGGTAAGACCTGTATTTCAAATTGCATAGAGTTAAGAAGAAACATTTTTGAGATTTTATATTTATGTGTAATCAATCGTGAATTGATTGGTAAGTTAATCCTCAGATGACAGACATAGTAATTAGGCTTTGAAAAAGACCAAAGAAATATTTGATGCCATAATTAAACCTGTTAAGAGATGCAAAAATTGGTCAACACTAATTATCATCATTTGAATATATTCAAGAATCTCTTTAATAGTATTCTTGTGAGTTGTAAGACCGATTCCAAATCCACTACACAATGGCGAATGTTTATTTTTTGGAGGTGGAGTTCAGTACATCAGAAATATCATTAACAACTTGAGTAATGTCTTGTGTAGAAAGTACTTCAAGGGCCGTATTGTTAGTCATGAAAATGGGAATGATGCTATCCACACTGCCTTGCTTATGCAGTTACACTAAAGTGCAGTGTTAGCTGTTTGATACAGAAAATGTTTTATTTGTAAATTTTTCTACATCCATACCATATGTGACAGGTACAGCACACATTGCAGAGTTTTGGACAGCCTTGATTAGCTACTAGTCATAACTGCATAGTAACTGTAACAAACTGGTTGATTATAGAACCCTCATATCAAGACAAATTAAACGTTGGAATGTGGACTGACTGCTGTGCCCTCCAACAATAAATGTAGGACAGCTTCAATGCTACCCGGGCTTCAGGTAAATTCCTTAATGCATTTGTGAAGTGTTTCCCCACATGGCAAAGGGATTTGTCACTTTTGCCACTAAGTGTAGGATTTTTGGAGTAGGGTTCTTGAAGTTAAAGTGTGGGCAGTGTCTCCTGAATTCCATGTTAGCCTCTGTTTCTGCTTAACAGATGACTCAGAAGTGTAGAAAGCATTGTGTGAAAATGTTTTATACCAGCACGGATATGACATGTGGTTTTATCTCTCATATAGGTTAACCTATTTGTCCCCCTGTAAGGATACAAGAGAGATTAATATTGCCTCTCACTGGCTGCACCACTGGTCTTTCAGATAATAAATGAAAAGATAAGTAGAGTAGATCTTTCAAAATGTTCACATGTAACCATTTTGTATGTTTATTTATGAAGTTTGATTCCTATCACTATGGACCAGGCCACATTACAGATCAAAAATGGTTGTGTAGGTCTCCTTGTACTATTATTTGACAGATAACTTTTTTATATTCTGCCAATAGGAAGAGAATCAGGAATTAATTGGCACACCAACAAATTGTTTACAAGGCACATGGAATGATGATAATTGTTTTGATGTATTTCATCTCGTTACATACACTATTCAGATCATGTGTTCTGTTGTACTGGAGACATGCTAACATATAATTTTAGGGATTTAGTTTACAGGATTAAAAATAATAACAAGCAATTTTCTAGCAGTACAACACTTTTACATTTCTGTACAAAAAAAATTGTTAATTACAGAAATGTTACTTGCCCTGTTTAAATTATCACCTATCATTCATAAACTTCTCCACTGAATAATAACATTCTCCACTAAGATTTCATGTAATTTTTTATTTGGATGAGCAATTTCCATGCTCAGAATATCACAGCCATTTAATTTATTATATAATTTCATGCTAATGTATTGAGGATTCATAAAAAATAGCTTTAATCAGTGTGGAGGGAGCATAAAATTTTGTTTTTGCCTAGTAGTCTAAGTGTGTTTGAAGTGAAATTCCTTGAAAAGTTCATGTTTACTGTACAGGAAAATAAGAATTTCAAAAATGTATAGTGATGCGACAGATAATATATTTACTTTTTTAAACAATAGGTGACCTGAGGTTCTTGGATGTGTGGCACACATCTTCCTAATGATTCTTTTCTGAAGATTTAATATCCGTGCCATATGACTTGAATTACACCAAAAAATTATGCCATATCTGATGACAGATTTGAAGTAACTATAGTACACTATTTTTCAGCTGTCCATGTCTATTGCATCATGTAATATTCCCATTGCAAAAGAAAGGCTATTTAATTTGTTAACTAAATATTCTGAGTGTGCCTGCCAGCTTAAGTTTTTGTCCAAGTTTAGTCCTAAGAATTTCACTGTGCTTGCTGGTTCTACCTTCTCATATTTATATGAGACACGGATCTCACTTGGTTTAGATTGTTTTGTTTTGAACTGTGTGAGTTGTGGTTTTGAAATGTTTATTTTCAGACCATGTAATTGAACAGAAACTAGGCTTCTAGGGAATCCAAATTGTTTACAACACAGTCAGCGATTTCTGCAGAGCTATTTTTTTCAGTCAGCACTGAAGTGTCATCTGCAAATAGGGCTGACTTTGCATTGCTATTCAAGGGTAAATCATTTATATAAAACAGTAACATAATTGGTCCCAAAACCGAGCCCTAGCGAACACCTAGAGAAATAACTACCCATTTCGATGAGTAATTTTCAGAGTCAGATGTTATTATAACTCTTTGCTTCCTGTTTCTCAAATATGAGGTCAGCCACTGGAGGGCACTCCCACTGATCCCATATCTCTCTAATGTATAGAGTAGTATTGAGTGATTCATTGAATCGAATGCTTTGCTTACGTTGCAGAAGATACCTGCAACTTTGCTGCTGTTATCCAATGAGGTGCTAATTCTTTCAACAAATGTGTTTATTGCATCAAAGGTACTTTTTCATTTTTGGAAACCAAATCGATTTTTATCAATGATATTGAATTTTGAGACAAAATTTAGTACTGTGTTGCAGCAAGCTTTTCAAATAACTTAAAGAAAACTGACAGGATAGAAACAGGCCTTCTTTTGGGCCTTTTTTGTGAACTGGTCATACTTTGGCATACTTCAGTAACTATGGAAAGCATCCCTGCTCAAACAATTACACATCCTCTGACAGAAATAATTAAACACCATTTTAATTACTTTAGTTGGTATACCATCAAATCCTGCAGAATTTTTATGTTTCAGAGACAATATAATATCTTCTACATCTTTTGGTGTAACATTTGTAAATGCAGAAAGCTGTTCAGAATTTTGAGTAAGGCCAAATAAGTGCACATTATCCTTATAAGTAGCCACATTTACATTAGATTTAGCTGCATTTATCAAAATTTATCAATGTTACTTGTCAAGTCTATCACTGAGTCTAGTAGTCACTGAATTAAACTC
Source organism: Schistocerca piceifrons (assembly GCF_021461385.2). Taxonomy (NCBI): domain Eukaryota; kingdom Metazoa; phylum Arthropoda; class Insecta; order Orthoptera; family Acrididae; genus Schistocerca; species Schistocerca piceifrons. The sequence continues at coordinate 112,894 of NW_025728796.1, read as the reverse complement.
AGGATTATTTGACGATATGAGCAAGTGATAACAATAGACCACACATTGTAGAGAGTACTGAAATGCTGGAGCTAGTTACATACTGACTGAGACTTAACTACAAGAAAAAATGAGAAGTGTAATTATGGTTGCCCACATTTCATCATTATATAGGTACATGCTAGAATATTACGTGCTTTTGGTTATTTGTTTATTATTTGAAATTTCCCGAGATCAAATTATTCCTTTTTGAATAGATGTAATAATATCAGACTTTTCTTATCAAATTACCTATATGAGCAGTAGCTATCAAAATACACAGAACCAATTTATGCTTACACAATGGGAATTCCTGACTCTTAGGTATGGCATCCTTATTATTTTATTAAAATCTGGATATTAATAATTATACAATTCCTCATTATGGCAATTATATATTTGTTATGGGTGTCTTTTGGTTCAGAAAATTTAGATCATCAGTAGTATGTTAACAGAGTCTAGAAATTTGTGGTGATTTGGTCACAATAAACCTGAAAGTTCAGGCTAATTGAAATATTATACAAATTATATCTTCTGAATTAATTAGGTTTGAGCTAAAATAAAGATGTCTTGGAAATGAGCAAAAATTGGTCTACAGTTTAGAGATAAACTACTTTACTGAATCTGTTTATTAGCTCACTAGATTTTTATGGATGCCTTATAGACTGAAAACTTTGAAATATGTCATTCCCAGCAAAGCTAATTAATACAAAACGTTGAGAACAGTGAATTGCATAATCTAAATAAATGGGTTTCACAGGAGAAATTAATTAACATTAGTTTTTAAATTCATGTAATGTGTGCCCAATTAATGGATTTGGGAAGAATAATAACAAGGGGGGAAAAACTAGTACAGATTGTAGCTAGGAGTGTAAAAGACTAATTAGGATGGCCAGTGCCAAACCTGCTTTGTCACATTCATTAATGAAAGAATATTGCAAAGAGCATTTGTTTTGCTTATCAAGGATATTTCATTTCTTTTTAGTGCCACTAGTTTCTCTGGCTCCCTTCCCCATGAGGCTGATATTTCAAGATATCAACCCGTTATAATTTTTCTGTATATTAACTTTACCAATATTGTGCTAAGTTGTTTCTAAGACATTAGAAGTTTCATCAGGTTGCCCTCTATTCCATTATTTTGATTTGTAAATAAAAGATTTCAGTTATCAGTCATTCAGCTATATTCCAAAGGGCAACTAATAGCTGAAATCTCTCATTTACAAAACATTAAGAGACTGTTTATCATCAGAACATGACATTCTGACCTCACCTGTACTCCGTCAAGGGATCCTAGCTCCTTTCATAATCTAGAAGGGACGAGAAATCTCAGCCAATCAGTTCCAACATCTCTCAAAACACAATTTTCAAAACTTGTCTAGTGGTCTTCAGTCAGTAAACTGGTTTGATGCAGCTCTCCTTAACAACCCAGAAAAACCATTTACTGCTAACTCTACTTTTGCATCGAATCTCAGTAAATCTTGGTGTTCACTTAAATTATATGCCCTTAAAATTATGTATATGGTAAGAAGTACAACTAACAGAGAATTTGATGCTAACTAATGCCATTACCACATGCAGTCCAGTTTAATCTGTGTTCAAACTTTTCTCCTCTGCACAATTTTTTTTCTTAACTTTCATTAGTTCTTGTGGTTGGATTGGCAAGGTTCCCTCTCTCTCATGGCCACTGCATGTGGTTTCACTAAAGAGCGAAACAGAACATCCATCATTAAGAACCACCAGACAAAAAAAACTTGATTTTTTTAATACAGAAAGACTTTATTTTTTTTGTAATCAGATGGTGAACCACAAAAGCTCAGTGTCTGTCATTTTGTTCCAACAACAATACCCTTATACCTTCAAGATGTACAAAATCTGCTCTCCTAGACTCTATCTCTTGCAGCAGCCACCACTTCTTTTGTCACTGCTTTGAGGGACTGTAACTCATATGATTATTTCCTGATTCCACGAATGTAATGTGTATCATCTATGATCTTTACACTTCTCTGTGGCAGAAATATCTCTTGGGTTTGGGTGTTCCTTCTGAACTTACTGTTATTATTATTATTATTATTATTATTATTATGCATTTGTGAACTTGGAGAGCCCAGTCTCTGGCAATCAAGGAGTGTGAAGGATAAATTTCATAACTGAGTAAGACTCAGTTATTTACTCTGTATAGCTGAAGCCAGAACTTTATTAATCAGTCCTGCAGACAGTGTGGTGTGTCAGAAAGTATGCTTCATTTCGAACTTTATATCCAAAGACATTGGTCAGACTTACAAAAATCACATTATTTGAAATTTCGGAGCATTACACGTTTTAGACGAGCTCGCAACAGTTGTGAACATGAACATATGGCAGTAGGTGTGACACTTGGAAGCAAGAGGCCCAGATGTCTTCTGAAAATGCCTTGTGAAGACCAGCACATCAGCCTTGTGCTTGTGACCTATAGAGTGTGAGGAGCTAGTGAGTAACTGCCCAAGTGCATGAGTGTGTACTCTTATCAGTTTTCTGAAACATTTGAAACATCCACTTCAGAAGGAAAGAGTCATGTGTTGCCCGACTTGCACGTATCCCACACAACATAGTTGTGTTCCAGCTCCTCTAATCTCCTTTTGGTACAGTTATTTGTCTATAGACAGGGTGGTCCATTGTTAGTGACCAGGCCAAATATCTCACGAAATAAGCATTAAATGGAAAAACTACAAAGAGCGAAACTCATCTAGCTTGAAGGGGGTAACCAGATGGCACTATGGTTGGCCTGCTAGATGGCACTGCCATAGGACAAACAGATATCAACTGAATTTTTTAAAATAGGAACCCCCATTTTTTATTACATATTCGTGTAGTATGTAAATAAATATGAATGTCTTATTTGGACAACTTTTTTCACGTTGTGATAGATGGCGCTGTAATAGTCACAAACATATAAGTATGTGATATTACGTAACGTTCCACCAGTGCAGACGGTATTTGCTTTGTGATACATTAACTATGTTAAAATGGACCGTTTACCATTTGGAGAAAAGGTTGATATGGTGTTGATGTATGGCTATTGTGATGAAAATGCCCAACGGGCGTGTGCTATGTATATTGCTCGGTATCCTGGATAACGACATCCAAGTGTCTGGACCATTAGCAAGATAGGTATGTTATTTAAGGAAACAGGAAGTGTTCAGCCACATGTGAAATGTCAGCCATGACCTACAACAAATTATGATTCCCATGTAGGTGTTTTAGCTGCTGTTTTGGCTAATCCGCACATCAGTAGCAGACAAATTGTGAGAGAATCGGGACTCTCAAAAACATCGATTGTACCCGTACCATATTTCTATGCACCGGAAATTGCATGGTGATGACTTTGAATATCATGTCCAGTTCTGTTACTGAGCACAAGAGAAATTATGGGATGAGGACAGATTTTTTACTCGAGTCCTATTTAGAGATGAAGCATCATTCACCAAAAGCGGTAACGTAAACTGGCATAATATGCATTATTGGGCACTGGAAAATCAATTATGGCTGCGAAAAATGGAACATCAGAGACCTTGGCAGGTTAATGAATAGTGTGGCATTATGGGAGGAAGGATAATTGGCCCCCATTTTAGTGATGGCAATCTAAATGGTGCAATGTATGCTGATTTCCTAAATAATGTTCTACCAATTTTACTACAAGATGTTTCACTGCATGACAGAATGGCAATGTCAATCCAACATGATGGATGTCTGGCACATAGCTCACATGCAGTTGAAGCAGTATTGAATAGCATATTTCATGACAGGTGGATTAGTTGTCGAAGCACCATACAATGGCCTGCACGTTCACCAGATCTGACGTTCCTTGATTTCTTTCCATGAGAAAGTTGAAGGATATTTGCTATCATGATCCACTGACAACGTCTGAGAACATGTGTCAGCACATTGTCAATGCATGTGTGAACATTACGGAAGGCGAACTACTCATTGTTGAGAGGAATGTCATTACATGTATTACCAAATGCATTGAGGTTGACGGACATCATTTTGAGCATTTATTGCATTAATGTGGTATTTACAGGTAATCATGCTGTAACAGTATGCATTCTCAGAAATGATAAGCTCACAAAGGCACATGTATCTCATTGGAACAACCAAAATAAAGTGTTCAAACATACCTACATTCTGAATTTTAATTTAAAGAACCTACCTGTTACCAACTGTTCATCTAAAATTGTGAGCCATATGTTTGTGACAATTACAGTGCCATCTATCACAAAGCAAAAAAGTGGCCCAACTAAAACATTCATATTTCTTTATTTAGTACCCAAATATTTAATAAAATGGGGGTTCCTATTTAAATAAACACAGTTGACACCTGTTTGACCTATGGCAGTGCCATCTAGTGGGCCAACCATAGCGCCATCTGGTTTCCCTCTTCAAGGTAGACGAGTTTTGTTCTTTGTAGTTTTTTTGCTTATTTCATGATATATTTGGCCCAGTCATGATTAATGGACCACCTTTTCTAACAGTACTTTTTCAGCTAGCTGTTGTGGTTTTGCATCTACCCATAAACGAGTTTACATCTCATCAACTTTGCACACTTTCAATTTACACTCTTAGTTCTATACACTGAATGGGGCACAGCAGCTCAACCAGAAGCTTGCCTACTTGCTCTATACGACAGTCTTTCTCAGGATTGATTGTTGACAGAACAGGCCAGTGTTTGTCATACTACTCTCCACTTATGTATTGTACTGAAGGATATAGTCAGACTTTTTCACAACACCTCTCTTGTTTTCTACCCTCTTCATCATAGATGCATGTACAGTACGAACAATTTGCAGCACCCACTTACCCTTCCATCCATGTAAAACTACATCACCCTTCTGGCAGTACACACTTTCCCTTTCTTGGGATATTTCACCACAGTTGAAAGCTCAGATGGAAGTCGTGGTGGTCCACACTGCCCCAACAGAAGCTAGTCTTAAGTGCAAGCAGGTTATCTCAATTGTCACACTGTATATTGGGACAACTATTATAGCAATTTCTATCAGGAGAACTACAATTACCAAGTGAGGCATTTAAAAGAGTTTATCAGAATACTTGGGAAAATACACATCAGATTAAAAACAACTGGTAATAAACATTGTTCACCTCGAAGAGGAGCATCCATTAATGTAACACTCGGCCCTCATGCACAACCCCCAGGCTTGGGAAGGGGGGTGACTTTGCAGTCTCAAATAGGGACCCCAGTTTTGTATAGCAGATATGGATTTTCTGTGAAAAGATGTGTAACTTTTACACATAGCATTTCTTTCGCTTTACGATGGATAGCACTATAATTGCACACATGAAAATGGCCTGAAATTGTTGTGAAATGAAAATATCTTACAAAAATAGAAATATCATAAGGAAAATCAAAGTATATTATTTGATATTTGAGAAAATGCTATCATGTGGCACTGTCTGCCCTCCCACAATGAATTCTTTGACTACGTTTAGTGTTACTCAGAAATGACGATGCAGACGTAGTAGTAACATGTTGCCTTCAGGATGCTCGGTTACTATGTTTCCCCTTGTCTCTCCTATCCCAGGTGCTCGATTACTCTGATTCTCCTCACCTCTCACAAGTGTTTCAGTGCAGCAAATGTTCAAAATATTGTCCGTTGTTTCTAATGCACACTGCAACTCTGTGTCTGAATCACAATCTGATATGTACTATTGTCTCTGGGCTAATGTTTGGATATTGATTGTGAATTTACTGCCATATATCTTTGAGGATTATTGGTACTTCTGTGTAAACTCTGTCTTTTAGCCATCCCCATAGGAAAAAATTGGCAGAGGTCAAATTGTGTGAACGTCCGGGCCACATTTGAGGACCTCACTCATGCAATCCAATGACTTGAATAGTTTCCATTCAAAACTTATCTAGGTAGTTGTAAATAATGCTCTGGGCATCCACCATGTTGAAATTATGTATCTAGTGTTGCTTGGTGTGGAACATTGTCCATTAGTATTTGTAAAACATTACCCACAATGTTGTTGTACATTTGGCAGTTGGATTACCTTCTGTGAAGTATGGGCCAATTACCTGCATACCTAAAATACTGCACCTAATGGTGACACTCCAGGGAGAATTGATGTTCGATTTGCTACACTCAAGGGGGATTCTCCACTGACCAATAATGCTTATTATGTGTGTTCACTTGACCATGATTCATAAAATTTGATTCATCTGAGAAAAGTATCTGTAAAATGAAATTATCATTGACTGCCAGTTGTTCCCATAGCCAGTTGCAGAAATATAGGAGGTTGTGACATTCATCACCTTGCAGTTCTTGATGCAGTGATAAATGAAATGGATGCCATTTGTGCACATGCTGTTGTGTAGAACAGTTCTTTGCAAAATTTCTGAACCTCACACAATTTACTGAGAACTAATTCAGCAGCTGCAACAAAAACATTCACTGTGTTATTTTCATTTGTCACAGGCCATGATGTGACTCCTTCTCTAGGTGTAACACTTCCTGTTTCAGTAAAAGATGCACAATACTGTGAAACATAATTGCAGATGGAACATTCCTATGAGGGAACAGAGTAGCATACCTTTGATGAGCTTCATCAACATTTCTCTGAGCCTGAAAATATGTAGCAGCGATATCGATCCTCTCTGCAATCTTTAACATGGTGGAACAATTTCAACAAGATGTGTGGAGTCCAAATCATTGAAGTCACATACATAGCCTTACCGCAGACTGAGTGCATGATCACAGTCTGTGCTTCATTTGATTGTGGGAGGTGTCACACAATAGCATTATCAAAAATATCAAAAAAGTACTTCAATTGTCCTAATCAGTTTTTTTTTATTTGAGATATTACCATTTTGCAACAGTTGTCACCTCATTTCCATATCTGCCAATAACAGCACCATCTATCATGAGACAATATGTAACCTGTTGTTGCCTCACATACCATTGGCACAAATAAGCTGTATTTCACCAGCTTTGCAAAATTGTAGGTCATGAACCACCTGCACCCTCTCCAAGATATAATGGCCTCATCAAGTGTGTTTATATACAGTCTGAGAATGAGCCCAAAAATACTGAAAAACTGGTCTGTCCTTAATAAAGCCTGTCTGCTGGATCATCCTGTCTGATGATAGGAGTTCCTGTCAATGGATCTGTGTTCCAGCACTCCTGATAACTGTCCTTTATTACATGACTCATTACAAGTCTTGGGTGTTGCTTCATATTGTGAAAATTCTTCTGAGATATAAGTTAGATTGTCTTATGAAAATATCATTCAGTTCATCACTGAAAAAGCAAACTACAACATCTGAAATACTTCAAGGATTGGGAACAACTATTTGGCCTGGCTGACATTCAAAAGTTTCCAAATGTATGACTGCATTGTCTTTAGTATAGCCATTACTTATATCCATTCCATGTAAACAAATGTCTGTCTCATCATCGCTACTAGCTTTGGGCCCTCTACATAAACTAAACTGCATAAATACCCATGTGTGTTGGTGAGTGACAGCAAACTCTCTGGCACTATAACTACTATTATCACTGATGCCATTGTGAATATTATTTGGAACATCTGATAATGAATCTGCATATTAATGATGAAACATTTCATTGTTGTACAAAGCACATTGCCAGTGGCTCAATGTCTTGTGCGTCAACTCCTGGTGCATAAGATTATTTTTGTATACATACAGATTTCACTACTAACATAATCAAATGTACTGACACTAATGTCTACACTTCAAATACACTGATACTAATGTCTGCACTTGTCCTTCACCATGCCTTGTTAGCAAATAGTTCAAAATTTACCAAACAAAAAGCACAGCATTACACAAATGACCCCCATGCAGGAAAACAAAAATTTTTGTGCCCTGACTGCTGCTGCTGGCCACTATAGTGCAGAGATCTCTGGGGACCATCATCTGTGTGTTAATACCTTACCCAACCAAGGAACAGTGACCAGAAGATGATGATACATGCTCTGCCTGTTCCCTACTGAACTATCTCACCTGACTGAGATCCTTAGTCTAGAGAATCTGCATTCCTCACCATGATGCCAAATATAATTCTATTCAATTATTTAAATGTTCCAGATGTGTGGAATATACAGGTTTGAACAGCAGTAATCAAACATCATTTCTTTTCAGTTACATATTGTTAAAATACTAACATAAAGCTACATTTTATATTTTGCATGAACTGATATGGTGACCACTACTCAACAGACCACCTTTTCTATGGCTTGCCAGGTTTCTGTTTTGTTCAGTTATTTTTCCTATAAATGTTAATCCATGAATTTATTATTACATGAACATAAAAATAAAAACAGTATGGTAAATAATTGAGGTATTGTCAATGACCTGGTCAAACTAGTGGATCACAATATCATTCAGGTGGGATAAAACACTGGTAAGTTTTCTAGGTTTCAAAATAAGAGAAGGAAATGGAGACCTAAAGTTCATATCTTTCATGTTCAATAATTAGGGTACCACAATTCCCAGGAGAATGGTAGAGCTATGTAGCTATGTAGGAAAAGGAGGGCACAGAGAGGGGGGGTGGGGGTGGCGATGGTCGTCATTGAAGTTAACATAGAATGTTCAACCATCTCAAGGAAGATCCTCATGCTCCCGTCCTATATCAGTCTCAACAAATTGGGTTGTTTGTACAATGGGAAGACAGTGTCCCCATTTAAAGCACCATATACTTCAGTATTGAAATCATTTTTCCTTAATAATCTTCAGAATTTCAACCACCCCCTGTTCCCGTCTGATATTATGCAAAGAGAAGTTTCATGTGCTTTTGCCTGAGGTATACAACTTCAGTAGCTTTCTGTCCCTCTGATAATCATAAAGAAACATCTTGTATGATATTTTGCTGTAGTGACATACTGAATTTCAAAATTTTACTTTGGAAATGCTAATGCCCAACGGGTTTGTTTGTCATGCGTTATTTGATAATTTAGTAAGAATGAAAGTGTCTCATGATCTGTGACAATGATAGTAAGTCTTCCCTGTAAGTAAAAGTGAAACCTTTGTGTGGAAGGGGGCAACCTTTTCTGTAACTGTGTACTATATCTACTAGTGAATGCAGGACTGACTCATGAATGTAACAGTACAGTGCTTGATGAGTCCATTAACCTTCATTAACTGATACATATCTGCACAATGGATAAATTAGTGGAATCATTACCAAGGTAGAAATTATTGATTAAGTCAGGATGATGAAGTGCTGTCACTTCACACAGTTGGTTTTTAATGCATTCAAATGCTTTTTGATGTTCTTTGTTCTATTTGCAGACAGTTCCCTTATTATAAATTCCATAAGCACAAGTGAATACCATGCAATTTCTGTCATTCTTTACGTCCTGGAACTTGTGAAACTGCGAAAAGACTTCACTTGTCTACAGCAGTTTGTTGCTGGATAATTTCTCACTGCATCCATTTTCATTGTATTGGATTCAATTCCACATGAGGAAATTACATGACTCTGGATAAAGTGACTTGGAAAATTCTGATTTATTGTGGTTGATTGTGAACCCAGCTCTCCTGAACACTTCTATTGCTTGGCATATAGTTTCTAAATGTTCTCTCCCAAGGCAGTACTAATGAGAATATCATCTATAAGTGTTGTGTGTGTCAGTATTTCTTCTCTGTAAACTTCATGATGTTCTCTCATAAAGGCCACTGATGATGCTGACAGCCCGAAAGGCATTCTTTAAACTGGTAGCATCTTCTGTTATTAAACTGGTAATATCTTCTGTTATGTAGAAAGGGTGTGTACTTCATCCTCCCTTCATCTGACAATAGCTACCAGTAACTACTTGTGAGGTTAAGACCTCTAAAGTACTTCACTTTTTTAAACTTTTGTTAAAGTCACCTAATTTTACAGTTTGTCACTTTGTGAAGTGAACTACATAATTTTCCAGCATGTGATGATAACTTGACACATGCTGCCATTCCTTTTTGTTACACTGTGGACTGAATTATGACATCCATAATTTGAGTGTTCAGCTACCTGATTTTTCAATATTCTCTTACTTGCTTTATTAACTGCTTCCTCTTGGCCAAAGGTATTAAGCCCAATATCCTACTGAATGTCTGATGATTCTTCACTTCATCTTTATGAATGCATTCAATGATCACACGAGGTGTTCTGAAAATAGATTGGTGTAACATCTTAATACTTCTACCAGTTCTTCTGGTTTAGCTTTGGGCATGGCCACTAGTGTTTTAATCTTGTTTTGAATTCTATTCTGATAATGATAAAGATGCTCTTTCTCCTGGAGACCAGCATCTTCCTCAGAGCTATTTAACATTGCAGTTCCCTCCTTTCATTGAAAACAAATCAACCTCATATTGACAAATGCAGCACCCTAATGACCTCCACACACAAATACTTACTATTTCCTCTTCTCTCCATTATTCAGCTTAGATGCATTCACAAAGTGCTTCACAATCAAAGAACTAAATTGATATGAAATCCAACTATTAATACACTCTGCCTATATTCACCTTCTTGAATTCCGATATTTAATAGTGCCTGAACTCCAAAGGGTCTACTTTGATTTGATGCATGCCACTAACAGGAAAAATTGAAAATGCAACCGGGTTATTCAGTAGTGAAAGTAGATTTTATGATTTAGTACTGAATTCACTAATGCACCCAATTTCTTTCTCTTTCTCTCCTTCCTCTCTGTACAACTCTCCTTCAATATCAGTGACATGTTTACAATTGATAGTGTTTATTGTGACTTCTCACTCATTTCCAGCTTTAGCTTCAGAACTGGTCATTTCCAAACCTTCATTTACCTTATCAAATCACAAGTTTTCAGATTACAGCCATGGCTTCTGACACATTCTGGCAATAGCTTTTGCTCTTCATCTCTGGCATTGGGTGGGATATTTTATTCTTTATCCATTGTTTTCCCAAGACCAAAATTTATTTAAAGATGTGGCTTCAAATTCTTTATTTTCGGAAATCTTTTGGATACCAAATACCCAAAACATGTGCTTCACATTGAATGTAGTTAATGCAAGCATATTATTTTATCCTGTTCTGTTTAATATCTCAGAAATATGTGTTGGGACTGTTTTATTAAGAGCATGACATGGAAACCATGTTTAGGTTCAAAATCTCGAAAATTCTATGCACTCATTCCATTAGCATTGTTAACCCAACTCAAATGATTGTAGCTACCATCAAATTCAGCGTTTTGTGGAGTAATCTCATCCAGTAAAAGCTCTTTACTTATTCCATCTATGACTGTCCAGCAGATTTCATCTGACTGAGTGCACAACTCATTGCACTGCATATGTACACCACCAATTATTTTAAAAAGTGACTCTTTGTAACATTCGAGGTGTTCTTGACTTCATAATTTTGGACCAAAATTTTATTCTGAATCTTTCTAGCTACCAATTTGTTTGCCCTCACTCTTCATTAAGGTGTGTGATAAATTCATTAATTTCAGTTTAAATACCTCGTGCCTGGTGTGGCACTTATTTTGGAGTTTATAATCCTTTTGATAAAGTGTATTAGTAATATTCACTTGCAAATTACCTGGGCCTCCAATAACTTACTGTAGTTGGCTTTCATTTTTTTCCAAAATTTTTGTATTCTTTGACTAATTTTTACGCAGCTGCTGTCCTTCCACCGTGACTTTCTCCTCCGAAAATTCTAATGCTTTGGATGACTTAAAGTAGTGAAGTATGTGTGTAAACTCCCACTTCTTTATCAATACGACTTACTTGAGATTGTCAGCCGACTTTCCCTGCTGGTTACTGGCGGCTGCAACCTCCTTTCTATTCTTCTCCCAAGTATATTTGCTAGGAACAGGAATTTTTCAAGAGTCTTTGTAAGCAGATGTATGCAGTTTCTTTTGCTTCACTTAACAACTTATAGTTGAACATCAAACTTTTACAAATTTCAGTCTCCACATAAACAAATACTATCAAGTAAATCTCTTCACATCGCCAAAGGTTAGAAACAAAGCAGATTTACGTGTAAGGTAAGGTTGGCTTGATAACCTTGTCCTCTCTCAGTATGAGTCAGAATACTCATCTTATCCTCTCCATGTCCATAACAAACAACAATTAATAATATCTCAACTGTTCTTCTTTTTCTAGTACAATAATCAAAGTTATAAAATATCATGGAATAATACAGAAGTTCCTTGAGTCCGTCATGCTCTCTCATTACAACTTCCTTTGTGCGACAACCAAACACTTGTTGGCACCATTGTGTCTGTGGTCTTCTTATTACACACTTCAAACCTGCACACACAGACAGGTGATGCACAATAAATAGGCTCTCCCACACTTATATTTAAAATATTGTGTGTTTGAGATGGTAGAAGGCTGACTGGTTCTAGAAATTATGCACAAATTCTTGAAGCACTATGAAATGTGTTTGCCATTTGTCTGCCATATGTGGCCACGCATTCTATGCCTCCTTCTTCGATGACTCATTTGATCACCAGTATAAGACATGTCCCTTTTCTCTGTTACCTCCTTGAGTTTGTTTTGGCTCTTGCTCTGGCAGTTTAACTTTAAGCTACCTGCAACTTCCCCAGTGGGTGTAAACCCTTCACCACCTTGGCTTATGTGGTGGACCATGTTCACCTTGATCTTCATTTGTTTCCTAAGGACACTACTCCAGCCTCGATCTACCACCTTCAGTTTCATGATCTTCGCATGGCACTTCGTGGTATTACCATTGCGTACACTGATGGCAGGAAATAAGCTGCTGCCCAGGCTGCAGCCCTCATACCTCAGCCCAACAGTTCCTATACTCCCTCCGATGATATGTGTGTTGCTGTCTGTCAGGAGGTGGTGTCACTTTGGCATCAACATTGGACCTCCCTTCATTGGAATAAGCTCCAGATTATTAAGCCTCTTCCCGTGGTTTGGAAGACCTCCTGTCGGTCCTCTTATCGGGAGGATGTCATCTTAACTATGTTGCGTATTTGGCACTGCTTTTTAGCCATCTCCATTTGTTATGTGGTGCTCCCCCACCACTTTGTGCTCATTATGCCCAAGTTTTTAACTGTCTGTAATTTCCTGATGGAATGTCCATTTTTTAACTGTTTATGTTCCCGCTTTGGTTTGCTGCTAGAGTTATCGACCATTTTAGTAAACAACGTGTGGCCCGTCCACCACATTTTACTTTTTGTCCCTAATAGCAATATGTGGAAGGCCATTTAAGTTTTATTTCTGGACCTCTATTCCTGTTTATAGCTGTCTTCTCTTATTTAGCAGTAACCAAAAATACACTGGTCGAAATTGAAGCTAAAGAACCAACATCCTTGTCAGTTTGATAGACCTGTGCTGTTTTTGTTTCATAAAAGTATGTCTCATAAATTTGTGTTGTTCAAAAGTTATTAATTAAGATATGATTTCAAGACAACAAATTTTAGACTGTCTTGTTTTTAAAATCTCTGTTGATGAAGTTGCAGCATAAAATTTTCTGAATGTGGTGATATTCTTACTTCAAATATTTTGCATTTGGACAGATTTATTCAAAGTTTAAACTTTTTTAAAATAAATTGTAAATTGTGACAATGGGAAACCAGAGCAGTTTTGAAGAAATTAAAGTTTTGATATCAACACAGACACAAATGATTTGGCACAATAAATAATTAGTCCTAAAATCCTGGTCTGTTTTCCTTTATGATATTCTAGTGTTCTATTACAGATTAATGCATCGTTTTCTTGTTAGTTTTACACAAATCAAAGAGTTACAGTTTGGCATTTAATGGAGAGGTACAAACAGTCAGGTTCGACACCAGACAAGGCTGATGGGAAGAGTATTCAGGAGAGCATGATCTGTGTTAGTCAGAGGGGTGAAATCCTATATTCAAATTTTGAAGTGCATGCTGTAGAATAGCTGTACAAGTCATCCAGAACTGTCAATGGAAAGAAAGTTCGGGGTGAGCAGTTAAGTACTGACCCATCGCCACTGTATGTGTATGTAACAGAGCAGAGCATGAAACACAAATGTGTACACTATATATTCAACACTGTTTGCAAATTATATCTGGCGTTATTCATATTATATGTTGTGGGAGTAAACTAACCACGAATAGCAACTCTGTGTATGAGTGATTTTAGTGGAGACACACACACAAACACACACACACACACACACACACACACACACACACACACACACACACACACACACATGTGTTACAAATGAAACATTTTCTAATGTCAGTAAACGACATCATATTCATTTGTAAATCAGTTTTAATATAAATACTTCAGTTTAAAGTTCCTGGCATATTAAAACTGTGTGCCAGATCAAGACTCAAGCTCAGAATCTTTGCCTTTCTCAGGCAAGAGCTCTACCAAGTGAGGTAGCAAAGCAAAAATCATGACCTGCCCTTACAGCTTCAATCCTGCCAGTACTCTTGTGTCCTACCTTCCAAACTTCACAGAAGCTCTCCTGCAGAACTTGCAGAACTAGCACACCTGGAGGAAAGGATACTGTGAAGACATGGCTTAGGATGGGAGATGTTTCCAGAATGAAATTTTCACTCTTCAGTGGAGTGTGCAGTGATATGAAACTTTCTGGCAGATAAGAAACGAAAATGTCCCTAGTTCGAGTTGCAACTGAACTCGGGCTCGTTTACTACCTATTTTTCACGTGGCTCATCTGTAAAGGGGGTTGGTAGTAAACGGTTGCATTTGTGCCCCTTATTATTGAGTCTGATATTGGCTGGCTTTTGAAGAGCAGTGAATTGAACTATACACGTTCAGATTGAAACTTATTTATTCAAAAGAAACACTTTAACGTTGTGGCCATGCATTTTTAAGTTCACAAATAATAATCGGTGCAATTCGTACACTGTTTGTCTCACACCCACACACTTTCACTTTGTTCCTTCACATACCCTAACGTCCATGCTTGCACTCGCGGCACTTTGCCGCTCCCAACTCGCCACCACAATGGCCAACGACAAAAGACCACGATTGTCCCGCTCACATACACAGTCCTGAGCTGGGTCACATGACACCACAGTAGTCAAAATAATTGCTAAACATGGCCACAATTCGTTTACAGTATTTTATAATATTTAAATACTTAAATCTAAATACATTATATAATTTTACAAATTATCACCACACTTATATAATTCGTTGCAATTAAAAGAAAACCAAAACACTATCCAACGGAACTACAGCGTCCAACAAAACACAAACAAATATTTTCCAGTCTATTTTGCCCAGCATATTATCTCTGCTGCCATGCTTTAAATTTTAAATTACTTGAAAGAGTTTCATATTATCCCCTGTTACCGTACATACCCCCACTTCATGGAGACATTACCTTAGTAACGGCAACATGAAGTAGCACCAAATGGAGTGAACCCGTATTACTTTATATATTAAACATTTTAATTATAACTATAATGGCACCAAAACATGTAGAACAGTGTTATAGTGGTGAGTTAATCAGTGTATGTACTGCCATTAGGAAACATACATACATAATCCAACAATGTATCCAACTCAAATACACAATTAGATAGTATCCTATTGAGTGACTGGGCAGGCAAAATAAATGCCCATGTTAGTCTATATGTAGGTTGCCCACCACTGCACATTAACACTTCCACTTTTTACACAGTTGTTCCTGTAAGTTGCACAAAGTTGTTGTAAACAGATCCTTGTGCTCACAGGTTTATGCATTGGAATACAGTCTTTCCAAACTTGTCAGCCAACAACACTGTGCTTCCTCTCATTAGCCAAGCCATCCTATCAAAATTTAATCAAATCCTCATAAATCTTGGCTAGACATGCAGACCCACATTTCCCAGGAATCAGGCTATCCAAATCCTGCCTGGAACATCCTGTTTTCACTGATCAATTCTTATTGAGGCTTGTACAAATGACAAACATGCACACAAATCAAACACAAACATGGTATAGTTAAATATATTCTATTCAAATGTTCCCAGATCAGGACCTCTGACACTTCTACCCCCACGCACCAGTATCAACTCCAGGTGCCACAGATACATTAGAAATTTTAATAAAATCTCAACTATTTTTTTTACAAACTATTTGCAGATTTCCTCCCTCCTATATTCTCCACATATTTATACAGAAATAGACTATATGTACAGTAGGTTTCAGTTCCCGTATGACTTTCAACAAGGCTTCTCTCACACCCACACCAGTTGTGCAAATCCGTTGGACAACGGATTCCCTTATTGCAAATATAGACAGTATAATGAAGTTTGTTGACCACCAACAATGGCATCACAACATACACAGTAACACAAATAATACTCCAATTACAAATACATGTATACATAGCCCCCAATAATATATTTTTTTTTTTTTAACTCAACAATAGTGTACATGGGAATCACACTTCGTTAACCTTTATTCTTTTACCACATATTTTTTCAACTCCGTCACATTTCTCAGTCCAAATGGCCTTTTGGACACTGGATATACCAACCTATATGCATTAGGGTGTGGACAACCCGTTATCTGAAAGTGTCCATGGTATAATTCAAATAACTTTTTGATTTCGCCATCAATGTCACTGGATTTTTTCTTGTTCCTCACCAGCACCTTATCTCCCTCCTTGAACTTTGTTGCCTTATACCTTTCTCCATGCCTCCTCTGTCTCTCATGTCCTTTCTTTAACATTTGCTGTCTGGCCACCTGGATCTTCTCTTGACTTGTCAGGTCTTGAGATGGAGGAAAATCTATGTGTTCTGCTATTAGATTGTCAGGCTTGATATCTTTCATGAGCTCATAGGGTGAGAATCCTGTTGCACAACTCTTCACTGTGTTCATATGATCCTCAAACACAGTTATATATTCTGCCCAAGTACTATGCTTTTTACTGCAATATGTCCTACATAGCCTACCCAGCTCCCTCATATACCTCTCAGCAGGGTTTCCCGCAGGGTGATACACTGAAATCCTTATATGCTTCATCCCAGATCTTTGCATAAACTTCCCCCACACACTAGATACAAATTGTGCTCCATTATCAGACAGAACATTTTCTGGTTTTATAACATTCACAAAGTAATCTTTCTCTAGCTTGTTAATTATATTCTGGCTAGTGGCCTTTTTCAGTGGATACAGCCTTACAAACTTTGAGAATACATCAACAGCTAAAAGAACATACTTTACACCCCCTCGACCAGTTGGCAGCCTCCCAAATAAATCAATAGCCAGCAGTTCACCATTTCTTTTAGGAACAATATTCTGCATCTCTCCTTGTACTGCAATAGTATTATACTTCACTTTTTGCATTTGTCACAAGAATCCAACTGTCTCTTTACTCTCCTGGCCATGTTGTTAAAACTAACATAGTCCTGCAGTATTTCCAAACATTTTTGAGCCCCATAATGCCCATGGCTAAGTTGGATGTAATTTATTAATTTTTCCACATGCTCATCTGGAAAACATACCTTCCACTCCTCTTTGTCCAAATTTCTTCGTCTAAATAAAATACCTTTATAAATTCTATAATATTTAGCTATTTTTTCATGTTCTTTACTTCCAAACTTTGTTTTGATAAACTTCAAGGTTTGGTCCCCATTCTGAAGTCTCCTCATGTCCTTACAGATGGATCTGATTTCCTTCTCTCCACCCACTCCTTTCATATACAATATCTGTAGTTCTTTCTCGTCTCCATTCGCTTCATGTTCTTCTCCAATGAAAGGTGATCTTGATAAGGCATCAGCCACATTGTTGTCTGTGCCCTTAATATATCTTATCTCATAGTTAAACGGCTGCAAAAACATGGCCCATCTCATGAGTCTATTATTTAACAGCTTACATTCTTGCAAATAGCTCAGAGCCTTATGGTCTGTGTAAACAATCACTTTCCTACCTTCCACATATATCCTGAACTTCTGAAATCCAAGAACTATGGCTAAAAGATCCTTCTCTGAGATACCATACATCAATTCATGTTTGGATAGCATTCTGCTTGCAAAAGCGATTGCCCTGTGCTCGGTCTTCCCATCTACTACCCTCCCCTGAAATAGCACTGCCCCTATCCCATAATCTGAGCTGTCTGCCCCAATACAGAAAGGCAAGGACAAGTCTGGATAGAACAAAATTTTGCTGTTTTTTAAGCTATTCTTGATGGCTTTAAATTCCCGGTCACAGTCAGATGTCCAGCACCAGGTTACACTTTTCTTTAATAGTCTACATAAGTTAGGTGAATTCAGGCTATAATCACTTATGTGCTTCCTATAGAATGAACATAGTCCTATAAATGATTTCAATTGTTTCCTGTTCGTTGGCACCTTGCAGTCAACAATAACCTTGATTTTCTCTTTATTGGGCAGAATGCCATCAGGAGTTAACTGATGACCGAGAAATAGTAATGTTGCTTGAAAAAATTCACACTTACTTAACTTAAGGGTCATCCCCCCTTTAGATATAGCCTTGAATACATCCTCCAACAGCTGACAGTGCTCTGGCCAATTGCTACTCGTAATCAAAATGTCATCTACGTACACGGTCAATTTTCTCATTAGATCATCACCCAACACATGACTTAAAGCCCTTACAAAAACTGCTACAGATATTGATAAACCAAATGGCACAACTGTAAACATGTAAGTCCCGCCCTCAAATAAGAAAGCAGTGTACTTTCTGCTCTCTTCAGCCAATTGCACCTGCCAGAACCCTGAAGTCAAATGAACACTTGACAGAATTTTAACATTATAAAATTTTTGTAACAGCTCGTCCATGTTCTCTGGCTGATCATTTTCTTTGACTATTATTTTATTTAGCTTTCTTGCATCCAGTACTATTCTTATAGAACCATCCCTCTTTTTCACCACTACTATTGGATTACAATACTCACTCCTCCCCATTTCCAGTATGCCCCACTTCAACATCATCTGTATCCTTGCCCTTACAGCCTCTCTATTAGCTATTGCTATAGGATAAGGTTTGGCCCTTATCACTTCATGTGGCAATCCCTCAAAACATAACTGAAATCTACGACTTTTCCAGGTCTGTCAGAGAACACATGCTTATGCTTACACAATAAACCTGTAAGCTGCACCTTTTGTTCCTCATTTAAGTGTCCCATTTAATTTACTTTGTCATGTATCTGCTGTTCAGTGCAGATCTCATCACCTACCTCTTCTATCCTTTGTAAATGAGTAATCGTCTCACTTCCTTTTAATTCCTCTTTAAATTTTATTCTTTGTCTATTTCCACCAGCATCAAATTCTACCACTCTGTCCTTTACAAAAATGCTACAGTCATAGTTTTTGTGGTGGCATTCGTAGCGACAAACAATTCGCTGTAGAAACAGCTTACGAAGTCACCGCCACACTTTTAATAGCGGGCTGACCGGTCCGCTGGAACAGTGAACAGAAAGATGAAAACCCAAACACTCTGATTAAATAAAAGTCGGTACTTATCTTTATTAACGAAGATACAGAAACACAGTAGTGAACTCCGTGTCTACAGAAATCTGTCTAGTTCGAGTCGGAGCGGCTAGGTCAGCGTCGGCTGATGACAAACAACAACTCTGCTGCGATGAACACACAACTGACTAGCAAGTACACAATTCGGGGGCGAGTATACAACTGAGCGGCGAATACAGAACTGTCCTAGCGCTCGCGACTCCAGCGCTTAAGTAACCAGAAGCCAGCGGTGGCGCGCGCAGACTTGCGGCGATTTCCTGTCTCGCTGGCGCTGCTTATGCGGATGGCGTCCGGACTGTGATGCTGCCAACCTTTTGGCAGCGGGCTCGGGTGGCATTACTGGCTAGGATATAACAATACTTGTACAAGAAGTCCATACCCAAAATTACATTCAATGCCAAACCCTTCACCACAAAGCAACTAATATTAAAACAATACTCATTACTATTAAATTCCAGTAATACTTCCCTGCTGATGGGCTTGCTACATGTCCCAGCTGCTGTCTTAATTTTGACTCCTGTAACTGGTAATTCTATTAATCCTAAACCTTTAATTTGCTGCCAGAAAGATTCAGAGATTGCAGATAAACTTGAGCCAGAGTCTAATAATGCTATATCTGCAACTCCTCCCACACTGATATCAATTATTGGCTGTATCACCTCTATTTCTACTCTGTTCAGCCCTGATTCCTGTAATAAATCTCTTTCTACTTCACTCCTGCTTTCCTCTTGCATAATGCAAATATCTTTAGGTCTTTCTCCAAAACATACATTAGTATCCCCTTCAAACAGATCCTTAATAGCAAACTCAACATTCTCTTCTTCACTTAATTCTTCCAATTTTCTGGCAATTTTAAATTTTATTTTACCCCATTCTTCAGGCATCAAAGCTTTATGTAATTTTGCATAGGACACCCAATCACTCAAATCATAATCAGCCTCCTCCTTTCCTAACCATCCACAATTAACATCTTTGAGGCTTGCATCATCAGTTAAGAAAACATAGGTTTCAATTTTATCTTTTGGGCAACCTACAGCAACATTCTCCATATCATTACGCATTTCCATATCCGCACTGAAGTCATTATCACTACCACAGCTAACACCTGCACCCACAAGCACAGTAACCTTATCAGTAGGTGATTTACCAGCATTTTCCACATTGTCAAATACACCACTCATATTAGCCTTTACATCACACTGAATAACCCTCGCCTCACCTTTTCCACAATTCTCCATACTATTTCCAATAGACATATCTACCCATTCATCATACCCATTATTACTGTGAACATTGCCTCTTAATTCCATATCCACTTCTGTTCCCCCTTTTGATGAAACTACCTCTGTCTCTGATCTTTCAATGAATTTTGCTGCACACTAACCAATATTGTCATCCTCTGCTTGTAATTTCTCTTCCCTTTTAAACATGTCATCAATGTAAAACTCCCACTGTTCATTGCTGATATTAGCCTTGTTCCCTTTTTTCCTCATATACCTTTTATCTGTATTTCTATAAATGTTAAAACCCCCCCATAGATTTTCATTTCCTAAGACAGCATCCATATGACATATCCCAATTTCCCTATTTTCCTTGCTGACTTTATTACTCATCCCATCATGTCCTTGTCTGGCCCTGTTCACATAATTACCAGCCCCCCTGCGGACCTTAAGTGAGGCATCAATTAGTTTTTTGATTGCCTACCCTGTCCATTTGCATCTGGCATTCCTACTCTCATACCTTCTCTATCACTCCTCATCTGATCAAAATTGTCTCTTCTCCCTCCAAAATTTCTGTTATACCTTTGTGGCTTGCTTCTCCAATCTCTATCCTGATTATTCTGATCACTTCTATCTTCTCTCCACCTGTTATGGTTATTACTGTATTCATAATTAATACTGTTTCCCCTTTCATGATACCTTCCACTCTCCCTATGTTCCATGTATTTAGGTCTGTAACACAATGCCCTGTCCATATTATCCACAAAATTAAGAAATTCTTCCACTGATTCTGTTGCACTGTGAATCAAATCCCATTGCAAATGCTCTGGTAATCTTCTCTTTAGTGTAGATATTTCTGTTAATATGCCCAGTGGCCTATCCAGATGATTTAATTTATTCAGTTCTCTAACACAGAACTCTCTCATACTTTCCTTTCCACTCTTGTAATTGGATCCATTCAAAAAATCGTTTTGCAATCTTAATTGTTTTCTTGGCCCCAGTATTTGTTCAAGAACAGGTTTTTGAAGGTTTTAAAATCACAAAATTTATCATCATATTGGTTTGCCCATGTTTGAGCTCCCCATTCCAACTGCCTCTTAACATATTTAATTTTTGCCTGCTCACTCATCCCTATCACAAATTTATCCTTACACGCAGTTAGAAAGTCAACTACATGGTATTTATTCTCCCCATTAAAAGGTTTTGACTGAAATCCATGCCCCAGAGGATATCCCAACAATAAATTTCCATTCCCTGCTGCCACAGTATTAACTGTTTCCCTCAAGACATTTATTTCCCCTTCTAATTCCTTCTTATTGTCAGTAATTCCTTTATGGCAATCCAGCACTCCTATCTTAATGGATTCAATGTCTGCCTCTGTTTGTCTTTGAAATAATGTGCATTTCTGTTCCTGTACCTGAACCTGCCCCACAAGATTACTTTGCACAGTGTCCACATTGGCTACTAGGCCTCTTTCAACCTCATCAACTCTCTCAATAATTCCCTCAACAATTTTAATTGTGTTTTCAACTTTATCTGTAATTTGAGTGAATTTGAGATCTAGCTGACCAAATTTTTCACTCACTGTCTTTATTTTATCACTAAGCCTTAATTCCATATCCCCTATTTTCGAATTCATTTCTCCAACTATTGCAGTTTTTATATTCCGTATTTTCGAGTCTATTTCTCCTAGTTTACTAGTAAGTTTTACAAAAAATGTGCTGAGGTTACTTCCTGGTATCAAGCCTATTTCTTTTGGCATGCTAGGGCTACTACAGGTACTCCTAACATCCACTGATTTGCCTTCACTTTGAGATTCACGCATCTCATTGGCCATGGCTATTGAAAGGACACAATTTTGCAATGTAGCTGCTGGCTGTACTTATCTTTTAAATCCTCGTGTGACGCGACGTCTGCAGTGAGCTCCGCAGCACAGCTATGCAATGAATCTTAATCGGCGGCGTGGACACACAGCAAACTCAATCAGGAGCGAGAACACGTTGCATAGGCCCCTGTCAGCATGTAGTCGTGTTGGTCGGTGGCATGGACGACGGCGTTGATCGTCGGCAGCACGTGGATACAGCATCGACTGCTTTACCCGTAGCAACACATGGACGTGGCACGGACGACGGTTTCTTCTCGCAGCAGCACGTATCGCGGCACGGACGACTGTTTTACCCGCGGCAACACGTGGATACAGCAAGCACGGCGGTTTTACGCATGGCAACACGTGGTCGACTCATCAGACTGTGTAACTGACTGCTTCACAATCGTGGTGGCCCTATATCGGTGTAACCACGGGGCGTATCTTGTCCAGCACAAACACTCCGGTACTGCTAATGCACTGATTTAGCTCAGAGCCCCCTCACCGACTGTTCAAAAGCCTAACATCAGACAGACATTCGATTCCGAAATACTATGGAATATGGAAGAAAGTCCTATCCCGGCTGAGCCCCCAATTGCAACTGAACTCGGGCTCGTTTACTACCTATTTTTCATGTGGCTTATCTGTAAAGGGGGTTGGTAGTAAACGGTTGAATTTGTGCCCCTTATTATTGAGTCTGATATTGGCTGGCTTTTGAAGAGCAGTGAATTGAACTATACACGTTCAGATTGAAACTTATTTATTCAAAAGAAACACTTTAACGTTGTGGCCATGCATTTTTAAGTTCATAAATAAGAATCGGTGCAATTCATACACTGTTTGTCTCACACCCA
Source organism: Schistocerca piceifrons (assembly GCF_021461385.2). Lineage (NCBI taxonomy): Eukaryota > Metazoa > Arthropoda > Insecta > Orthoptera > Acrididae > Schistocerca > Schistocerca piceifrons. Next base: position 89,501 of record NW_025728796.1, on the reverse strand, counting down.
CACACTTTCACTTTGTTCCTTCGCATACCCTGGCGTCCATGCTTGCACTCGTGGCACTTTGCCGCTCCCAACTCGCCACCACAATGGCCAACGACAAAAGACCACGATTTTCCTGCTCACATCCACAGTCCTGGGTCGGGTCACATGACACCACAGTAGTCAAAATAATTGCTAAACATGGCCACAATTCGTTTACAGTATTTTATAATATTTAAATACTTAAATCTAAATACATTATATAATTTTACAAATTATCACCACACTTATATAATTCGTTGCAATTAAAAGAAAACCAAAACACTATCCAATGGAACTACAATGTGTATCAAAACACAAACAAATATTTTCCAGTCTATTTTGCCCAGCATACTATCTCTGCTGCCATGCTTTAAATTTTAAATTACTTGAAAGAGTTCCATATTATCCCCTGTTACCTTACAGAGTCTTGATGTGCACACAATTATAAGTGTAACAAGGGCATGGCATGGATACCTTTTTCAGGTTTTGAACCTGAAAATTCCATGCACACATTCCACTACCTACAATTAATTGAGGTGTGTTAACAATGTTGTTTTCTTAATGGAGCATTTTTTGGTGTAATCTCATCCAGAAAAATCTCTTTACGTATTCAGTCTACGACTTTCCAACAGATTTCATCTCCTTGAGTGTCCAACAATTTACAGTGCATATGTACACCACCAATTAATTTAAAAAGAGACTCTTTGTTAAGTTTCCAGGTAATCTTGATTTTCAGTGTTTCATGATTTTGCACCCGAAATTTACCATGAACCTCTCTACCTAACATTTTTGTTTGCTTGCAGTTTTCATTAAACTGTGTGTTAAATTCATGAATTTTAGTTTAGAATTCCTCAGGTCTGGTGTGGCACTTAGTTTGGGGTTCTAAATAATGTTTTGATCAAATGTATTTGGTAAGATTCTTTTGCAAATTACCCATTTCTTCCAATAACTTGCTGTAGTTGGCCTTCATTTTCTTCCAGAAGTTTCTATTTATTGATTAATTTTTACACTTTCTTGATAGAAATTTTCTTTTCCTTGACAAGATTTTCAATATTCTGACAAGATTTTTCAGTTTTATTTTGCAATATCTGCAACAGTAAATAATAGCTGACAAAAACCAACCCTGTTTCATGACTAGCTGCCGGTGTCAAACTATGTGTTGTTGGTTGTAAACTGCCTAGCGCATTGTTGTCTGTTGCATTAATTGTGGTATCCTCAGGTCCAAAATGTTTTTCTACATTAACTGAGCCACAATATTATTTCTCCTCATTAATGTTGGCACTACCATTTTTTCCTGTGTCTTCCACATTAAATTGTTTGCAATAATTGCTGTTTGTTATAACTGATGCCTATACATTATTTAATTTTGCAAATAGAATTTTAATATTTTTTTTAACACTGAGCTCATTAGCTTTTGCACCAAGAATGAAAAGGACTGTGAACAATCTCTTCTCCATTTGATGCATGTTATGTTCTCAGTGTGTCTTGAAGTCTTGAGTGAGTGCCCAGAGTGTTGGTGCTGTTGGCTCTCCTGACTCCTGGTTGTTGAGAGTCACTGAGTATTCCTCTGGATTTTTGTGACTTTTTCTAAACTGCATAAGATGTATGTTTCTTAGTTTGGCAGGAAGGGTGTTAACAATCAACAAGTTGAAGACTTTGGGTAAAATGTTAATGTTGACTGTGTTTGACAGATATTCTGTTACTATGCTGGTGTCATCAGCAAACATTGTAAATTTGCTCTCCACACTGTAAATCGATGCAGGCAGATAATAAGCATGCAAACAAAAAGGACCCAGGAGGACAGATAGTATTTTTCCCCAAATTCTATTCACTATTTTCCCCAAACACTATTTCATCTGTATCATTAAATGTCTAACTTGGTTCATCACACACAGTACCTGATGCATGTAGCCTATAACTTCTTCCTTTTATTTTCAATATTTCATATAAATATGAAGTGAATTTAAATTGGTGTCATAAATTATACCTCTTAATAAGTAAATCTTATATCAGAGATTAAGAAAGTAAGACAACTATTACAGTCAGAAGCTTTGTATTTGTCATCTGGCAGCATAGCTTCACGAGACTGTTTTCACCCATGTTTTGTAATGTGACCACTCTGTGACTTCCCACATACTTTAATGGTTTAGAAAAGATTTAAAATTAAGTTCGATGTCAGATGTTTAATACATTAACTCATTTACAAAACAGTCACAAGTTTGAAGCTGTTTTATACACTGGAGATTGATTCTTTAAGGAGACTGTAGACAACTGATGTAGGGAAAGTTTTTGTGCATCATCTATTATACAATTCATGTTTATATTGTGTGTACCATAATTTGAGAATATTTTTAAGATGTTGTTACTCATCACTTGTGCCTGAAATTATCTTATCCATAAGTACCTAATTCATACCCTGTAACTTTTCCGGAATTATATTATTGTACTTTCAGTAAGATGTTACCCTTGTAATTGTACTTCATAGGTAAGTAACTGGTTGTTGTTTAGTGGTTGTGGTGGTTGCTAAAATGTCTCTGTGCCATCACCCTAGTAATCTGAATTTCAATTGTGTATGTTAAAATATTACATGCGTTATAACTTGCACAAGCAATGGAAATCACATCGTCTCATTATACATAAATATTGTTCACTTTTCTGTAATTGGGTTTGTACATTGTGACAGTGTATTTTAGAATGTAATATTTAAGTAACAGTAATTGGCATGCCAGTAAACATTGTAATATGCACTAGCATATAGTATCAGAAGACATGTGCAGTATCAGAAGTCTTGTGCAGTATAAGAAGAATAGTGCAGTATTGGAAGGCTTGTGCAGTATCCGAACACTTGTATAGTGTATTTTGGTATTTCTCCAGCAGGAGTTAGAGAAGCTGACTAGAATTTCATTCTGTATGTTGATGCTACTAGTAGATTAGTTGTGGTTTAAACATGATACAGTGTGGGCCCACAGTGAAAGAACAGAATCTTTGCAAAAGATCCATTTCTAGTACATTTAACTGGTCTTTCCTTTGTATTCAGTAAGAAGATACTGTTATTCATGAGTGGCTTTACATGAGGACTGCTAGCTGGATTTGTATGTCCCATTCCATGTGATATAGTATACGTAGTGTATATTGTCAATGTATTTTTAAGTGCAGCCTACAACAGATAATGTCTCTTATACAAAATGCTAATATGTCCACAAGCTCCAGATAAGATGATCAGACTTTGTGAATCACAGAAACAGATTGTTGTGCAAGATGGTGTAGCTACACTTAGGAATTTGTCTATGACTTTGTACTAATACGATTTTCATTATGTTTTAAATTTTATTTCTGTATAAAAATCCTACTTTTTCTGTTAGATCTCCAAAATATCTGTTCTAAAGTACTAAGTCAGTATTTTTGATTGATTGATTGATTTCTTTATTAATCCATGTAACAATTTACATTGTGTGGATTTTGTCAGCAAAATCATATACAATACAATATACCTACAATTTATACACATACAATTAATAATTACACACGTTTTTAAAGAATCTTACATCAGTTTTATATCCTTATGAAACCCCCCCCCCCCCCCATGAACTATGGACCTTGCCGTTGGTGGGGAGGCTTACGTGCCTCAGTGATACAGATAGCCATACCGTAGGTGTAACCACAACGGAGGGGTATCTGTTGAGAGGCCAGACAAATGCGTGGTTCCTGAAGAGGGGCAGCAGCCTTTTCAGTATTTGCAGGGGCAACAGTCTGGATGATTGATTGATCTGGCCTTGTAACACTAAGCAAAACAGCCTTGCTGTGCTGCTACTGCGAACGGCTGAAAGCAAGGGGAAACTACAGCTGTAATTTTTCCCGAGGGCATGCAGCTTTACTGTATGGTTAATGATGATGGCATCCTTTTGGGTAAAATATTCTGGAGGTAAAATAGTCCCCCATTTTGATCTCCACATGGAGAATACTCAAGACGACGTCATTATCTGGAAAAAGAAAACTGGCATTCTACGGATCGGAGCGTAGAATGTCAGATCCCTTAGTCGGGCAGGTAGGTTAGAAAATTTGAAAAGGGAAATGGATAGGTTAAAGTTAGATATAGTGGGAATTAGTGAAGTTCGGTGGCAGGAGGAACAAGACGTTTGGCCAGGCGAATACAGGGTTACAAATACAAAGTCAAATAGGGGTAATGCAGGAGCAGGTTTAATAATGAATTAAAAAATTGGAATGCGGGTAAGCTACTACAAACAGCATAGTGAACACATTATTGTGGCCAAGATAGACAGGAAGCTCACGCCTACTACTGTAGTACAAGATTATATGCCAACTAGCTCTGCAGATGACGAAGAAATTGAATAATTTCTTTTATTTCATCATACATTTCTTCAGATGGTGAAGGGAGACGAAAATTTAATAGTCATGGGTGACTGGAATTCGGTAGTAGGAAAAGGGAGAGAAGGAAAAGTAGTAGGTGAATATGGATTGGGGGTAAGAAATGAAAGAGGAAGCTGCCTGGTAGAATTTTGCACAGAGCACAACTTAATCATAGCTAACACTTGGTTCAAGAATCATAAAGGAAGGTTGTATACATGGAAGAAGCCTGGAGATACTAAAAGGTATCAAATACATTATATAATGGTAAGACAGAGATTTAGGAACTAGGTTTTAAATTGTAAGACATTTCCAGGGGCAGATGTGGGCTCTGACCACAATCTATTGGTTATGACCTGTAGATTAAAACTGAAGAAACTGCAAAAAGGTGGGAATTTAAGGAGGCGGGACCTGGATAAACTGACTAAAGCAGAGGTTGTACAGAGTTTCAGGGAAAGCATAAGGGAACAATCGACAGGAATGAGGGAAATAAATACAGTAGAAGAAGAATGGGTAGCTTTGAGGGATGAAGTAGTGAAGGCAGCAGAGGATCAAGTAGTTAAAAAGACGAGGGCTAGTAGAAATCCTTGGGTAACAGAAGAAATATTGAATTTAATTGATGAAAGGAGAAAATATAAAATATGCAGCAAATGAAGCAGGCGAAAAGGAATACAAACGTCTCAAAAATGAGATTGACAGGAAGTGCAAAATGGCTAAGCAAGGATGGCTAGATGATAAATCTAAGGATGTAGAGGATCACTAGGGGTAAGATAGATACTGGCTACAGGAAAATTAAAGAGACCTTTGGAGAAAAGAGAACCACTTGTATGAATATCAAGAGCTCAGATGGAAACCCAGTTCTAAGCAAGGAAGGGAAAGCAGAAAGGTGGAAGGAGTATTTAGAGGGTCTATACAAGGGCGATGTACTTGAGGACAATATTATGGAAATGGAAGAGGATGTAGTTGAAAATGAAATGGGAGATATGATACTGTGTGAAGAGTTTGACAGAGCACTGAAAGACCAGAGTCAAAACAAGACCCCAGGAGTAGACAACATTCCATTAGAACTACTGACAGCCTTGGGAGGGCCAGTCCTGAAAAAACTCTACCATCTGGTGAGCAAGATGTATGAGACAGGCGAAATACCCTCAGACTTCAAGAAGAATATAATAATTCCAATCCCTAAGAAAGCAAGTGTTGACATATGTGAAAATTGCTGAACTATCAGTTAGTAAGTCACGGCCGCAAAATACTAACGCGAATTGTTTACAGACGAATGGAAATACTAGTAGAAGCCAACCTTGGGGAAGATCAGTTTGGATTTCGTAGAAATATTGGAACACATGAGGCAACACTGACTCTACGACTTATATTAGAAACGTAGGTTTGCCTTTCCTTATTCTTACTTCTATCATTTGTAGACTTAGAGAAAGCTTTTGACAATGTTGAGTGGTATACTCTCTTTCAAATTCTGAAGGTGGCAGGGGTAAAATACAGGTAGTGAAAGGCTATTTACAATTTGTACAGAAACCAGATGGTAGATATAAGAGTCGAGGGACGTGAAAGGAAAGCAGTGGTTGGGAAGGGAGTGAGACAGAGCTGTAGCCTGTCCCTGATTTTATTCAATCTGTATATTGAGCAAGCAGTAAAGGAAACAAAAGAAAAATTAGGAGTAGTAATTAAAATCCATGGGGAAGAAATAAAAACTTTCTAATTCTGTCAGAGACAGCAAATGACTTGGAAGAGCAGTTGAACGGAATGGACAGTGTCTTCAATGGAGGATATAAGATGAACAAAAGCAAAACGAGGATAATGGAATGTAGTTGAATCAATAAGGGTGATGTTGAGGGTATTAGATTTGGAAATGAGACACTTAAAGTTGTAAAGGAGTTTTGCTATTTGGGGAGCAAAATAACTGATGCTGGTTGAAGTAGAAAGGATATAAAATGTAGACTGGCAATGAGAAGGAAAGTGTTTCTCAAGAAGAGAAATTTGTTAACATCGAGTATAGATGTAAGTGTCAGGAAGTCGTTACGGAAAGTATTTGTAAGGAGTGTAGCCATGTACGGAAGTGAAACATGGACAATAAATAGTTTAGATAAGAAAAGAATAGAAGCTTTCAAAATGTGGTGCTACAGAAGAATGCTGAACTTTAGATGGGTAGATCACATAACTAATGAGGAGGTGTTGAATAGGATTGGGGAGAAGAGATGTTTGTGGCACAGTTTGACTAGAAGAAGGGATCAGTTGGTAGGACATGTTCTGAGGCATCAAGGGATCACCAATTTGCTATTGGCGGGCAGCGTGGAGGGTAAAAGTCATAGAGGGAGACCAAGAGGTGAATACACCAAGCAGATTCAAAAGGATGTAGGTAGCAATAGGTACTGGGAGATGAAGAAGCTTGCACAGGATAGAGTAGCATGGAGAGCTGCATCAAACCAGTCTGGGGGTTGAAGACCACAACAACAATATCCTTATGTAATTTTGGTATAGTACTGTACAATTCTGGATTTCATTTTATAATTATTTCCTCATGTATTACAATGCAGGCTACTTTAGTTACACTCAATGTTTTAATTCAGGCAGTTCATTACTGTGTTAAAAGTATCTGAAAAAAAACTGTGATGCATCTATAAACTGTGAAAAAGAAACCATGTTGACGATCGGTAAACAGAACAGCATGAGTTCTGCAAATAAAAGCAAACAATCTGAAGTTTGTGTGAAGTGTAAGAAGTTCGACGTATTTAGTGATGGGAAGTGCATCTCTTGTTATTTAATTATGAAGGTGGTAGTAAAAAATGAGAAACTCAGTGTTTGCTTAGCATCAACTTCATCATACAGCCACGAAATTGCGCTTCAAGAAATAACAAACAGCAAACTATGCTCATGCAGAAAGAAAGTCGTTACAGGTATTATGTGCTTTAAGTGTAAAATTGTTTATCATTATAACTGTGCAAAGGTGGACTCAAAACAAGAGATATGGAAATGTGATAATTGCGTAAAAGTGGGCACTATAGACAGCAAGGAAGAAATAATTTCCGTGTTGTTAGAAGAACTGCAAAGACTGAAAGCTGAAAATGTCACATTGTCTGCCAGAAGTCAACAGAACAAAAGTGAATCCCAAGACGAGAGCACAAATTGTCACCAGCCCAAGAAGATACCAAAACATCTCGTTTCTCAGCAGTTATATCATCTGAATACAAGCAACCGTTTTAGTGCCTTAAGTGATAAAATTGATGAAACAGAGAAATCTACTCAGGTGGTAGGACGAGACAATGTTCCTAAAAATTCGACAAAAAGACCAATTGAGAGTCAGCCAACGAATAAGATTGCTAAATGAATTTTTGAAACCCAAGTACTACACATCATCTGTTGTTAAACCAAATGCATGCCTCAGTGGTGTAGTTGAAGGGGCATCAGATCTTACTAGTGATTTCAATTTGGACGATGCAGTTATTATCCTTGCAGGAATAAATGACATTCGGAAGAAAAACAACTTTATTCCAGACTTAGAAAAGTTGACTGCAGCACTTGATCATACAAAGCTATTGTTATGTACCGTTCCCTACTGTTATGACAAGCCAGAAGTCAACGAAACAGTGTACAGATTTAATGAATATATAATGAATTTGTCATCTAATCTTGTTAATGTGAAAGTAATTGATGTCAATTTATTCTTGCAAAGGCCTGATTACACTAATCATGGACTACACCTGAACAAAACAGGAAAGCTCAGACTGTGCAGGAACATTGCTTCATCAGTATCAAACCCATGGAAACGGTGTGATGTAGTAAAAACACTTACAACCAGCTCTGCAAGAAAGGTCAGATTTTGTACCGGTACTGTAGAAACCAATTCATGCCAAGATAGACAGGGAGCCAATGTGAATACAAGAAACAGATGTATAGCTGTGTCTCACCCTGTCACTGCCAATGACATATTGATACCATATGATGAAGTTCCACCCAAAGAACCTCAAGGACTGGAAAATAATTCCGATGCAGTATCTCCAAGGATAAAAGGTAATCCCCGATTTTCTACGAGAGAAAGAAGAATTCCAAAAAGAAACAGTAATTTTTTATGGCCAGCACCCACCCGACCTCGACAACGACATCTAGTGAACAAATCTCCAGCTGCGACATAGGTCTTAATGTATCCAACACAGTTTTGAGTGCAACGGGGACTAACGGTGTTAATGGACAAGCAGACCAGCAGAAGGACAGTAGAGGTAGCTATAAGAATCTTATTACTCTTCATCAAAATATCAGAAGTCTCAAAAGTAAATTAGAGTTTTTACCTGTAAATTTAGGGGACATGGACACTGTTGACCGTCCTCATGTTTTATGCCTTACTGAGCATCATGTAACAGTTGGAATTGATGGGCTGCAGCTTGATGGGTATGATCTAGCTACTCATTACTGCAGAACAAGTAAGGAGAAAGGTGGTGCTGTAATTTATATAGACAGTAAAATCATTTATAAATCTTTAGATCTAAGTAAGTATTGTGTAGATCAACATTTTGAAGTTTGCGGGACTGAAATTTCTGCAAAGGACATGTTACTTACTGTGCTTGCAATTTACAGAGCTCCAGCAGGGAAGTTTTGCATCTTTATGAATAAGTTAGAATCTCTTTTGACCAAATTGTTCTCTAAAACTAGAAATTTAATAATTGTAGGTGACTTTAATGTCAACTTCTTAACTGATAACAACCTCAAAACTGACCTGGACCACTTAATGAATTCTTACAACTTGGCTGCGATGGTTACCTGGCCCACTAGAGTTACAGAAAATTGCAAGAGCCTTCTAGATAATATTTTCATTGACAAGAATAGAGTCAACAGTGCTAGTGTGAGTAAAGTAATTTATGGCCTGTCTGATCATGATGGACAACTTCTGAAAGTAAATAACATCAGTTTGTGCAATAAAATCTCCCACACCTATAGGTCCTATAGATGTATAAACACTGAAACTGTGTCTGCCTTTAACGACTATTTGTCACAGATAGATTGGGAGCCAGTGTACAGCACATCAGATGTTAATGATAAATTTAACCTTTTTTTAAATGAATTTATATCTGTATTTGAAATGGCTTTCCCAAAAAAACTGTCACAAAGAACAATGAGGTTTCTTCCAGTAAACCATGGATTACTGGAGGTATAAAAATTTCTTGCAGGACTAAGAGGGAGTTACATGCCTCACTAAGAATATCAAATGATCCCCTTGAAAGGTCTCATTTTAAGTTATATTGTAAAATTTTAAAAAGGGTGATAAACAAATCCAAGAGCCTGTATATTAAGTCTGAAATTGATAAATCTGAGAACAAAATAAAAGCAGTTTGGAATGTTATAAAGAGAGAGTGTGGCAAGAGTAACAAGAATGTTAATACCACAGAGATAAGCTATAAGGATGAGGTTATTCATAATCCTGTAACAGTTTCCAACATATTCAACAATCACTTCATAACTGCAGCAGAACAAGTAGGTTGTAACGGTTCCTTAAATGCTGCTACGCATTTATTACACAGAGCTAACCCTAACACGTATGACCCAATTTGTATTGCCCCAGTTACTATTACTGAAGTTAAAAATACCATCAAGGCCTTAAAAAATAAAAATTCCACTGGTATTGACAACATTTCACCAAAAATACTGAAGCATTGTAGTGACCACATATGTCAAGTCCTGTGTCACATTTTTAATGAGTCTATCCAGCAAGGTGTTGTCCCAGAGAGATTAAAGCTTGCCGTTGTGAAACCACTTTTCAAGAAGGGTGACAAAACTAATTTATCTAACTACCGTCCAATATCACTACTAAGTAGTTTCTCAAAAGTATTAGAGAAACTAATGTATACAAGAATTGTAGAACATCTTAACAGCCACAACATACTCAACAGAAACCAGTTTGGTTTCCAAAAAGGTAGATCAACTGAGCAGGCTATTTTTTCTCTCACAAATGAAATTTTAGAGTCAATAAATAATAAAATGTCACCTATTGGAATTTTTTGTGACTTGTCTAAGGCCTTTGACTGTGTGGACCACAACATTCTCTTACATAAGGCTAATTTTTATGGCTTGCGAGGTAGCATTGGTAGATGGATAGAATCATATCTGCAAAACAGAAAACAGAAGGTGATAATTAATGGTGCCAATGATAGTCCCATTTCTTCTGATTGGGGCACATTAAAGTGTGGTGTGCCTCAGGGGTCCATCCTAGGACCTTTGCTTTTCCTTATCTTCATCAATGATCTCCCACTTTGCACAGACACCGAGTGTAAATTTACTCTTTTTGCTGATGACACCACTATTCTGCTTGAAAGTCGAACTAACAGTGACCTAGAAAATAAATGTAATGCTGTACTCATTGACATCCTACACTGGTTTAAGTGCAACGGACTAACTCTAAACATTCAGAAAACTCAGTATATGCAATTTCACACATCTCAACAAGAAAATGAAGTATGCCACTTAAACTGTGGTAACCAAAATATACTACATTGTGAATCATCTAAGTTCTTGGGCATTCTAATTGATGGCAAGCTGAACTGGTCTGAGCATATATTAGACCTACATAGAAGGCTCAGTGTGGCAACTTAATGCTCTGCGTGTAATCACCCCCATTGGTGATGAGGCCGCTACTAAAGCTGCCTACTTTGGTTATTTTCATTCTATCATGTCGTATGGCATAATATTTTGGGGCAACAAGCCTTTAGCCAAAAAAATATTTACTGCACAGAAGAGAGCTGTTAGAATCATGAGTGGTGTTCATCCAAGATATTCTTGCAGAAGTCTGTTTCATAAGTTACAAATATTAACACTTACCTCTCAATTCATATTTTCTTTGATGATTTTTGTTTCTAACAACCTATCTCTTTTTAAAACTAATAGTGAATGTCATGATCATAATACTAGGTCTAAAAATGATCTACACAGGGATCTGAAACATTTAAGTCTTGTTCAGAAAGGTGTTCATTATTCAGCCACAAAAATTTTCAACTCCCTTCCATCAGGTATTAAAGATCACATTAATGTCTTACCTACTTTTAAATGTAAATTGAGAGAATACCTAATGGTAAATTCCTTCTATTCTCTTGATGAGTATCTACAGATAAAGCAATGATTTTTTATACTGATAAAAATTTGTTTGCTATAGATCACATTAACTGTTTAATTTGGAAAAATGTACTATATTTCCTTTTTAGGTATTGTTTTATATTACTTGAGCTATACCTTTGATTTGATTTTAACCTACAAACTTATTCGTAATCTTATGGTACATTTTTGTCATTTTATATATGTGTATTATTTGTTTAATTTGGAAAATGTACTATATTTCCTTTTTAGGTATTGTTTTATATTACTTGAGCTATACCTTTGACTTGATTTTAACCTACAAACTTATTCATAATCTTATGGTACATTTTTGTCATTTTATATATGTGTATTATATCTGTTGTATGTAATCTTGACTCATTCCACATCCTTGTGATTTATCACAATACGGATTAATGGAATACGAAATAAATAAAAATAAAAATAAAAATAAAATAAAAAGAAGTTTTATTTAATACAATTTTTTTAGTTCTGTTTTGAACTGTCCAATTGTGTCAATATCTTTTATATTTTGGGGTAATTTATTATAGAATTCAACAGCATTGTACAACAAGCTCTGCTTAGTTTCAACTTTATTTTTCCCCTCTAGATGCAGATTGTATTGGTTTCTAGTTTCATAGCTGTGTAGTAAAGAATTTTTAACATAGCAGTCAATATTTGTTTTACATATATAATATTTTGAAAAATGTATTCACAGGGGACAGTTAAGATTACCAGCTTTTGGAAATGTTCAAGGCAGTGAGCCCTACTGCCACTCATGGTTATTATATGAATTGCTCTTTTCTGTAATTTGAAAACTATTTGACTATTTTTGTTGTTGACTCCCCAAAATATTATTCCATAGGTAATAACAGTGTGGATATAAGGAAAATATACAGATCTGACACATGTAGTATCAAACACTGCAGTCAGAATTCTAAGAGCATAGCATGCTGTAGCAATTCTGTTACTATGTATTTTAATATGCTCTTCCCACTTTAACTGACTGTCAACATGCATACCAAGAAATTTTGTGTAGTGTACACATTCTATAGTTTCATCATTTAACTTAAAGTTGTTATAGTGTGGTTTTTTGCAGACACAGAAGTTAACAGCATTTTTTTTTTTTTTTTAATTTAGTGTTAGTTTATTATTGGATGCTCAGGCATGTACACTGTTTACTGTTTGTTCGGCTTCTTCTTTCAGTGCATCTGGTGATTTTTCACTGATTAGAACATTTGAGTCATCTGCAAACAAAATTGTTTGTCCATGCTTGGTGCTCTGTGGGCAGTCATTTATGAAAACGAGGAATAGTATTGGGCCAAGTACACTACCCTGTGGGACACGTATATTTACATAATTTGGGTCTTAGGTATACTTTACAGTATAGTTTGAGCAACATGAAATATGTGAGATTTCAGTTATCTGTTTTCTATTTTCTAGAAATGACTGGAAACACTTTTTTACAAGTCCCCTTATTCCCAGTTCACCTAACTCATTTAACAATATGTTGTGGTCTACTGTATTATACGCTTTAGTCAGATCAACAAATATACGTGTTGTGCAGTTCTCTTTATCTAATGCTTCTAGTATGTGTTTTGTGAGGTGTGCTGTGTGCTGTTGCTGATTCTGTGCTTTTCCCTGATCGAAATCCAAAATGGTCAACAGACAGTAAGTTGTATTTATTTAAATAATTCATTAGCATATTGTTCATAATAGTTTCTAATATTTTTGAAAAGCATGAGAGTAGAGAAATTGGCCTATAATTTTCACTTTTTCCTGCATCACCTTTTTTGAAGAGAGGTAGTAATTTAGCATATTTTAAATAGTCTGGAAAGTAGCCCTGCTTGAAAGATTGGTTTATAATATCAACTAAATGTGGAAGTAGGCTCTCGATACAGTCCTTAATTATAAAAATGGGGACTTCATCCAGGCCAGCTGAGTTTTTGTTTTTCAGTTTGCTGACTGCTTTGTAGACTTCTTCCTGTGTTGTAGGGAATAACACCATTGAGTGTGATACACCATTATTTGGCTTTTTTGACCTGAGAGGCTGTTAGGAATAAAATTGAAGGAAAATTTTCTGTGCTACTAAAATAATCATTTTTATAGTTTGCCAAATACATTGGGTCTTGGGTCCTCTTTGATTTTCAAGTTTGCAGAATCATTTTCCTGGTACCAGTTTACTGCTTTACAATCTTCCATACTGTCTTATTTTTGTTTCCAGCAAAGAGCACCATTTTGGAGTTATGAGCGCTCATGACCTCACACAAGATGCCACAGGTCAAGGGAGATGGGTGGAATTTGATCTTCCTCTCTGCACTCAGTGAGCAAACTGATGACATTCAAATGAATAATGTAGTGATGAATTACACCTTTGATATCTGTTGCTTTCAATAAAATACAAGTGGAGACATAGAGTCATAAGCAGATTTACCAAAATCTTTATTAGCAATTTCAAACATATGGTAGGTACAATAGGTAATTATATCTCTATCATTAAAACTTTCAAGTCCTGGTACACTAGACATTCCACTACCACCTGTCACAATAGCAACAGTGAACCATCCATTTCCATGTTAGAATGTCTCGTTTATGTCCAAACTAAAATTAAGTGAACATCCAAGAAATACACAAGGTCCATCGACGAGGGCATGGGCTGCGACACTCTTGACTTGAATGCGGTTTTTCTTGTCTCCTGATGTTGTAGTAAGTTCCGTGTTTTCTATATTTTTGTAAACTGTTGTGCAACGGCGATGGTGATATCTCCTGTACGGCATGTTGGTGGCATTCAATGCAGTTGCTTGTGCAGCATCAAGACACAGAATGAGTGTAGCGTAAGAGCGCGCTCGCTTATATACTGTGCGTGGACTTAGCGTTTTCACAGTGGCCAGTGGGAGTGTTATCCCGGATGCGCTCACTGGGTATTCTAGAGTGTGTGTGCCTGCTGGCGCTCTGCCAACGCCGAGCCAGACGGCTTACATAACCACCGAGAAGTCACTGCTCCCGGCTTATTGAATGCAAATGTCGCTGTTCATCACACACCAGTTATTGAGACTTCCTGATTGTGATACATTGTTTGCTCTGAGTTTCACAAATATTAGATCATTCTACACTTTTGACAATTCAAACAACTTTCACACGACTCAGGCCCACATGTGAAATCCAACACACAACCTGGTAACAATCACTAAGAAGTTCAGAGAAGGGAACGACACATTTTGTGAAAACTTATAACAACCTATGTATGTTGCTCACTCACTTGGTTGATATTATTTCATGTTCTTTATGTTGTTTGTCTATCTATGGATCATTTCTTACAATGATATTGGACACTTCATGTTTACACAAAGCTCACATATACATAGTGAAAAAATACAGTGGTATATATCAATTTGTGTATGACTGCATTTATAGTCTGACTAACATATATTTGCTAGTTACAAAAAGATAGTAAATATACATATATTTTAAAGAATTTAAAAAAAAATCATTAAAAGTACATTATAGAAGGCACCAATGATAATATAGTTCATTTTCCTGTAAGTCTTTGGTCTTCACTCAGCACTGTCAAGGAAAAAGAGATAAAGTAGATGAAAACAGCAGTGGTGTTTTGACACAAAATATTATTTCGTACATCAGACATACTTGAAGTGATTCTGTTTTACATTTGTTGCAGTTTCCCTTTGCAATGTATACTGACACACTATTTAATTTCTTATATCAAGATATTCCTTTACACTGTAAGGACAAATATTGATTAGATGGATTTTTCATTTTCCTTTAAAAAGAGAGAAGTTTCTGTCACCTTTATGCATTGTGGTAAACTGTTTTACGGTATGCATCCAGAATTTACACGTTCTTCGTCTGTTAATATTAGCCTACTTCCTTCCATATGATAGTCATTTTTTATTCTTGTATTATGTTCCTGATATTCTCCGTTTAGCAATGCAGTGCTGTTAGTTTTTAAGTAGATAATTGTTTAATTATAATAATTCTCTATATATGAAGGTAAAACTTTCACGCCACTGTAGAAATAACACCACTAATCAGAATGACATCAAATTGAAATGGAATATTATTGGAAAAGGGGGAAAAGATATGGCAGAAGAAAAAATAAATAGTTATAAAATGTAGCAATAGATTGCCCTGTAAGCATTATAATTTAATAGTGGTCAACTGAAAATGACAAATGAATCATACATCAATGCCTAAAGTGTACATCTGACACTAAACAAACTGTACTGCTCATTGTGCATGGGTGTATAGGTATGATTCTGTTAGTTACATAAGCCCATCCACCACTGCAATGTCATATCACATCCAATGGTAAAAACTGGATTTAATTGATCTGAGGCCAAAAACTGCATAAAAAGCACCAGCCAAAATCAAATTGATTATTAATTTCCATGTGGCTGGCACAAAAGGTGTTCAATATGCTGTCCACCATTTTCTGCAGTAAGTTGAAATCAAGGAACAGCATGTTCCACAACTGATTGAAGTGTTTCTGGGGTCACATTCAGAATGTGTTGCACAATGTGTACGATCAATGCAGCTAAGTTTATGACTTTTGGCTGTGGGTCTATCTGAAAGATGTTGTATTCAGTGTACTGACTGCAAAGATTAAGATCAAGTGATAGGGAAATGGCAGCTGATAATTCTAGCATTTCCAAAATGGTGTTTCAGCAGCTGCTTAACTAGAATTACAATGTGCGGAGGTGCAACATCTTGCATAAAAATTATCCCATTCACACTGTTGGGGAGCTGGAATGACATGGTTGTGCAAAAGAGACTCATAGCACTTACCAGTGCGGTACAGCTAACAGGACTGGAAGCACCTGTCTCTTAAAGATTGGCTGTGAAAGATTTTGTGGACAGCCGAAGCCCACTTGCATCTGACAGCATATGTCAATACACAGAATTGTTGAATATGGGCAATGGAAAATCCACACGCATATCAACCAATTCACTTCACCTTGAAATGGTCACTGTGTGGTGCCGGGTTATGGCATCATTTATCCTTGGCCATATTTCTTTTTGTCTTAGAATTTCTTGCTCACATTTAAGTGGACAGAGGTCTCTCTTACTGGCAGGTCGACAGGAAGCAACTCATGCACATGGGTAATTTTGAATGAACAGCAAAGAAGGATGTTTCATAGGATTTTATGCACCATGCTCATGGATATATCCAATGTTCAAGTTATTCTCCATACACTAAACATTTGTGCACTACCAGTCATCTCCTGCATTACTGTGGTCACTGTTTCCGCTGATGTCAAATCAATGTGTTTCCTCCCTCTACCGGGTTTCACACTAAAAGAACCTGTCTTTTCGAATTTCCAAGTCATTTTCTCCACACCCATGGCAGTCATCAGTCCAACGCCTTTTTTCAAACCCTTCAGTTATCGGAACTTCTGCAGAGCATTATGTGCACAGTTATCATTCTTGTAATACAGCTCTACAAGCAGAGTGTGATACTGCATTGAGACAGTCATGGCGAATGTCAAAGATGCGATGGAGGAAAGGCCATCTACCCAGTGTGTTTATACCAACTTCAGTGGGTCATGCGCATGACATGTGTTTTCATTTACATATTCTGGCACATACAGCACCATTTATTGATGAATTTTCACACTTTTTTTTCTTGTGCCATATGTTTTCCCCCTTCATTGATAATATTCCATTGGAATTTGATGGCATTCTCACCAGTGACATTATTTCTACAGCGTTTTGAAAGTTTAACTTTAATTATAATCACCCTGTATATACTGATGCTACTGTTAAAATTTTTAGCTCCCTTAATTTATTACTGCAGGACTCTCTAGGTGATACTTTTGCAATGCATCTTACTGCTCTCTTTTGTAATCTTAATGCCCTTTGTGTGTCCATATTTGCAGCAATTCTTGAAGTGAGGATGCCACATGAGAAATGCAAATGGGGTAGTCCACAGTACATTGCTTGAAGAGTTTGTCTATTTACCGACTTTGATATTTTTCTCATCAGAAATATGATTGAACCTATTTTGCTGCAAATGTTATTTATGTGATTCACCTGTGTCATATACCTATCCACTGTTACAACTAGAAATTTATTGCTGCCTGTCACCTTTAGTTCTAGATCTCCAAACCTGACAGTGATGTTGTCCAAAGTATGTTTTTTGTTTGCATGTATGTTGGTTTGTTTCCATTTATAAAGAGACTGTTTTCCCAGAAATAATTATTTCCACTTTTCATTATTGGTGAAGCCTTCTCTTGCAGGTCATCTGTTTTAGAAATGGTAATAACAAATGAATGTCACCTGCATACATGACTAAACTATCAGGTTCTGATTTGGTCATATCAATGACATACAGAATGAAAAGTAGTAGACCAAGGATGTATCCTTGAGGAATCCCATATTTCACAATTTCAAAATTTGACGAGACACTTGTAACTTTATTTTTACTTTTTGCTTTATTTCTAGACATTGATTTCCATTTTCCAAAAGTGATTTAATGCTTTCCCCCCAATACCATAACAACATAGGTTTTCTTATAGGTTGTCATTGCGTACATGATCAGATGCTTTTATAGGTCCAGGAACATACTGCAGACATTTTACTATTCACCAAATGCTTTAGTTACAGGTGTTACGAATTCAACTACTGCCGTTTTGCTAGATTTGCCCTTTTTGAATCCATGTTGTTCGTCATTAAGAATACTGCATGTTTGTATAAAATTTAATCTTCTGCCTTCTATTATGGTTTCTAGTATTTTAGATAGTACAGGTGTAATAGCGATAGGTCTGTAATTTCCTTGGTGGTTTGTGAATCCTCCTTTATATATAGGGATTACTTTACCCCTTTTCAGTCACATTGGAAATATTCCTTTTTCTATAGGTAAGTTTATCAGACAGGCTAATGGCTTTACTACCCACTGTAAACAGCATCTAATTAGTTTAGTGGTTATACCATCTAGTCCATCAGTGTGTTTTTGTTTTCAGACGGTGTATTAGTTGTACTATTTCTGATTCATTAGTGGGGGTCAGGAAGAAGAATTTTGTCTCGTATGGAATGTTTATTATGTTTATTTTGGAAGTATTATTTTGAGTCATTAATTTGTCCTCAATTTCAACATGATGTTTGTTTAAAGTGTTGCTGACATTTTGTGCATCCCTGAGTTACCTGCCATTTAACACAAGAATTATGTTTTCAGTATTTTCCACCCCTACATCTTTCATCTCTTTCTTTATTATTTACTGTTGAGGTTGCTATCTTATTTTCATAATATTTTGATTTAGTGTCTTTTATGTTTAGTGTTTTGTATGTTTTCTTCTTTTCCCTATATGGTTGGCCTTAACCAACAATTTTCATACATACTTTTCACCTCTTCCCTCTTCCTTTTTACCTCTACTGTCACCCAATTTTTATTTCCCTACATACAAATGGACATGCAAAATCTATTTAATGACAGTGATGGCCTTAACTAACAATTTTCATACATTCTTTTCACCTCTTCCTTTTAACCTCTACTGTCACCCAATTTTTATTTCCCTCCTACTAATGGACATGCAATATCTATGTATTGGCAGTCTGTCTAAACTCTTTAAATATTTTTCCTGGCCTTCCTATGTTGCTGGATAATTCAACTAGAACCCCATACTAGTCTGCTGCTAATTTTTTCTAATATTTTTTTTGCACAGAATTTGTTTAGTATAGTTGTTTCTATGCAGTCAACCGTCTGTGAAATGTTCCCTCACCGAACTTGTTACTTCAATGAATGTAACATTATAGAAAATGCTACATGTCTTCCTGAATATTCTGTTTGTGTTGATAATTGCTGTGTTTACACATGAAGCTTCTGTCAGTTCATACCTGTATGGAATGCTTACAACATATCAGAATGTACAAGTTTTCCTAAAGATTGTCTTAGAGTCCTGGTTGCATTTACACTTTTGTTTTGTATGTGTCATTTCCTCCCCCCATAATAACACATTTGGGACCTTTTGTTACTGTTGTTACTGAACTTGAAATAAGCACACAGTTACAGTTTGAAAGTGAACATAAATGCTTTTATTAACATGCACAGTACGAATGTAACACAAGGGAATGCAAAACACAACCATGTTAATAGGAACATCTATAAAAGCATCCATAGCAGCTGCAGCAAAGATAAATATGTAGCAGGGGCATCGATTCTAAATTCCAACACCCCCTACTAGAAGCAATGTCTCTCAGTACTTCATCTCGGAATCCAAATTCTTACGTTAGTTGCTGATGTCTGGTTCTTGGCAGTGGCTTTGTCATCATATCTGCAAGGATTCCATTTGTGGAAATTTGCTCCACTGTGATTTCTCCTGTATCTATCCTTTCCCTGATGCAATGATGCCTGATGCCAATGTGTTTATTGTGACCTTCAAATCCACTTGTCTTTGCCAGATCAATTGCACCTTTGTTGTCACAAAACAATCTTATTGGGCCCTCTTTTGGGAAAGGGGATACCTCTCTTTGCAGATGTTGTGGCCAAAGTGCTTCCTGACATGCAGAAGTTAAAGCCATATATTCTGCTTCTGTCATTGAGAGAACTACTGTTGATTGTTTTTTACTAGTCCATGAAATTTCTGCACCTTGTTAAATAAATAAAAAAGCGGTAGTTGATTTTCTGTCTCCTATGTCCCCAGCCCAGTCGGCATCAGTGTAACCTGTGATGTCATGATCTCCTTTGGAAAATTGTAGCTTGAAGTCTTTAGTTCCCTTTATATACCTTAGAATTTGCTTTAAAGTTTGCCAGTGGGATATTCCAGGATTATTATTAAACCAACTCACAACTCCAATTGCATACACTAGATCTGGTCTAGTACCTAGTTGTGCACACATTAAGCTATGTATGGCTTCTTTATATGGGACTTCTTCATGGTATCTCTTTTTTTCTGTCTGTTTTTGGGCTCATTTGATGAGTTAATACTTGGTTATTGTCAAGCAGAGTGCATACTGGATTACAGTCTTCCATGTTATACTCTTGTAAAATCTGATTTATATAATTAGTCTGATCCATCCATAAAAGTTCAAGCTTATGATCTCTTGTCACTCGGATCCCTAGACAATTGGATACTTCTCCAAGGTCCTTTAGTTTAAGTTGCTCCTTTAGTTGTTCTTTATATGCAATTTTCTGTTTCATATTGTTACAAAATATAAGCATGTCATCTACACAAACAGCTACAATCAATAGAGCACTTCCTTTGTTTCTGTGAGAAACACATGGATCACTGTGGACCAGCTGAACTTTAAACTTAGTAGAACTTTGTCCAGTTTGATTTTTCAACAGTGACTTCCCTGTTTAAGTCCATACACTGCTTTCTTGAGTCTTTTAATACCTTCATATTTGGCTGAATTTGTTACATAGCCAACTGTGGGAATTTTAACATAAATTTCTTCTTTCAAATCATGTTGCAAATAAAACTGTCACCACATCACAATGATCAATGTTCAAGTCGTATTTAGCAGCTAGACTAAACAAATATCTGAATGAATTGTATCATATCACTGGTAATTACGTTTCATCATAGTCTAAACCTTTAACTTGTGAACATCCCTTAACTACATGTCAAGCTTTATGGCGAATTATCTGTCCTTGTGAGTCTCTTTTTATCTTAAAGACCCACCTAGCATCAATCACTATTTTGCCTTGAGGCAGGATAAATGATTCCCAAGATTTATTTTCCACATGTGACTTCAATTCTTCTTCTATTGCTTGAAACCATAACTCTGAGTTCTTGGGTTACAAAGCTTCTTCCAAAGTTGGTGGCTCTGATTCTTGTGATTTTTCTTTGGTGCAATAGGTCACTTAATCATCCATCTTCTTCGGCATGGGTATTCTGGAAGATCTTCTGAGCACTTGTTGTTGAGGCAGTTCAGATTCTTCTTCTATTTTGACTGAGCCTGTTTCTTCTGAAATGCTATTATCTGATCTATTGTCCCTTGAGTCATCTTGAATTGTAATGTTCTCCTCCTTATTTGTGAACAGAATAGATATCTGATTTGATCCCAGCAAATAATCACATGTTCCTGGCCTGTTATTATTCTCTTGAATTATTTCTTCTTCAAATATCACATTTCTGGATTTAATGATTCTTTGTTGAACTGCATGGAACAACTGGTATGCGTTGCTGTTTTCACAGTATACGACGAGTATGCACTGAACACATTTCTTGTCCCGTATGCACCTAATGGTTTTTGGTATGTGGACAAATGCCCTACTGCCAAATAATCTTAGATGGTGGAGGTCAGGTTTCTTTGCAGAGAAAGCTTCCTCTGCTGTTATGTTGTTCAGAGCTTTTGTCAGTGATCTGTTAATGAGATAAACTGTGGTGGTGCCTGCTGCTCCCCAAAAATTTGTAGGTAATTTTGCTTCAAATGACATACATCTAGCCTTTTCCTCAATTGTTCTATTATACCTTTCTGCAACACCATTTTGTTCTGGACTGCAGGGAACAGTTGTTTCATGTTTAATTCCTTCTTCTGGGTCCATAACCTGTTGTTATTGTACTTGAAATAAACATGCTGTTATGGTTTGAAAGCGAACATAAATGCTTTTATTAATATGTACAAAATGAATGTAATGCAATGGTATGCAAAACACAACCATGTGAACAGTAACACCTATAAAAGTGTCCATAGCTACTGTGGCAAAGATAAATATGTACCAGAGGCATCAAATGTAAATTACAACAGTTACTGTTGTTACAACTTTATGCAGAGGTGCATCAGAATGGGTAAACCCAGTTACTTTTTGTGGGAAATCAAAGGAAAACAAGAAAAAATGTTTATTTTATCAATGTTCTAGCAGAAATGTATTCAAGATGCACCACACTAACCTAGTCAAAAGATAGCTTACGGTTTTTGAAATAGCTACAAGCTTCATAATTTGAAGATTTGGGTATTTACCTTTTCTTCAGCAGACATTTTAACAATTATTTCAATGTGAAAGTCATACTGAAGTCACATTAAAGTCCACAAGGCGACAGCACTGAATTCAGAATTGAATTTAGTGCTGTACATCAGGTTGTCCAAGAATATGTAACCAATTACAAAAAAATATACAGAAAAGTAATTACAAAAGCAAAATTACTAAGTAATGATAAATTAATAAGAAAATCAGGCAATAAATCAGAAATCATTTGGGAAATTGTGAAAAGGGAAACAGGTAAGGGCCTCAAGGATCAGGAAATAGTACTCAAAAATAGTGAAAATATTGAATTAAAAGATGAAACTCTGGCAAATTACATTAATAGTTACTTTTTAAGTGTACCAGTGTCATTAAGTAAAAACTTTACTAAACAGAAATTAACAGCCCCAAAAGTAGACATTAGTATGTTGTTAATTCCCACAAATGATAATGAAATATTAAAGGTGCTAAAGAGTCTAAAATCAAAAATGTCTGCAGGTGTTGATGAAGTGCCTGTGTCAATAATAAAAAAAGTTGCCCAACAAATTATAAAGCTCCTGGTACATATTGCCAATTTGTCTTTCAGCGAAGGTGTGTTTCCTGAGAGGTTGAAAATCTCTAAGGTTAGACATTTGTTTAAAAAAGGAGATCCCTACAAGGTAGAAAATTATAGACCAATATCCCTTCTCCAATCATTTTCAAAAATTCTATAGAAATTAATGAAAACCAGACTCATAAATTACTTAGATGCTCACAAACTTCTAAACTGCAATCAACATGGCTTTCGCTTGGGCCACAGCACAGAATCAGCTATCCATGCCTATACCAAAGAGATTGTCAGAAGTCTTGCCACTAAAAAATGTGTAGTGGGAATTAACTTAGATTTATCTAAAGCTTTTGATACAGTAAATCACAAAATTCTGTTAAACAAGATGGAGGCAATAGGTGTAAGGGGAGTTGTGAAGCAGTGATTTGAATCTTACCTTCAAGATAGAACTCAGGTAGTAGAAATCATCGCAGAACATAAAAATCAGAAAATCAAGTGGGTCTCAGATGCAAAGAAATTGGAAATAGGTGTCCCACAGGGCAGTGTTCTTGGTCCCTTATTTTTCTTGCTTTATATAAATGACATAAAAAATCCTAATATTTCTACCAAAATAATGTTGTTCGCAGATGACA
The DNA here is from genome assembly GCF_021461385.2 of Schistocerca piceifrons. Classification (NCBI taxonomy): domain Eukaryota; kingdom Metazoa; phylum Arthropoda; class Insecta; order Orthoptera; family Acrididae; genus Schistocerca; species Schistocerca piceifrons. The sequence goes on along the minus strand of NW_025728796.1, from coordinate 65,932 downwards.
CTAGCATAATTATAAGTGATGATAAGAAATCATTAACCACCGCAACTGATATAGTCCTGAAATATATTCAACATTGGTTTAATGCTAATGAGTTAACACTTAATCTAAGTAAAACAAATTATATACAGTATGGCAAAGCAACTCAAGATATGGACCTCCAGTTAAAACTAATGGATGAGGAGATAGGAAGTGTACAATCCACAAAGTTTTTGGGCATCCACATTGATCAAAACTTAAGCTGGAAAGACCATCTAAAAGTACTTATCCCAAAAGCTCAATTCGGCATGTTTTGCATTGAGGATATTATCTAGAGTATGCAGCACAGACTGTACTAGACTAGTGTATTTTGCTTACTTTCAGTCCATCGTGTCTTACGGCATAGTGTTCTGGGGTAAAACTAAATCAAGCTTAACAGATATCTTCAAATTTCAGAAAAGAGCTATACGAATCATAACACATAACTCTCCAAGAACTAATTGTAGGCCCCTTTTCAAAGAAATGCAAATACTCACAATACCATCACTGTATATTTTTAAAAGCATTCTGTGTACAAGAGCACATATGAAAAATCTACGTACAAATGAGGACTGCCATAATTATAATACTAGGACTTGTAAGAATTTGTATGTAGAAAGGGTAAGGACGACACAAACCCAAAAGCATGTAAGTTATTTTGGAATAAAACTCTACAATGCTCTGCCAGTGTACATGAAGGCAATAACAGATGAAGTAAAATTTAAGTCTGAGCTTAAAAATTACCTTTTAAGCAAAACTTTCTATGATGTAGATGAGTACATTGATTGTGTGTAAATTTGTTGCCAAAAATTTTAATTTATATGTCTAAATTTGTACTTATAAAAAAGGCCTTGAAAGTGATGTTCCATTATTATGTCTGTAGTACTTGTACTAGTATGATAACTTTGTTGTGACAATTCCTACATCATGTAAATGATATACAGGTAGCTAATAAAACGAAATGAAAGGAAATATGGTGTAGATTTAGTCACTTTTTGTATTTTATTTTAAAGATATTGAGTCCAAAACATTCTCAGTTAGATCAGATCAGCATTTTCATCTTAAACATAAATCACTACTTGCAAACTACCTCAAAAGTCTGTGGACCCATCAAGTGTGATTGAAACTGCAGTGCAGTCCTGCGGTTTACATATTAATTGCTTATAATTGAAGTACAGTCTGCCAAGAAGGACTGATTATTCCAAACCAATTAGCATTCAGTAGACACAGAACATCTGCAGTATAATTAATGCATTCTTCTATCAACATGGCATTAGAAAATGATTTTCCAGCTCTTGCTGTGTCAAGTGCAACCTTTTAACTTGCAAGTACCACTGGGCTGTCACTGCTGTCATTCAGAAAAGTTGAAATCTGTGCTCCTAAAGTACTACATCACTTAGATGAGAGACATACTAAAAGAAAACTGTAAACCTCTTATGATGCTAGCAATACACCAGATTCATGAGGTGTCATCTGATTGCTCCTTTGACTCAATTAATTTTCCACCCATTCAGAGTTCAGAAGTAAGCAGTACTCATCCATGAGTAATGTGTTCCAATTTCCTTCTGATCAAGCTTTGTTACTGTGCACAAAGAAATACTGGCACTTCTATTACTATTTAACTGTTGTCACATTTCCAGTTGTCTATTACTTTGATTGGTGAAAGTAAGAAATTGAGATTGTGCCTAGCCTCTGATCAGAGAGAGAGAGAGAGAGAGAGAGAGAGAGAGAGAGAGACAGAGACAGAGACAGAGACAGAGACAGAGAGAGCGACAGAGAGAGAGATAGAGAGATAGAGAGGTATAGAGAGAGAGAGAGAGAGAGAGAGAGAGAGACAGAGAGAGAGAGAGAGAACTCGGGTGCGCACTGTTGGGGGAGGGGGATGGGGGGGGGGAACTGAGAGGTTCTACTGATTAAGGGTCATGGGAATCGAGTAGAATGAAGTCAAGGCAGGGGCAAGCTAGAAGGTCTGTGGCTACTACTGAGAACATAAGAAGCCATTTTGTTCAGAATATCAGGATACAGATTTCAAAACAGCTCACGGTGCATATTTATGTGTTCGAGCATCAGTCTGCTTGGAACATTTCTTGGAAGTTGTCTTCACTGGATGGCCTGAAGATATTGTCTTCTTAAAGTACCATAAGCCTTCTAGCATATATCTATTCCAGTTCCTTCTTTAGATAGATAAATTTCAGAGCTCAGTGTTGAAAACAATGAAGATAATATGTAACTTTAAACTAAACAAATTTCTTTAATGCTTTAAACAATGTAGTAAGCAGCCACACATACTTAAATTGTACGTTGGCACATCATTACGGAAACTGACTTCAATTTGGGTGCTGCCGCTGACCTATTCAAAATAACAAATTTCTTTATCTATTATATTTCAAGTGCTGTATGTGTACAGTATATTACTCTTTAGATGCACTTACTTTCTGTTCTGCATACTGTTGCTTCAAATTTCTCCACTAAAAGTATGGCGCAACATATTTTATTTGTATGCTGCACAAACACAGGAGGATTTTTCATGTTGCCAACTAATACACATGACAATAGATATGCAGTAGTCACCAGAAAGATCGCAGGAGGCGCACATCAGCACGGCGCATCACGGATGATAGCTGCCGCAAGTATAGTCCCGTCCACCATAGGGCACACGAGAATTCAGCCGTGACTTCTGCCAGTGGAACAACAACAACAACAACAACAACTCAGGCAGCACTGGCCGTGCCCAGTCAGTTCACATTGGGAATGCCTAGCACACAGTTTCCCGGTCTACACTAAGTGAAGTGCGACGGAAAACGTGAACTGTGTTACTACACAATTGGCGATGAGTAGGGTCGTTCTTTCGCATGTTGCATCGTCTTTCCGGTTTCTCAGATTATCCAAGGCATGGAGGATTTAGTGTGGGTTTTTGTTGAGCAGCAGATGGAGCTCATGGCAACCATGAAACAAGTGCTTCCGGAGTTGCTCTCCACGCAGTCTGCACCAGCGCCGTTCCCTCCTCCCTTTCCACCGTATGACAAGACGGTGGACGATTGGGACACATATGAACATCACCTTCAGCAGCATTTCCAGGCGTTTCATGTTGCCGGTGTGGAGGTCTGTCATGCTCTTTTCTTGCCTTGGATATCTCCCTCGCTGTATCAAGTTTTGAAGCAGCTAGCGCCATTGCAGGAACCCTCGTCCTTGTCGTTTGACACATTGTATTCATTGCTGTCTTCATATAATCGCCACCGCATGCATGTTGTGGCGGCTAGGGTCTGTATTGATTGTTACCTATCTCGTTTCTTCACAACTGAACAATTGTGGAATCTTAAGCGGTATATTTTGGTAGAACCACACTCTCACCACGTGTCTTTGAATGACAATAATACAAGTAGTTCCAGCACAATTTCAACAAGGCTTATTTATTAGTAGCTGCTGAAAGATTACACACTGCAGATCTCGTTTGTCTAGGGGTTTTCGAAGTTTTTGTCTGCAAAATAATTACTCCAAAAAGCATGGCCTGGGTTTTCTTCTTGTTTGAAATAAACACTACCGGATCTGAAATACTTTCAGCTAGAAATTATATTTATTCGTACTTTTTGTTTAGTAACTACAACATTTTCACTATGAACATTGATACTCTAAATGCATTGTCCTGTACTGGTCACATAAACATGTCCATATCCCTCCAATACCGACAAAGAAGAGGCAGGCAAACCAACATGTGCCCGGAAGTTGCAGAGATTCCTGCATTCTAGATTCTTTAGTCTACTGACCTTAATTAAATCCAAAGATACATATAAATAAATACAAATAAATGTACAGCATTTAACATATTAAATGAATTCATTATTTAGCATAAATGAAAATATGCGTAGTTAAATAAATTAAACACATTTTCTGGCAACATAATGAAATTACCTCAACTCTTTACTGTGGGCATCGTACTTTTGGCATGAGAAACTAAACAGTTAACTACATTACAATAGCCCACCAGGACTTACAAGTGTACTCTGGTCCTCTTGTCAGTCCGATACAGAAATTGCATCATTGTCTTGGCTTGTATAAAACTTTTTATCACAACTGTAGTAAACTGTTTATTCTTTCATCAACCATTGACTTCCTCCTTTGTCTCACAACATAAATTACATAAATACATATATCAATTGGTTGCCCAAAAATTTACTATAAAATAATACTAAAGTTAAAACATTTTCTCGTATTATAACAAACATAGTACATCATCATCGGTGAGGTTTCAAAAGAATTTCAATTCAACAAGACTATTCTCTCATGAGCCTTGTAGATTATGTGATATCAAAATCAAGAGGCAAAATAAGCCAACATAAAGTATCTGTGTTGCGTTATCAACACAGCTGAGTAAAAACAGTTGTAATGGTGAGCATGATGTAAAACAAAAGCGCACTTGCATAAACAAGAAAATATAGTCTATTAACTCTAGAACATTTTTTTTTATAAGCATTATGGTCAATTTAAGTGAATGAACAAGATTTCAAAAATTATGATATTTTCTATTTTCAAACTGTGGTGGCGGTGGGGGGTGGGGTGGGGTGGGGGGTTGTGACATGTCTTGTCTCCTAGCATCATCAGTAAAATAAAATCCCTCATTTATCAAGTTTAGATATTTTGCAATTAATTAAATACTGTGCAATTACTTAAACACGCACATCGGAATCATGAAATCTAATCTTATAATAGCATGAAGTGACAATCAGTCTGGATACAACATAATTTTGTATGAGATAGGTTACATGGGTTAGTATGGTGATTGCAATTTGTTCCTGTGACTTTATCTCACAGCATTTAGTAGGTTTTTTTTCCAGTAAAATTCTTTCCAGATAAAGGAATGTTTGTAGGCTCAATTTGTTTATTTCTCAATATATGGCTTCAAAGAAACAACATTCCTAAGGCCAAACAGCTTTCTCAACTTGGGAGATACTAATCGGTACGCATTTGGATGGGGGTTCTCAATAATCTCAAATGACCCAATGTAAATATCAAAGAACTTCTTGAGTTCTGGTGTTAGTAACTTTGATCGTTCATGGGATTTTACTAAGACATGGTCACCTACTCTGAATGTGGTAGCCTTTATTTTCCTATCATGTCTGTTTTTCCTAGCATCACCTAGTTTCTTCATGGTTTTCTTTACAATCTCTTCACGTTCTTTCATTGATATGAAGCTACTTTGTGGAAAGTCTATTAATTCAGAAATAAGATTCGCTGGTATGAGATGAAACATAATATCATATGGTGAATACCCAGTAGAGCTATGCTGCAAGCTTTTCATGATATCCTCGAAGTTGTTTACATGGTTGTACCAACTAGGGTGGTTGTGACTACAATACGTCCTACAAAGTCTCCCTATTTCTTTCATGTACTTCCATGCTGGGTTTGAAGATGGGTTGTACATGGATATCAAGATGTGTTTTGTGTTAGTTTTTTCCATGAATGCTTTCCAGTTTTTTGAAACAAATTGTGAACCATTATCAGATAGTATAGTTTTATGTTTACCTACACTCTTGAAGTAATCTCTCTCAATCTTTGTAATGATCTCCTTACTTGTAGCTTTTTGAACAGAATAAAGTTTAATTAATTTGGAAAATACATCAACCATGACGAATATAAAACAATGGCCACCTTTGCCTCTAGGTAAAGGACCATAGAAGTCTACAGCTACTAAATCTAATGTCTTACCTGGAATAATGTTTTGCATTTCTCCCTGACATGTTCTGTTGCTTACTTCTACTCTTTGACATTTGTCACATGTTGATATTTCATTCCTCACCTTCTTTACCATGTTATAAAAGTAGACATTTTCTTGTAACTTTTTTACACATTTCTGTATTCCACAGTGACCATATCTCTCATGGGTGTACTTTATTAACTTGTCTGCCTCACACTCTGGCCAACATAGCTTCCAATTGTCAGAGTCCACATATGTTCTTCTAAAGAGTGTTCCCTTCAAGATCTTATAGTATTTGTCAAGTTTATCATACCATCTTTTGCCTAAACAGTCCTTAACTAATTTCCGATTAGGATCGTTATTCTGTCCCCTACTGATGTTATTGCAAAGTGTCTTTATGAGCTTTTAATCTTGGATTCCCTTCATGTATCATATTTTAAATTCCTTTTCTTCCTCTTGATCAAACATTTCCTGATCTCCTCCTACTGGTAACCTGGATAAAGCATCAGCTACTACATTCTCTGACCCCTTAATATACACAATTTCTTAGTCAAACTGTTGCATGAACATTGCCCACCTGGTTAATATACTGTGATAGAGTCTACACTCCTGCAAGTAACTTTTATCTGTGTCCTAACAGGTACGTTTTAAATTTTGTAAATGCCCAGTGTACTGAGAGTAATTCTTTTTCTGTGACTGTGTAAGTTCTCTCATGTTTAAGTAACATTCTGCTGGCAAATTCAATAGTACAATGAAGATTTTTTCCATTCACAACTTTCTCCTGAAATAGTTCTGCTCCTAGTCCATAATCACTACTGTCAGTGTGAAGACAAAATGGAAAACTAAAATCTGGTCTGTGTAACAGACAGTTGTTACAAAGTTCATTCTTAATTTTATCAAATGCTTTCTGACACTCTTCAGACCAATTCCATGTAGCATTTTTTCTAAGTAAGTTGCTAAAACATGTTACATTAAGGCATTGTCCATTTATATATTTTCGAAAGAATCCACAGAGTCCGTAGAAAAATTTCAATTGTTTTCGGTTTCTAGGAGATGGAAAGTTTATGATAGATTTTATTTTCTCAGGGTCTGCACTTATCCCTTCCTTAGTAATGACATGACCTAAAAATTTGAGTTCTGACACACCAAATTTACATTTTTTCAGTTTTAATGTCATGCCACCTCTTCTGAGTTTCTCACACACCTTTTTCAATAACTTCAAATGATCCTCCCAACTTTGATTTGACACTAATATATCATCTACATAAATTGTTAATTCTGACACAACTTCTTGGCCAAGTACATAGTCTAGTGCCCTTATAAATTCGGTGACGGCACTACACAATACCGGTAACATCTCCCATTGTATAAGAAAGCAGTGTACTTTCTAGAACTAATTGCAAGAGGTACTTGATGAAAACATGATGCTAGGTCAAGGCTTGACATAATTTGGATATTTTTAAATTTGTATAACAACTCATTGATGTTCTCTGGGTGATCAGTTTCTCTGTATAAACATTTGTTTAACTGTCTGGAATCTAGTACTAATCTGACTTGCCCATTAGGTTTATTCACATTGACTACGGGATTATTATAAGGGCTTATACTCCTCTCAATGATTTCACACTTCCATCTTTTCTAATTCTTTCTTCACTGCTACCCTTTTCGAGATTGGAATACTGTATGGTTTTGTAAAGAAAGGTTCATGTGGCTTCAACTGTAAAGTACATTGGTATCCAATTACTTTACCTGGTGTATTGCCAAATACATCACTATATTCCCACAAAAATAATTTCAAATCTTGTTTTTGGTTCTCAGTTAGTAGCTTTGGCTACTTTTTCATTTACCAACTTTTGAAATTCTATCTCATCTGTATCAAAATCTGTGACATGGCTTTCAATGTACTTATCTTCTTTTGTAAATTCAATACTGTTCACAGTCTTAGTCATACAAAACATATTTGATGTAAGAAGTTTCGTAGTGATGACTTCACCACTTGGTGGAGTCATCATCAATTTCTGTCCTGCCCAATCAAATGCTGCACTTACTTTTGTTATCCAAGACATGCCTAGGATAAAATCCTCTGTGAGATCAGGAATGATGAGACACCCATGTGACCATGATACTCCTCCAATTTCAAAAGTAATAAAAGCCTGACTCCTTATTGATTTACTGGGCTTCCCGGTAGCACCTCTTATTTTAATTCCTACTACAGGTAACTCAAAATAACCTTATTAGATTTCAGTTTTTTACTTAATGATTCTGATATCCCAGATACTTGACTTCCTGTGTCCACTAAACACTTCCCAGATAGCACAGTAAGCCGGTTTTAAACTTGTTTCCAGATGTAAAGTTCAAGTATATAAGATTGATCAAAGCTGGAGTATTCAGGCCTGTTAGTTGGATTCAAGCTTGAAACAAACATCAAAGTTGGCAGAGTTCAAGCTATATTTCAAGCTTGACTTATCAAGTTTGGCTCCAGCTGTATCTACACATGTGGAATACAGCCTGTTATTTACAGCTTGTTTTAAGCTACATAATTATTAATCTGAATTTATTGAACCTAATTAATTAAATAAATATCAGAATGGAAATGGTGTGAGAAAAAAATTATCAAGACATGTATGTTTAAATTTTTCTATTTTAAAAGTGTTTAAAATTGTTTTATTTTAAAATTTAATTATTATGAAGCCCCACCGGCCCCAGCACACAGACCAGAGCAGGATCAAATATCGCTGACTTCTGTCGGTATAATGATCCTGTAACAGGTAAAAGAAAATGTTAGCCATACCTAAACATAAAAAATGTAAAAAGTCTAAACTGATCAACCTAAATATAATTTATGCCCCAGATTAGCAAAATAACTTCAAACTCACTGATGTAGTAAGAATCATTAACTAGTATAAATGTCACTGAGTAAGCAGCTGCTTCTGGTGACTTCATTCCAAAGAGTTTAAAAGTAATTTGAAATAATTTTTTGCTTGAAATTTTTAAAGTAAAGATGACATTTGGATAATTTTGCGATGACTTCATGAAGAAGCCACACATCACCATTTCTAACAGTTTCAGGGCCATTCAATCTGAATTATAAAGATACTACGGTTTAGAAAAATGTAGATGTTTTATTCTATCCACAATTATCTTTTGGTGAGTAAACCTGAATCAAAATGAAATAAAAGACGAAATCAAAATGAATTTAAGAAATTACCAGTTCAGTGAAACTGAAATGTAAAAGAACAAAAAAAGGCGAGATTTTAAAAAGGTAAAATAACCCTAAGTTTTAATTTATTGGTGCCACATACTAGAGAGCTAGTTTAAAATGACCTCTTTTTGCTGAACAATTTGTAATATGTATTCTTAGCTGGTAATCCATTTCACTTTCATCTAGGTTCTATTTTTCTATGTAAGAGAATATGATATTTCTTTACGTTACGTAATAATATTTAACATTTGTAATATTAGTGTACCACTAGAGAAAAATGCACCAATGTACAAATAATACACTAATATCCTCTTCAGACCCGGTGTAGCAGTAAGGCATGAAACGCCACACACTTACCGAACTATTTTCCAGTTTAAAACAAACTCCACAACAGTCAACAATCATTAACGCGCATCACAAAGGTAAAATGGCCGTAAACCCAGCAAAGTCAGTGTAAGGCTTAAAAACGCTTGTGGCGCTTCCTGTGGACGTCTATGGAAGCTATGCTGTGTGCGCATCTGCTGTACAGCCTTCCAGGGAAATTACAGTTTATTTCAAGCTTGGGAAAATTATTTTAATTCAAGCTAAATTTTTAAAGCTTGATGTAAACTGTGTAAACTCAATATCCACCTTGAAATAAGGTGTGTTACAGGTTGATTTATCAATCTTGAATTTTCAAGTGAACCTAAACTCAATATCCACCTTGAAATAAGCTTGAGTGCTAGCTGGGTTCCCTTTCCATGATCCTATCTGCACATCAATAAACAGACTGCTTACCTCAAAGTCAATTTTTTTTGTTTATATTCTCATGTAGTAAGTGATCTTCAATTTCACTGAATCCATATCCCTTTCCAGTGTCCTTACCTGTATCATTGATACCAGAGTTATATGCTGTTATTACCATAATTGCATTTTCTTGGGCCTGATTACTATTCCTGAATATTTCATTAATCCAACTACATTCATTTGTGCTATTGTGTGTCTCTCCCTTATATTTATCACTTAACATTTGTGCAATGTGATACTTAATTCTATGACACCATTCTGGATACAAAGTTTCACACATATCAAGTGTTTCCTTTCTGAAATTCTCATCATCCTTAATGCCACTACTGTTAACCCATAAGTTAAACAAAAATTGCTCACTATCTGACATTTCATCATCTACTCCCCTAATGCTGTTAAGATTACCTGCTGTCAGTTCCTTCTCATTTTTTTTACATGTATCAAGATCAAATAACTCACTAACTAAAATTCTGGCATCCTTATCATTAAAATTGTCAACTGTGTTCATGTGTACCTCATTAAGTTCATAAATATCCTCTTTTATATTAGTAATCCCTAAAGCTTCCAACTCCTCACTTACACCAATAAAACATCTTTCTTCACTACTATCCTCAATCTCCTTTTCTTCCCAATCAACATCACAAAAATTATCCTCTTGATCCTCTGCACTCTTACCTTCAGTATGCAGATACACATTTAAATCATCTTTACTAGGTGCTGTTTTCATTCCTAGCCCACCAGACTCTTCCATAAGTTCTCTAATCCTTAATACACTTTGATCATTTGAACAACTATTTTCCAGCAAGGTGCCCCTCTCAGCCCTATCGTAGAATGAATCTAAGTTTAATTCTTCACAGTTTTCTAAGCAATCAGTGTCTTTAAATAACTTACCTTTTGTTTCTGGTTTATTTGTATGACATATATTATTTGTAACAGATACTACGTTAATGGGATAACATAAAGAAATTACTCATTATGTCACTGATACCTTTCTGTTTAGTTTAACAGTTTGGGTTGGCCCTTTCCATTTGTGTATTAGTAGCTCCTACCTTGCGGACCACCAATGGAGCCCAATTCAGTTTTTTAACTCCTGTTCAGTTCTCCCCATACCATTACGACTATTCCAGTCCTTTGGTTTATTTCCAAAGTGTCTGTTACCAAACTGATTATGACTATTTCCATAATGACACTTGTATTGGAAATTCTGTCCTTCTGACCCCTTGAAGTTGTACTGGCGGTTTCTCTGATGAGAATCACTACTTCAAAAATTGTGTGGTTCCTTTTTATCGTGTTGTGTGTTTCCCCAATTTGTATGCCCTGTCTTTTGAAAATGATTTTGACTATGGCGTGGTGGTTTACCCATTTTCTCAATAATTCTGTCTAGTTTATCAACATACTTCAAAAACTGATCTATTGTGTCATCTGGACCATAAGCTAACTCCCACCTTTTAAGTGCGTCAATTTGAGTGAGTTCATCAAAAGGTTTGCTTAGGTGAGTGAGTTTCCTTAACTGATTTCTGCAAAATTGCTTCATGCTACCAAATTCATGTTTATAAACAGGTCCATTCAAGAATTTGCTTTTTATTCTTGCTTGTTCTGTCGCTGACCAGAATTTACTTAAGAACCTCTCCTCAAACTCAGCAAAAGCCATTCCCTCCGTACAATAATGATTAGTCCATGACAATGCTTCGCCTTCTAGAAATCTTTTCACAAATTTAATTTTCAAATTATCATTCATATTTGGGACCAAGTTATCTTTGCAATGCTGCAGGAAATCCACCGGATGCATACTGCTCTCATCTGAAAAGTTTTTTACTGGAATTTTGCACCACAAAGTGCCAATATTGTTCGGCAAAGTATTGGTGACCATATTGCTACTAACACTTTCAAGTTTCTTAGTGATGTCATTAATACTACTTTCTAAACACTTGACTTCATTTTTGCTTATCTGGATATATACATATACTTTTTCAGTAATAATTCCTATCTTTTGTTCAAGTTTGCTTTCTACTTTAACAATTTTATCGTCTACAATAGAAATGCTATCAGATACTCTTTCTTCTACATGTTTGATATCTGAATGCACAACTTTAATCGCATTATGGATTTTCTCTCTACCTGTGCTAATGTCAGTTTTCAGATTTTTTACTTTTGCATCTACATTTTTAACTTTTCTCCCAACATAATTGACCTTACCCGTGATCTTAACCATACTATGGCCGAAACTGGAAATTTTTGCTTCTACTTTTTGAAAGTGATCATCATTTTTCTTTTCATATTCTTTGAACTCTTTTTCAAATCTATCACTCATGAGCTTAAGAGTCTGGTCTAACTGAGCAGAGTTGTTTTGCTCCATTTGATCCAAACGAATCTCATTAGCATAAAGTCTGTCTTTAATACTTCCTAACTACTGTCCATTTTGTCAGGTAGTGTCTTCAATTGCCTTAAATTTTCCCTTCATATAATTCATTATTGTTCATAGCATGTTTTGTGGCGGCGTTCGTAGCGACAAACAATTCGCTCTAGAAACAGCTTACGAAGTCACCGCCACACTTTTAATAGCGGGCCGACCGGTCCGCTGGAACAGTGAACAGAAAGATGAAAACCCAAACACTCTGATTAAATGAAAGTCGGTACTTATCTTTATTAACGAAGATACAGAAACACAGTAGTGAACTCCGTGTCTACTGAAATCTGTCTAGTTCGAGTCGGAGCGGCTAGGTCAGCGTCGGCTGATGACAAACAACAACTCTGCTGCGATGAACACACAACTGACTAGCAAGTACACAATTCGGTGGCGAGTATACAACTGAGCGGCGAATACAGAACTGTCCTAGCGCTCACGACTCCAGCGCTTAAGAACCCAGAAGCCAGTGGTGGCGTGCGCAGACTTGCGGCGATTTCATGTCTCGCTGGCGCTGCTTATGTGGACGGCGTCCGGACTTTGATGCTGCCAACCTTTTGGCAGCGGGCTCGGGTGGCATTATTGGCTAGGATATAACACTCCTCCCCCCCAAATCGCCGCACCGACGTTGAATAATGACGTGGCGAGCGTCGACGGCGGGGGAGGGGTCTGGCCGCAAGCGTAGCAGAAGAGACCGGGCCGGAGACTGTTGTCGGTGGCAGTCCTCGGTCCGCACCCCAGCATTGGCTGTGTGGGGCCTCGGGAAACACCGACTGAAAACCGAGGTCAGGGTGCACGCCTGTGACCACGGGCGCAGCTTCTGGTACTGGACGCGATGGGGCGTCGGGACCCACGAAGAGAGGCAGCGTCTCCTGACGCTGCGTCGACGGCTGCTGAGTGGGCGTCGGACAAGGCGCTGTGGTGTCAGACTCCTTGGGGGTGCCCAAGGAAAGCGGCTGCAGGACAGGCTGCACAGCCACCGCTTCGGAAGGCGGCCCGGCTGAGGGGTCGATGTCCGAAGGCGGTGGCGACTGAAGAGGGACCGCAGGCGCCGGAGCGACCACCTGGGGCGCTCCCGGATGAAGCTGCGCGGGAGGCATCAACGGGACGGGCTGTCGGCGTGGTATCGGCGACGGCTGCTGCTGCTGCCCTGGGGGCGGCAGCGAAGTCGGAAGGCGTGGCTGGAACCCACCGCGGACCAAATCTGTGGACAAAGAACGAGCGGCAGAATCCGGGTGGCCAGCGCGGCGCAACTGGTTCTGATGCCTCCTGTGCACCCCAGTAGCACCTCAAACAGTATAAAAACCGCGACCCTGGACACTTATCACGGTACCACGTTCCCAACGACGGCGACCGTGATAAACTCTGAAAAAAACGGCGTCGTTGCGCTGAAAACGCGTGCGTTGCTCAGAAGCGGCGGGTCGATCCGGGGGTTGCAACAACCGTAGTAGGGTGCAATGACGACGGCCGTGGAGACGCTCCGCAGGCGAAGGACCGTCGCGTGGCGTGGTCCGGTACGACGACAGGAACGTGATCAGGGCTTGCTGACGAGAGTGCGTAGCACGAAGGCGGTCCATATGATCCTTGAATGTGCGTACAAAACGTTCCGCTGCACCATTCGATTGAGGGTGGAACGGCGGAGTAAGAACATGGCGAATGCCATTGGCCGAAGAAAAACTTTCAAATTCAGCAGAGGTAAATTGTGGACCATTGTCAGACACTAAAACTTCTGGAAGACCCTCAATACAAAAAATTGAAGTCAACGCCCATATAGTTTGTGCAGACGTTGTAGACTGCATGGGCACAACAAACGGAAAATTACTAAATGCATCTATCACGATGAGCCAACGAGAATGCCAATATGGACCAGCGAAATCCATATGTACTCGCTGCCAGGGACCGGCAGGGCGTGTCCACTCAAAATAGCGTTGAGGCGGAGCAGCTTGGTGTTCGGCACACGTCGAACAATCTGTAGACATCTGCGTAATCTGCTTATCAATGCCGATCCATGTACAACGCCGGGGGGCAAGCTGCTTGGTGCGAACCACCCCCCAATGACCTTGATGCAACAAGTCGAGGACCTTGGATTGGAGCACTTGGGGAACCACTACACGAAGCTGGTCATTCTCGGTGCGTAACAGCAAAACTCCGTGCGAAACAGACAACAGATGACGTTGCGGATAATAGCGATGAACCACAGGATCCGATATGTCCTTTGCCTTGGACGGCCAACCACGTTGAACAAACGTAATAGTAAACTCAGATGAGGATCCGTAGCTGTCTCACGTGCCACCTGACGATAATCAATCGGAAAATCCCGGAGGGATTGATGCTCATCGGCGTCAATCTGATGGCAAGAGTCGTCAGAGGAATCGAAGACATCATCCGCAGCAATCGGCAATCTAGAAAGCGCGTCAGCGTTTGCATGCTGAGCTGTAGGGTGATACAGTATCTCATACTGGTATTGTGATAACAAAAGAGCCCAACGTTGTAGTCTCTGAGCTGTCCGCTGAGGAACTGGTTTAGATGGATGACACAGTGATGTCAGGGGCTTGTGATCTGTTACTAAATAGAATGGTCTACCATAGAGGTAGTGATGGAATTTTGTGACACCGAACACAATAGCCAATGCTTCCTTGTCCAATTGGCTATAATTACACTGAGCTTTGTTTAGCAATTTAGATGCGAACGCAATAGGACGTTCGGTGTTACTGACTCGGTGAGACAACACAGCACGGAGGCCGAAAGAAGAGGCATCACAAGCTAACACCAGAGGCTTGTTAGGGTCGTAATGGACCAGACAATGATCATTCAATAAAGCCTCTTTAAACTGCTGAAAGGCTGAATGGCAATCAGCTGACCACACAAACGGAACATTCTTACGGCGGAGACGATGTAACGGTGCAGCAATCTGTGATGCATTAGGTATAAACCTAATATAATATATCAATTTGCCAAGAACTGCTTGCAATTCATGGAGATTGCGAGGGGCGGGAAAATCACGAATAGCTGCTAAATGTGACTGGGAGGGATGAATGCCTTGAGCATTAATAACATGTTCCAGATACTCCATCTCCGTAAGGAAAAATGAACATTTATCGATGTTGCAACGTAGGCCTGCCTGAGACAACACTTTAAACAAACACTCCAAATTACGGAAATGTTCAGCAGGCGTCCGACCGGACACAACAATATCGTCTAAATAGTTGCAACACGATGGCACATTAGCCAGAAGTTGTGACAAAAAACGCTGAAAAACAGCTGGAGCTGACGCACAACCAAAAGGCAAACGCAGGAAACGGAACAACCCCGACGACGTGTTTATGACAAAATACTGTTGTTATTGCTCGTTGAGGGGCAATTGCAAATATGCTTCACGGAGATCAATTTTGGAAAAGAAACGAGCTTCCCCTAACTTATCCATCAGCTCGTCCGGTCTAGGCAAAGGGAAAGAATCAATGACAGTCTGAGGATTAACTGTCGACTTAAAATCAGCACACAAACGTAACTTGCCAGACGATTTCTTTATAATAACTAAGGGAGAAGCCCACTGGCTCGCTGAAACGGGTTGAATAACACCGTTGTTTGGCCAACGACGAAGTTCATCTGCTACAGGTGCCCGGAGGGCGTGAGGCACTGGACGAGCGCGAAAAAATCGAGGCTGAGCATTATCTTTTAACGTAATATGAGTGGCAAAGTTCGCAGCACAACCTAGTTCGTCTTTAAATATGTCACTGTATCGTTTACACAAATCGGTTATGCTGTCTTGAGGAACAACAACAGGATTAATTTGCAACACATTGTCTTGGATAGACAGGCCAAACAAGTCAAAACAGTCTAATCCGAAAATGTTTACACTGTCTGTAGCGCGGAGCACTGTGAATGAAACTGTTTTTGTATTGCCACGGAATGTGGCTGGCACGCTACATACACCTAACACAGGAATTTGTTCTCCGCTATAAGTAGCCAAAGAATGTTTTGCCGCTGAAAGTTTAGGGCGGCCAATAGCCGCGTACGTAGCACTATTTATGAGAGTCACAGACGCACCAGTGTCTAATTGAAAATTGAAAGTCTTATCATGGATGCGTAGCTTCACAAATAGTTTATTACACTGTCTCTGGATCGGGGCAGTGGAGGCGGAAGACACAAAATTAGCGCGTGTAGCGCGTGTTCGCTGCTTACGACAACTCGTGGGTTGGGCGGGTGGAACAACTCCCGCTTCACTTGCAGTCTGTACATTTCTTTTTACAGCGTTTGAATTACGCTTGGGTCGCATAGCAGAGGGCTGGGTGGGTGGCTTATTGCGAACAAGTTTATTACCCACACGAACCGTGGAAGAGTCTTTAAACGCGACCTTCTGTGCGGGCTGGCTTTGAAGAACATGAATATCCATGGGCTGGGCAGCGTTTACGCAAACAAACAGTCTGAATGTGTCCATTCCTTTGACAAAATTGACAAACCGCGTTTCTTAACGGGTAACGTTCACGAGGATGAGCAAGAACACACTTAGGGCAAGACTTAACTCTATCATTTTGCACACGCGAGTGACGAATGTGTTTAACATGACGCGGCCGGCTAGTGTTTACAGTCTGATTCTGCCGGTGGGGCCGCGGGCGTGACAGAACTTGCTTGCACAGGCAATTTGAGAAATAGATGGCTGATCTAACTCACACTCAGCATAGTCAAAAGTATCTTGGGCTTCAATGATGTTCATCACAGTCTCTAATGACGGGTCAGGCAAGTTTAAGATAGCAGTACGAATACGAGAATCTTCAATATTTTGAGTAATAGCGTCTCGTAACATGACATCACTGTAGGAAGCTCCACACACACAATTAAATCGGCACTGACGGGTGAGGCCCCGTAAATCTGTTAACCACTGTTTATTAGATTGATGTGGCAGTTTCTTTAATCTGAAGAACTTGAATCTGGCTGCTGCCACATGAACTCGCGGCTCGAAATACTCAGCAAGCTTGTTAACAACAACGTCATAGTCTAAAGCTTCTGGCTTGGATTCCGGGAACAACTTACAAAGTAGTCGATAGCCTTCCACGCCTGCAGTGGAAATTAAATAAAGCTGCCGCCCAGTACCCGTGATTTTGTAGACTGTCATGTGCGCCTGCAACTGCGCGAAATATTCTCGCCATTCTTCTCTTGATGCATCAAAAGCACGGAAAGGTGGTGCTGCCTGTGCTTGTTCCTTTTGTGTTGGAGGATTAGCCGCTTGTTTGGCGATTGCTTCCACCAGACTTTGTATTTGCTGACTCTGTAACAAGATCAACTGTTGTAATTCGGCAGACATAGTGAACACAAATTAAACCAGCCCCCAAAATTTTATCGCTATAATTAGTATAACCAGAAACATGTTGAACCAGCCCTGCACACGAGTTCGGAAGTCCTCGTCGCCAGTTTTGTGGCGGCGTTCGTAGCGACAAACAATTCGCTGTAGAAATGGCTTACGAAGTCAGCGCCACACTTTTAATAGCGGGCCGATCGGTCCGCTGGAACAGTGAACAGAAAGATGAAAACCCAAACACTCTGATTAAATAAAAGTCGGTACTTATCTTTATTAACGAAGATACAGAAACACAGTAGTGAACTCCGTGTCTACAGAAATCTGTCTAGTTCGAGTCGGAGCGGCTAGGTCAGCGTCAGCTGACGACAAACAACAACTCTGCTGCGATGAACACACAACTGACTAGCAAGTACACAATTTGGTGGCGAGTATACAACTGAGCGGCGAATACAGAACTGTCCTAGCGCTCGCGACTCCAGCGCTTAAGAACCCAGAAGCCAGCGGTGGCGCGCGCAGACTTGCGGCGATTTCCTGTCTCGCTGGCGCTGCTTATGCGGACGGCGTCCGGACTTTGATGCTGCCAACCTTTTGGCAGCGGGCTCGGGTGGCATTACTGGCTAGGATATAACAACATGTCTTTAACTTCATCCTGTCTTTCCGTATGACTTTCAACTTTGCAACAGTAATAATCCAAAGCCTGTAGATATTCACTTTCGTATGATAAATTAACATCGGTACTAACGTTGGCGACACCGTCGTCAATACTTTCCTCTTTTATAATAGTCATCTTTTTACGCAGGAATAAATAAAATACAATAAATTTATCATTTCTAAAGGATACTAAATTATCTTACTCACAGTTTACTGATTTTCTTGTCTTATAACATCTTCTTTGTTGATTGGTGCGTGACGGAATTCACAACACTGAAACACTACACTTATATGAATATTGCTTTTTGTAGCACAACACTTTACACTTTTTTCCTCTTTCTTGACTTATTGCACTGTTATTCTTGTTCCAGTAACTGCATTCAGTTGTCTTGAAGCTATCAGCATACGACTTCCTTTGTCTTGATGGTATCAGCATACGACTTCCGTGAACATTTGCATCCAGGGTGTATGAATTCTGTAGTTTTCTTCGCAATCTCGGTGGTAATTTATTTCGGTGACGTTTTCAATAATCCCGGATGATGCCACCATATTGTACTGGTTGTTACCTATGTTGTTTTTTCACAACTGAACAATTGTGGAATCTTACGCGGTATATTTTGGTAGGACCACACTCTCACCACGTGTCTTTGAATGACAATAATACAAGTAGTTCCAGCACAATTTCAGCAAGGCTTATTTATTAGTAGCTGCTGAAAGATTACACACTGCAGATCTCATTTGTCTAGGGGTTTTCGAAGTTTTTGTCTGCAAAATAATTACTCCAACAACCATGGCCTGGGTTTTCTTCTTGTTTGAAATAAGCACTACTGGATCTGAAATACTTTCAGCTAAAAATTATATTTATTCGTACTTTTTGTTTAGTAACTACAACATTTTCACTATGAACATTGATACTCTAAATGCATTATCCAGTACTGGTCACATAAACATGTCCATCTCCCTCCAATACCGACAAAGAAGAGGCGGGCAAACCAACATGTGCCCGGAAGTTGCAGAGATTCCTGCATTCTAGATTCTTTGGTTTACCGACCTTAATAAAATCCAAAGATACATATAAATAAATACATATAAATATACAGCATTGAACATCTTAAACGAATCCATTATTTAACATAAACGAAAATATGCATAGTTAAATAAATTAAACACATTTTCTGGCAACATAATGAAATTACCTCAACTCTTTACTGTGGGCATCGTACTTTTCGCATGAGAAACTTTATCTCAGACAGTTACTTACATTACAGGTCAAGTTCTATCAATGCAAGAAACAGCCCCATCAGTCTTACCAGGCATGGGCCGCTACCCTGCACGGTCTTTGTCGCAAGTGTCACTTTGTCACGGAGCACTCGCGAGAGACGTATACCCACATTATGGTGTGCGACTTCATTGTTCGTTCGGCCCCTGATAGGGAGGTCCGGCAATGGGCCTTGCAGTTAGAAGACCCTTCCGTTGTGGAAGTCCTGTCCATTGCTCAATCGTATGAAGTCTCTCATGCCGCAGGTCAACAGCTGGAAGCATTGTGCGACGTCGTGGCGGTTCAGGGCGGCGCGGGTGCGTCCACTGTGCCCGGGGTGGATGACGTGCAAGCTGTACAATCCAGCCACTATGGCCGCTCCTTCACAGCGTGTAAACAGAGTTCTGGCTGCAGGCTCTATACTTTGCAGAAGGGGGACCGGGAGGTACATCGTCACCAAAATCATCTACGTCCACGTTTGGGCATCAACCCTCCGACCCCTCGGGCACCGGCTTCCCCATTGCCGGCACCTGTGTTGGTTTCTCAGGGGATGCTACCACCCCTCCCCCCTGTGATTACACTGCACTGTGATGGCTCTCAGCTTTGGCAGCCTCCAGTAGCTCCAGCACCAGCATCGCCATTGTTAGCGATTCCCCAGCGAGAGCCATCCCCCCTCGCAGGCCCGGTTTCTCAGGAGGCTGGTTCACCTGTGATCGTCCCTTCCCCATCGTTCCCACCACTGGGCTTGCCCCTCCTGGTGTGGACCAGGATCCAGAGTTTGATGGCATGTCTCCTGTTCTGTACCAGGTTCCGGTAGTGGGACGACGGTGGCCTCTTCATGTGGGTCACTTCCAGCCGTATTCGAGGGTTCCGGCTCGAGGGTTGGCAGACCCCCTCAACACCAGCCTTCCGATGGGCATGGAGGTCATCGCTCCTGTACGACGCTCCACCTTCCGATGCAGTGGATCACAGTGGCTTCACCCCCCGAAGGAGGAGGAGTGCAGTAGCCACCAGAAAGATCGCGGAAAGCACACATCGGCACAGCGCGTCACGGACGGTAGTTGCCGCAAGTAGAGTCCCGTCCACCAGAGGGAACGCGAGAATTGGGCCGCTACCTCTGCCAGTGGAACAACAACAACAACAACTCAGGCAGCACGGGCCGTACCCAATCAGTTCACATCGGGCACGCCTAGCACACAGTTTCCCGGTCTACGCTAAATGAAGTGCGACAGAAAACATGAACTGTGTTACTACAAGATATAATTTTTTGGTGCAAACAAAGTACACCTTCCTAATACATACTGAAATTACTGCTCCTGTCTTATGGCTTATATATATTAAATATATTTAGTTTTTAAATTAAACTTAAAAATGGTATGTAAAATATATGGCCTGCTGGAGTGATGTTTGCAATGAATTAAGACAGGGAAACTGATTGGATGAGTTATGTGGTATTTTATTCATTATCAGTATTTGGGCTGTGCTTGTCTAAGTAAATTATGGAAGTTTCATGGAAACATTCTAAATGACCAGACTTATCCAACAAAATATCATTTGAGGATGCATGTTTGTGAGATTAGATTCAAATTTCTTAGAGTAGGTTCATTCTTTCACCTTTATTGGCCAGTTGAAGGATTAGTAGGTTGTGTGGTATGCCTGTAACCTGCTGTCACTCTTCAGTTGCACATAAGGAAAGAGTGGATTTGCTTAGTTCTTTTTCGAAAAAATTATAGTGACATCCACACAGTTACCTTGAGCCATTCATTGGTAACACCTGCCATGAGCAAGATGGTGAAACAGCTGATAGGTACAGGAAATAACAACAGTGTCTTAGTTTTGATGGTGGGAGAGATAAATGTTTTGTTTTAACATAGCATCCTGTACCATAGTAGATATCATTGTTTGAATCTGTGTTGTTCTACAATAATTCTGTTTCTCCACATTAACCCATACTAAATGATTTAACACAAAGTTTTATCATTATTATATTACTGAAAATGTGGTCTGTGTATTATCAAAAATTTTTGAATGCTATGTATCACCATGCAGTGATCTTCTTATGGCTGACCAGATGCCTTTGAAATGGGTGCACATAGATATAGATGTCAGAGTCCACGAATATCACTTTGTTCCAGGTCAGACGAGTGAACAGTGAATGATTTAAATGTATGACTCTAAATTACAGTGAGGAATCACTGTAGTTTGTAGTGCCTGGAAGGATGTTTTCTTTTTATGACTCTTGTTAGCACCATCTTTGTACACCTCAGAATAGCTTAGTCTATTTCAGAAATAACGCCATCATAGTCAGGTTTTTCAGTTTGTTTCAAACAAATTTTGGTATAAATATCTCTTCAGAAATTCTTCTAGTCCATTGCTGTTTCCTCTGTTTGATGCAGTTTATCTGTGATAAGGTTCCCACATCTTTTTAGCTGCTTATAGGTTATCAGAAATTTTTGACATGGCTCAATTTTCTTTTCAGAAACCAAGAACTTCTATGAATAAGGCAAATCATTTGCTGGCTATTCTGTTTGCAGCTCCACAGCACACAGTCTGCACTTCTCTATTATGAGCAATAAGGGTCATAACTACACCACACTTACAACCCCTTGTAGTGCTGGCTACAAATTAGTTTGCCATGCACCACTTGGCAACATCGGCCTCATGGTCCATAAGGACAAGGTTACATGGGTGAATTCATTCACATGTTGCAGTTGATGAAGCTTAGCTCAGAAAACTTTAAGATATTATAAAAGCTTTCACAAAAATGTTGTTTTGGTTGATGATACATGACCCCCTTGACACCCCTTTCG
The DNA here is from genome assembly GCF_021461385.2 of Schistocerca piceifrons. Taxonomy (NCBI): domain Eukaryota; kingdom Metazoa; phylum Arthropoda; class Insecta; order Orthoptera; family Acrididae; genus Schistocerca; species Schistocerca piceifrons. Next base: position 43,818 of record NW_025728796.1, on the reverse strand, counting down.
ATCTGCTCCATTGAGAACCATCTTTACAGGAAGTATATTAATGGGGTTTACATAACTACACCCTTGTCACAGCCAATGCCTAACAGGTGGTAAGACATCAGTTACATTGACATCAGGCTGTGATAATAGTCAAAAATTGAAATAACAGTACGCTGTAATAGCAGAAACTGAAGAAAGGGTCATCCACCCAACACAGTAATTTGTGACTGTGTTGTCAGTATCATAATTCCACATTTTATACATAAATGTTTCTCCTTTCAACTAATTTTTCATGCACCATTCCAAAGCATTCTAGAGTTCACAAGCTCAATTACTTTTTCTCATATAACAGGTAACCTATTATTCTAACTCTAATTTACATAATTCTTACTTTTACTGATAAACCAGTGAGCAAGTATGTTATGTACCGGCAGTTTGAAGAGTGTACAGGTCTTGTATTTTGTGCAGAATGCACCTGCCATAAGCCAAGCAGAACTATACAGCACTATAAGCCTGTACACTTATAGTCTTAATGCCGTGGAGTTCTCATTTGTGATGTTTTCTATCTACTGAAGGATTTTTTTGTGCTTTCAATTCATTTAATGAATGTAGTTGTGGGTTTAGGGTCTTATTTCAGAATGTTAGGTAATGGGTTGGTAGCGTATGTATGGCCTTGTCTGGACAATACAATATAGACTGTGTCAGATTATGTGAGCTGTTCCATGATGGTAGCTGGGAGACAGAATGCCTTGCCCACTATGTCACTGTTTCTACCGTTAATTAGCAATCTGATATCCTGTGAATCCATTCTGGTCATGTTCTTTGGCTTTCATTTCTTGTAACAATTTACTATCACCATTTCCTTAGAAAATATGAAGTAACTTAAATGAATGTCCATGTTCTGAAAATAAGGGTGTGGCAACAACACTTCTCTCAGGTATTCAGTTGTTTGTGCCTGCCTAGGAACAGTTATACATAACATGATTGTGTCTTAGTCTGAATCATCCACAGAGACAAACTTCTAACAATGGAAAATCCAAGATGGAATGTAAAAATACCAGAGAAGGAAACTTGCTACTCACCATATAGCGGAGATGCTGAGTTGCGATAGGCACAAAAAAAGGATTCACACAATTATAGCTTTCGGACACTAAGGCCTTGGTCAGCAGTAGACACACGTACAACCATGCACTCACACTCATGCAAACACAATTTGCACACCGTCTACAGTCTCAGAGAACTGAAACGTCTACAGTCTCAGAGAACTGAAACCACACTGCGAGCAGTAGCACCAGTGCATGATGGGAGTATGGACTGTGTGGCTGTAAAGAGGAGGCTGGGGCAGGTAGGGGGAGGGACAGTATGGTGGGAATGGCAGACAGTGATGTGTTGCAGTTTAGACGGAGGGCAGGAGAGAAGGTGTGGAGGTGAGGAGGGGCTAAGTAGCGTAAAGGAGAGAAAGAAAAAGAAATTAAAAGCCTGGGTGTGGCAGCGTAATGATGGCTGTGTAGTGCTGGAATGGGAACAGGGAGGAGATTGATGGGTGAGGACAGTGACTAATGACTAATGAAGGTTGAGGCCAGAAGGGTTACAGGAACATAGGATGTATTGCAGGGAAAGTTCCCACCTGCACAGTTAGGAAAAGCTGGTGTTGGTGGGAAGGATCCATATTGCACAGGCTGTGAAGCAGTCATTGAGATGAGGGATATCATTTTTGGCAGTGTGTTCAGCAACAGGGTGGTCCACTTGTTTTTTGGCCAAAGTTTATCAGTGGCCATTCATGCAGACAGACAGCTTGTTGGTTGTGATGCCTACATAGAATGCAGCACAGTGGTTGAGCTTAGCTTGTACATCACATGACTTGTTTCACAGGTAGCCCTGCCTTCGACAGGATAGGTGATGTTAGTGACCAGACTGGAGTAGTTGGTGGTAGGAGGATGTATGGGACTGGTGTTGCATCTAGGTCTATTACAGGGGTATGAGCCATGAGGTAAGGGATTGGGAGCAGGGGTTGTGTAAGGATGGACGAGTATATTGTGTAGGTTTGGTGTACATCGGAATACCATGGGAGGAGGAGTGGGAAGGATAGCGGGTAGGACAGTCTACACTGCAGCACTTCACTGTCCACCACTCCCACCATACTATCCCTCCCCCTCCCCGCACCAGCCTCCTCCTTACTCCCACCCAGTCACCACTCCCATGTTGCACTGGTGCTGCTGCTCACAGTGTGGTTTCAGTTCTCGAAGACTGCAGATGTGCGTGGAACTTGCACTTGAGTGTGTGTGTGAGTGCATGTGCTGACAAAGGCCTTAATGGCTGAAAGCCATAATTGTGTGAATCTTTTTGTTGTGTCTATCGTGACTCAGCATCTCTGCTATATGGTGAGTGGCAACTTCCTTCTCTGGATTTGTTACATAAGGCAAACTGTGAGACTCCCTCACAATGTGGTAACTCTTCTGCTGACACCATCACATAGGTCTCCTTTCCTTCCTATATTTGCAGCACTTCTTGTGTCTTTACTCATTCCAGTTTTCACATAGCTTTTTACTTCTCTGTAAAGGATGTACCATGAAGTATTGGAGGTGAGCATCTATACTCACTACTGTGAATTGCACCAAGTATGGAATGAACACAGATGAAGCAAGATTACTTCAGTTCACAAGTGGTGGAATAGCCAAAACCTTCATCCCGTAAGCTCACCTATGTGCTGCAAATCAACTGTTCAGCCATGCTGTAGTTTTTGTGGCTAGGAATTGTTGTGGTGGTAGCAGCTCAGAACCTAATCATCAGTTATTTGCATGGTGAACTGTTTTTTGTAGCATTGCTACTTCAGTTCTTGTATCACTCAAACTGTCCCCCAACAAGTGTAGTAATGTAGTTATAATCATTCTCTCATCCAAGAAATTTTGTAAAGTTGGCACCCAATCCAATTTGTTATTCAATATGCCACAACCATCTGCAAGGGTGAGGTGAAGGGTGGATGGAGCTGGGTGGGGAAAGGGGGGGGGGGGGTGCAGCACTACTCCCCTGAAGGAATTTGAGAGTACAAATCTTTGCAATACAGCTGAGTTGTGAAACATACAGTAAGAAGAATTCAAAACATCTCAGTAAAGAGAAACAGAGCAAAAAAATTGCATTCCTTGTTATAGGAAATTCTTTGCAACAAAACACTGTTGTGCCCAATTCCAGAATATAAGTTTGTCCAGATATCAAGACCCACCCCAGTTGAAGAAACACTTTAATAACATATATGGCCCACAGGATTGTTCAGCAGAAGCATCTCGTAAGAATTACGTTTCCATCCACATAGGTATAAATTCCCTTAGAAGCAACACTAAAAAGGAAATTGTAAGTGAAACAAGAAACTGAGTTCAATTTGCCAGTAACCTCTACAAAATGACAAGAATCATGGTAAGTAGTGTTGTCCACAGAAGATCAGTCAGTAATCAATATATGCAGAGAATAAACTGGGATAAGAACAAAAACCAACAATCGACAAGCTGTGTTTACAAATCTGAATAAGTTGTTAAGAATAAATTTTGGGGTAAGATAGTGTTCATTTCAATAGGTTATGATCCAAAATCTTCGAAAAATGTTCACAGATACATGAAAAAATCTGTAAAAAAGGGGAAACTTATAAGAAAAGATCTGGATGAGAAAAATATTTGGTAACAAAAATCACAAGACTGAAATGGTACCCAAGAAAAAGTATGCTTGAGACCATTAGTAGGAAAGACTGTCCCTACATAATGCACTTGAATATAAATGGTCTGAGTGTTGACATATCAAACAAAAGTCATAAAGTGGACAAATTACAAATTATTCTGTCTGAATGCAGATATACCAAAGTTATTTGCCTCAATGAACATTCACTTACATTTGACAATATTAAAATTCTTAAAAATGTTGAAGACTTTAAATTAGCTAACAGCTTTTGTTGATGCAAGAATCACATGGAGGCTCTACGATACTTACTCATACTGATATGAAATAAGAAATGATTTTAATCTTTTGAATGAAGAGTGTATATCTGAAATCTGCTATAATGAGTTGAGGGAACAGAATGTCATATTAGTTTCTTTTTATAGAGCATGAGAGGAAACTACTACTGAAGCTTTTCTGGTGAAATTTCATTACCTGCCTGAAGAGCTCAGTAATGAAAAAAGGAAAAAGATAGTAACAGCTGCTGACTTCAATATTAATATCATAGCTGAAATCAATGACGTGTCCAAATTCACTGACTTTCTAAAAACTTTGGCTTCAAAGTAATCTTCATGTAACTCACTAGAGTAAACACACAGCTCATAAAGTGTACTGATAATATTCTAATAAATTATCTATTTGAAGACTTTTGTAAATTTTGCATAGATTTAATAATATATAACCACTCTGCTTTTTTCATTGAAATACCAAAAATTTACAGAAAACTTTCATCCAATAAAAGCCACATGAAAAGCAACTTCTATAAAAAAAATTCAGTTCCATTTAGAAATAAGTTAAGAGGGGTTGAATGGCCTTACAATGGCTGTGGTTTGTGTAATAGTAATTTTAACAAATTCCTAATTAGCTTTCTAGAAATATTTAGTGAAAATTTTAACTTATAATCACATGTGACAAAATGGCTAATCAACTCATATGGAGAACTTAGGGCATAAAAATTTCAAGTGCCAGCAAGAGGAAACTCCACTATGAACTCATATATAATAAAAAAGTTTTACGCCATATGTTCATCAGCATCATTATAAAGCTATATTTAAAGAAGTTGTGAAGGCAGACACACAAATGGAAAACAGTAAGTTCATTGTACAATATGAAAGTAAGACAAAAGCAGTGTGGTCTATCATAAAATCAGTTATGTGTTAGAATTAGTAGTAATAAAATACCTAGGATTAACAATATTAAGAGAAAGAAAGTTGCTACTCACCATACAGCAGAGATGCTGAGTTGAACATAAGAACAACAAAAAGACAGTGGTTTCAGTTGCCTGAGGTTACAGTCATGTGTGTGTGTGTGTGTGTGTGTGTGTGTGTGTGTGTGTGTGTGTGTCAGTGCACATGCATTCATGTGTATGTGTGTCTATTGTTGATGATGGCCAATTATTCTAATTCTAATTATTATTCTTCAGTACCACAAGTTGTGTCTCAAGGGCCCATTTTGGGATAATCCTGTTCCTGTTCTACAAAAATGACTTACCCATAAATAATAAATTCTCCATCATTTCTGTTGCAGAGAATACATCTGTTTCAATTGAAAATGCTAATGTAGAAAAAAATCCAAGCTCCACTCTAAGCCTACCGGATAGCTTATAAAACTGGTTCCAGTCAATTGGATTTAAACTAAACATTGCAGATATTCATACAGTACATTTCAAAACCAAATGTTCAAAATGTATAGAACTTAAAATAAAACATAACAATCATCTTATGGAAGCTGTTGACACAGTCAAATTCCTGGGACTAACTGTGGACAAAAACGTAAACAGGATTACACATACTGACTTCCTATCAAATAACCTATGCAGTATTTGCATGTCCAATGCAAATACTAGCAAATTCCACTGACTTGAGTACACAGAAAATTGCTTATCATAGTTATTTTGAATCTGATATTAGATGTGGTATAATTTTCTGGGGAAGTTCAAGTGGTGTATGCAAAAAAGCAGTACGTATGTACTGCACAGCAAACAGAGTCTCGTCACTCATCTTTTGGAAACTAAAAATTCTAACTGTTCCTTCCATATACATATATGAAATTATAATCTTCCTACACAGCAGACAAAATTATTGAAGGATAACCATTTTAACGACACATATAAAAAGAGAAGCAAAAATAATTTTTTGCTACCCACCTACCGGTTGCAATTATATGCACAGCCTCCACAGTATATGGGGATGGCAATAAATACCAAGTTAAAAGTCAAAAACATGTTTAATATGAAGTCACAAATTTTAAAACAAGGCTTCAGCAGATTCTTTGGGAGAAATGCTGCTATTCGGCAGAAGACTTCATAGAGGATGAAGTGATAATTTGAGCAATTTTATTGTACCTATATATAACAAAATTGTGTTATTATTATGTTGTTTGTTAATGTTAGCTATTCTATGTTTATGGTGAAATTTTACTGAAATATTGATGAGTCTCCTTTTCTCTGAATCAAATTCTTTAGATTATGTACATTATGAGACACAGAAAGCACAATTCACTGTCACGTGTTTCTACCAATGATTGCCTGTAATTCTACTATATCACAGATTTAACATTAAGAAATCACAGAAATTCCCGTTATGTTTGGTAAAGTTCAACTACATCTCTACATTTAAGGTAAATAGAATACTAGTTTTCATTATTTTATTTTATTTACAATTTACACTCTTTTTATTGTAATACTTTCCTTAAATTTTGTGTTTTTGCTATCATACAACTGGATTTTTTTCAATTGTAGCTTGAAATACATTTTCTGGTAAGTACATTAAGCTACAGAAATAATAAGTAAATCACAAGTCAATGTGACAATGACAAATATGTTTGTCATTTAAAAAAGTATGTACATTTGTGTGACAGGCATAGATAATGGAGTACTGTAGTGCTCACGGTTATTATCTACGTCAATGCGTTATAAAAATTATGTGTTCAGTTAATAAGTGCTTAAAAACAAAGTAAAATGATATTTGTAATAAGATAATATCAAAAGGGAGTTGTTTATTCCGGATTAATAATGTAGCTTCACGAAATATAGGTATGAGGAAACACAAAAATTTGCCTCTGATAGTTAAGTCTCCTTTTGATAAAAATTTTCTACAAATAGTGAGTTTTAGTGCAAAATCAGCATGAAAAATCAGAAGGTCGTTAAAAAACTGTTCAAATGACATCTCATTTTTCCTGTATGATTACGGCGTGTTGAGAAAAAGGGATGTTGATATGAGAAATAATTTATGTGAATATAAATGGATTGTTTTGAGAGATAAAATAGTAAAGACTGTAGAGGATCAAATAGGTAACAAGAGTGAGGCCTAGTGGAAGTCCTTAGGTATCTCTGGAGATAGTGAATTTAATTGATTAACAGAGGAAATACAAAAATGCAGCAAATGAAGCATCCAAAAGGGAACAAAGATGACTAAAAAGTGGAAGTGACAGAAAATGCAAAATGACTAGGCAGCAATAATTACATAACAAAGGCAAGTCTATAGAAATATGTATAACTAGTTGTCAAATAGATACTGTTTATAGAAATTTAAAGAGGCCTTTGGAGTGAGGAGATGCAACTGTGCTTAGGCACACCTACATTTACAGTATTTTTAGATTTAAAGAAAGTTTTGATAATGCTGACTGGAATACACGTTCTGAAATTCCCAAGGTAGCAGAGGTAAAATACTTGGAGCAAAAGGTTGTGTGCAGCTTGTACAGAAACCAGAGTAGGATATTAGATTGAAGCTTGCTTGTCTGAATTGCCCACATTTCATGTCCTGACAATGCTACACTCCAGACACGGCTTCAGAAAAGACTTGCTAACACTTAAATTTATATTCGCTATTAACTAATTTCTCTTCTTCAGAAATGCTTTCTTGCATTGCTAGTGTATATTTTATATCCTCTCCACTTTCCCTATTACAGTTATTTTACTCCTCAGATAAGAAAACTCATGTACTACTTTTAGTGTCTCTAGTTCCCTCAGCATTGCTTAACTTAAATTTGCCTACATTCCATTACTTGTGTTTCAAAAGCACAATTTAAGATGAACACAGAAGTCACTGTCCATTCCATTCATCTCACAGTTTTCATGGTACACTGCAGTAGCAATTTGGAGATGATGCATGGATACAGTAGTACAGAGGGCTGCATCAAACCAGTCTTCAGACAGTGATAACAACAACATAAATAATTTTCAATTAATGTAGCTTTTTTTGCATTACACATTCTGAAATACACAGAAATAGTTGTATAAAAAGGACAATTCTGAAAATTTTCCACCCCTCAAATAAATTTCAGTGTAGTATTTCCAAAGAATCCTCTATAGGTCATGCCAATTCTATAGTCAGTTCCTGTACTACCCTGGTTTTATTAAATATGTTGTGTTCCAGATTTGTCAGATGTGTGTTATGCCATTCCACCATTGCCCTATTTGTGTCTGTTATTGCTGGTACATGCCGTAGCCTCCGGAATGTCATCATTGCCCACTGTACCAGATACTTTCTTCAGCAGCTTTCTGTCTACAATTAGCCATCTTCATTTCTTTTGTATCAGTTTATGTGGTGCCACACTTGCTACTTGATGTAGATGCCACACCAACTTCTTGTATGTAAGTTCAATTCAATTCAATTCAATTCAAAGTTGTAATCTTGCACTTCTGTCTACACTCTCCCTATCTCTGCCCCTTTTTGAAACTCCACAAATGATTCTTGTAACTTCTTTACTTCATTTATTACTTTCCAAAATCTCAACTTCCACTGGTGAAAAGTTAGTATCATGTCATTTTGTCTGGCAAATAATACTCCCGCTTCTAGTGGTCAATTCCATAGTGTATTCACTACTCTTCCCATGAAGAGGTTTTATGTAGTATCACATTCTACTGTGTAATTAACTGTGTCAGATACTGTGCTGTGTCAAGGAACCAAAGATGTTACACCTTATATAAGAAAGTGAACATTATCATTGCATTATCTCTGATTTTTTGTTGCCTCTGTTGTAGAATCTAATGTTAATGACTCCTGTTTTGTTCTTGCTCTGATAAAGATGATGGGAACCTATAGTTGTGAATATTGTCTTTTACCACTCAATAGTAAGTGTAAAAGTTGTATTTGAGGAAGAAATGAATGAGCACTTATCTCTGATAAAGAATTTGGTGAGGCTCGAACATCAGTATTACTCATTCGAGTCATTCTAATTACTGTAGAAATTTTCTGCTACAGTATGTCAATATGGAATTGGAGAAATGCTTGGGAGATTGGCGAATAAACCTGGAAATAAACCAGGCAACTTTACCAGGCTTGAGAGCGAGCAACAAAAAATGAGCCACAGCTCTTTACCAACATATTATCACACAATAAAACACACATAAGGCAAGTTAGGTTTCAATGGACTTTCAGCACATCTTTTGAGAACCAAGAATACATGGTAATCTTGTCTATAAAACCATAAATTACAGTAAAAATAACATTCTACTGGCCAATATCAAATGTCCTATTAACACATCCCACATGCTCAATGGAGGTTGTTCTTCGGCAGTTGACATTGACAGTTTTCATCTCAATGACCTGATAAGGCTCCTGATATTGAGTTCAGAACCTCTTTGTACACTATTAGGTTTATAGGGATTCATCAATAAAATGCATTGTCCGACTCTATACTGACACGAGTTACTGACATGATGTTCCATCTGTTCCTGATGCCTCAGCTCTTTTGAATTTTGTTTTCCACCTTCAGTGACAGATTAGGGCAGTATGTTTGCAAATTTATTTACTAAATCAATATTTTCCACAAGTAGAGCTTTACTACCTCAAACACTGAAGGCATCTTCCTAATGTACAGGGTAAGAGCACAATACTCCTGTATATTTTATAGTAGAATTTTATGATGGACACACATACAATTTGATGACAGTGGAAAGATTTAGTACTTAACTTGTGAATGTGTGTCAAATGGCATCATGGTTTCATTCTCGTTGTGTCAGGAACATTGAATTTTAGTAGCCAGTTGTTCAGCAGGCGAACACATCACCTCATTCAATGGTGATCTGGTACTGCAACCATTGTGACAAAATCTAAAATGTGAACTATCTTGGTCAAGATTCATAGTTACCTCTGGATGTTCAATTGAAGTGTCAAATCCATTTAAAGTAGAGGAAATGGATGTTCTTGGACCAATCTCTGCAAAGGCAATTATCAGTGGATGAAATTGGCAAGTTGCATGCATGACATACAGTATTTAATATATTGTTGAGCATCCTCTCACCTAATCCTCCACCAAAATGTTTCACATGTTGGTCAGTTGTTCTCCCACTTCTATGGGCAGCCAAAACAGTGCCATATGCTTGCCTTAGTACTTCCTTTGAAAACTGCAGGTACGACAATGCATGGTTCACAGGTTGTCATTCTGCACAACAAGCTTTCATGTGTCATAAACAGCCATTGTCCTAAATACTCAGCTGTCAGTGTCAGCTGACCATGCCTCTTGCCACACTGCAATGCTCTTATCCACCAGTCTTAATACTCCAACATTTCTACTTACTTGTGTTAAACTACTAGAAGGATATTTTGAGCCATTCAACCACCTTAGCACAGCATGGTCTGTAACAGCTTAAAATTTTCTTCTATACAGGTAACAAAGTAAGTACATCTCTTGCTGCCAAATACTTCTGTTGCGCTTCATTGAATGGCCTCGCAGCATATGCCGCCAGATTTTCCTTGTCATCCATATCACAGCTGAGAATACATCCAATAGTGAATCAGCTTACATCACATTCTGGTGGTTGCCAATGATTAAGGGTGGTAGTGTGGTACTAATGAGCAAGACTCACACTCCCCCTATGGCTGTCGAGCTTACTCGGAGATACTTCACCAATCTTCTCTCAGCATACTCGAAATTACTTTGAACACTGTATTTTCATAGTATATATAACACATAGCCATTTTCATACACTAAACATTTCTCATAAGATTGACACCTTCCAGACTTACAAGACTCTATTACAATCATCTTTCAATCCATACAGTTTATAAATCTCTCCAAGCTTAACGGAACAACTGTCCAGACTGTATGGCAGTAAATGAGAGAGAGAGAGAGAGAGAGAGAGAATAAAAGTATCTTTATTCGACAAATATCAGATGTTTATGGGAACAATGTTTTTTTTATGTTTTTTATTTCACAGAGTACAATGTGTTTACTTCTTGGGCAGAATGTGTAACTTCTCAAAGGAGCTCATTGACTGCATGCTAGCGCCGATCATCTGCCCAATACACATCCATCCTGTACACACATAATTGTGGGGCAGTAGACATAATTCTGCTTTACCACCCTTATCTCTAAAATAATGTGTGTTAGACACAGTGAAAATATGAGTGTGTCTAGAATTGGCTCCAAATTCTCGAGGCACTACAACATGATGAATATATTATTTTTCAAAGTTGGAACACCAGTACTGGGTTTGTTGTTAATGTTTGTTTCAAACTGTCAATCTCAGCCCAACAGTCAGTAAACTACTTCATATTTTTGCTCCTTTCCTTAATTCATGGTATACCAGATCAGTAATTTCAACATAACACTTCACAAATTTTACTATAATAATTAGTAAGTCCTAGAAATGGTAGAAGTTGCCTTGCTATCTCTGGCTACAGCAGAAATTAATGTGTAATGTAATGTAATGTAGATGTGTTGATGGTCTGCCTGGGGCAAACATCTCCACTTGATGTATCTGTATCATCCACCTTGAGAATGTCGAATTTGGCAATCAGTGAAACCTTTGACAGAGAGACATCGTTCTCTCCAAAATTATCCACATGCCCCAGAACTGAATAATCTCCTTCCATTTCTCTTGCATGTACTACACTACAATGCACAGAACACTATAATGCATTCATCTCATAATTATATTCCCACAGCTCCACAACACACATCATTTCACTTCGTACGTCATTACTCACAGTCACCAAGACTCTTTTCTCCTGCACCTCTCAAAATCATATTGTGCAAACTGAACTTAAGTGGACACATCAGCTGTTCCTTTTTGTACCATGTGTACGATTGGTGAAAGTTGTGATGATGTCAGTCTTGCAGTGGTCATTCCCAGCTGGGATAATGTCCCATTAAGCTCAATTCTACACTGCAAAAGACCAACTTTTGTATTATGGCTATCCAGAAAATGTCCAGGATTGTGTAATACCCATCACCAAAATGTGGTAATACTTTCATATGCTGCTCAAAATTTCTTACTGCAACAGTGAAAGAGAACCACGTTGACACCAATGCTGCCACATGATTGTTTTTCCTCCTTGTGTCCTATATTGTGTAGTCTTTGGCATCTACCTGAGATGTCTAGTCTAGCTTCTGACATGAGCCCCTGTCTTCACCAAAAATTTATCAATGTTCCTTTTACTGTGACCTGCAAGCAGCATTCTACCTCTACATATGTTTTCATGATATTCTGTTATATTGGGAACATTATCTGTCAGTTGAGGAATTCCCTCTGGCATTTGATGAACATTTGTCTCAAAGTTGTCTGTTCTGTCTAGTTTCAACACTGTTGTGCATGATGCACTACTTTCCATTCGTAATATGGAGTTTGATGGTGTTACTTCCTAACCTGGCTCACATGTCCAAAACAATGACATTTCATCTCAGAGGAAAATGGATTTTGGTTCCTTTGTCATCGAGTAGGAGAGTCAGTATCTTTAAGCTGGCACAGTGACTAAGTCTATTGGGTTTTCCTTCTCATTCTCCTTGACCTATATCCTGGAAATCCTCTTAAAAAATACATGCAGCATCTAGCCTCTTGCAGATTTATTCTGCCTGCTTTGGAGTTTTGCCTTAACATTGAAGGCTGTTCCTACTTCTGTCCGTAAATGTGCTGATCCATTAAGCTGTTCTCTAAAAATTCTTGTGCTGTTCTCTAAAAAAAAACTTGTGCTGTTCTCTAAAAATATCTTGTGCTGTTCTCTTTGCAATGCCGTTCATAAAGCCCCTTCACAAGCTGTATGAATGTCTGTGCCTTAATCTGTCCTGCACGGAACATAAGGCTTCATGTCACCAGTCAACTGAAACTTGACCATATACAAGCATGTCTCATCCAGACAATTTTCTAATTTTGCAGCAAATTTGAAGTCACTTATAAATACTGGCACATCCTTAGTCAATTTGTCTGAAAAAGGAGGTACCAAATTAGCAACAACAAGATCTATAGAGGGGATAGGTATAGTCATCTAGGCTTTTATCTCTACCGTCTCCATTTGTCGCCACACTTGAGTTGTTTCAAAACATAACCATGCTACTTGCATCTTCAAAAATTTGATCCCTTTGAGGATCAGTGCTATTCCTGTTCACAACACATGTGCAATCTCCATCTAATAACACAGAAAATATGATGGATCACCACAGTTAATGTAAAACCAGGGACACGGTAAGATTAAACCTTATGTGCGATTCTTGTGGAAGCCTTGGCCATGAAGTGCAGCAGTGCACTGAATCTTGCAATGCCATATTACAGCATAACTAGCACTGCAGTTGTATATGCCCAGATGGATTAAAGTATTCACACCTAACCTATCACAAATAGCATTCTCTACCATTGTTCCAAAACTGTGTTGAAGCTGGAGGCATCTGCAGGTTTTCAGAGCCAATTTTAACTCATGGGGAATATCTTATGGCTAATTGTGGCCATAACAGAAATAAAAAACCCAAAACTAAGAATCACTCAGGAAACCGTAGTGCTGGGTTGCAAGATGAGGCTGAAGTTGCAATGCTACACGTCCAACACCAGCTGACTTCTGAAACCTGATATGACATCAAGGCTGGACATTAGTTACTTCAGGCTATGTTTGAGGGCTGAGAGAGATGAACAGCAGCAAAATGAGCTCTGGTGATGGCACGAGGCCTATCATTGTTCACAGCCTTAGTTACGGGATATATTCTGTGCAGGGTGATTAATGAAACATCATCTTTCTTCATGTCTTCTATTTATGTATCCTGTACAGGTAGTGAGCACTTGAAGTAGCTACCCCTTCAATCTGGTTTTGAGTATCTTCTGTGTTCTCGGCTATCAGTAACTATAAGCTGTACAGTACTTTAAGGCCAGGCCAACTCACATACGTGCACTTGAGATGTTCAGATGCTGTTTGATTATTATTTCACATATCTATTAGTCCTGGTCTGAGAACAAATCAACAGAAACGAATGTTGTGCAACACATATTTGCATAGAACAGACATCATGCAACATGAAAGGCATGCAAGCAGACCTCAAGTTAATATTGTGAGCAGTGCAAAACTGGGAGTTTTTTTATTATTCTGGATGGTTATACTGTTGCCATAAGTAACTTAATTTTTTTGTTGGCCAGAACAGCTTTGCAAATATGTGATGATGATTGGGAATAGGTGGTTCCAGTATAAGGTATGAATTAAAGTAAAACTGTTCATTTTTGAATGATCACCCTAGCTTTACAAACACAAAACTGAATCGTTATTAACTAATTTGTGATTCACTTTACCATTCAGTTGTTTCCTGCAAGTGTAGAATGTACTCTTACCTAAGCAGTCCCTTATCACAGTAAAAGAGTGGGTTAAAAGATGTAATATATGTTTACACTCCTACAAATTCCAGGAAGATCTGTGCAACAGTTTGTTTATTTAGGAATATTGTCACAGACTATGCATTGAGGAGATTCAAAGACAAAAACAGCATATGCTATGAAGCTTCCATTTCATTCACTATCACAAGATGAATAAGTATATGCATTTGAAATATAAATTATGGCTGTATAATTTAATATGTGGAAGGATACAGTTTTCTATAGAGACTCCAGTTACTAAGTTAGCAAACACCAGCTTTGGTCATGCTGCCAGTACTGAGAGTTTTGATGCATTATGCTGTATGGTCCATTGTCACTCAATAGCTTATAAAATGTAAAGTATTTGACCTATATAGTCCTGTAAGGTATCATTGGAATATGTGGAAAGAGGTCTGCCTACTTATGTTGATTAAAACGTGTCTTCATTAAAATGAAACTACATTCAAATGTATCTACATTAAATTCACACACGACAGTGAGATGCACAGGTTACAAATAAGCTTTCAGCAAAAGGACCTTCTTCTGAAATAGACAACATTCACACACATTCAAACAAACACATTTCACAGTAAATGCTTCTTGTGGGAGCATGCAGGAATGTGGTGGGGAGAGCATATTGAAACTAGGTGCAGTTGGGCAGTTATGTGGTGGAGAGACAGGGGAATTAAGCAGGCAGCAGTAAGAGAATGAAGTAAAAAGTTTTGGTTGCACTGGGAAAATAGACGGCTGTATGTTGCTGGTGTGGGAACAAGGGAGAGTATAGGTAGGTGAAGAAAAATGACCAACCAAAGTTGAGGCCAGGTGGGTTATGGGAACATAGGATATATTGCAAGGAGAGATCCCACAAGCAGATTTCAGGAAATTTGGTGTTGGTAGTAAGGATTCAGATGGCACAGGCAATGGAGGAGTCATTAAGTAAAGATTGTTGTATTGGGCAGTGTACTCAGCAACTGAGTGATGTGAGCACATTTGTCAGTGGCCGATTGTGCAGGCAGACAATTTGTCGGTTGTCGCACCCACATAGAATGCTGCATAGTGATTGATAATGTTGCCTCAGTCTCATATCCTTGTAATAGACATAGACACATGGGATTGGGAGCAGGGCTGGAGTACAGATATGAGGATATTGTAGGTTCGATAGATGATGGAATACCACTATGGGAGATGTGGATAGAGTTGTGGGTAGGACATTCCTCATTTCAGGGCACAACAAGAGGTAGTCAAAAGCCTATCAGAATGTGTTTCAGCTGCTCCAGTGCTGGGTGGTACTGAGTCACAAGGGGAATGCTCTTTTGTGGCTGGATGATGGGACTTTGGGAGGTGTTGTTTGACTGACAGAAATAGATCTCCTGTGTCTTACCTCTCCAAAGTTTGGGAGGGTGATATTGGTCTGTAGAAGCTGAAGTGAGGCTTTAGCATATTTTGGGAAGACTGATTGTCACTGCATATGTGCACAACAACAGGTAACTAAGATGTTTGGAAGGGACTCCTTGCTGTGAAATGGGTGGCAGCTGTCCAAGTATAGGTACAGAAGGTGGTTGGTAAGTTTGATATGGATGAAGCTACTAATGTAGCCATCTTTGAGGTGGAGGTCAACATGAAAGAATATGGATTGTTGGGCTGAGGAGGACCATGTGAAGCAGATGGGGAAGAAGGTATTGAAGTTCTGTAGGAATGTGGATAGGGTGTCCTCACCCTCGATCCACATCACAAAATTGTCATCAGTGAGTGTGAACAAGATGAGAAGTTTGAGATTCTGAGTGTTTAGTAGGAATTATATTATATAACCCAGGAATAGGATGGCATAGGATGATGCCATGTGGGTGCCCATTGCCATACCATGGATTTGTTTGTAGGTGGTTCCTTCAAAGTAGTGAGGATATAGTGACCAGGAAGGAGGTTGCAAGTCTAGAATGTGTCAGCGCATTAGGAGAGTTAGTGTTCAGTAGGGGAAAGGTCATGGTAATTAGGGATGTTAGTGTAAAAGGAGGTGGCTCCAGTTGTAATGAGCAGGGCACTGTGTGGTAAAGGAACAGGAACTGTGGACAGGCAGTGGAGGGAACTGTTAACATCTTTTATTTAGGATGGTTGATTATATGTAATAGGTTGAAGGTATTGGTCGAAAGGAGCAGATATTCTGTCAGTGGTGCACAGTAACTGGCCACAATGGGGCATCATGGGTGGGACATCAGGAAGTATGAAGTTAGGGGCACAGGCGTGGTAGGAGTAAGAATGGGTGGGGGGAGTGGGAGTGAAAGAGATAGAGATAGAGGGAGATAGATTCAGGGGAGAGGTTCTGGGATGGGCCTGAGGATTTGAGGAGAGACTGGAGATCCTACTGGATTTCTGGAATGTATCAATGTGTCTGGTATTGTAGGTAGCTTAATCTGACAGCTAACAGGGTCCTCAGACAAATAATCCTTGCAGATCAGTTATCATGTGGTGGATTGTGATTCTTTCTGCATATGTAAGGTTAATTTGTATGTTATTTTTGGAATGATAGTGAGACAAGGCTCAAGGATAAAAAATTCTGGAATATTAACATGTGGTGATTTGGATGCAGTGGGTGTGGGTCACAGATGTCTGGAGGAGTGAATTGAATCAGGTGTGGTTCAAGATTGGTTTTGGGTTGAATGCGATAGGCAGGTGTCAGGCAGCATTCAAGATTGGTTTTGGGTCAAGTCCTACAGGTAGGATTGATAGGGTAACATATATCCACTGTAGTGAATGAGACTAGGATACAAGGTCTATAACAAGTACAGCTTGATTGAATCTGGGAGTGGGGCAAACCTGTCTACCAACTGCAATACCCCCACTTTGACAGGTGCCACCTATTCTATACCAAGAAGTCCTATCCATACAGGCTGGTCCCTCTCAAAATGTTCAGAAACAGATCTCCCATGCCTTATCTTTCCAGGCACCAACCACCTACCCAAGTGCCACTGTACAGCCAAAAAGAAGCATTCCACTCATGACTCAGTACCATCCAGGACTGGAGAAACTGAGTCACATTCTCTGCCAGCATTTTGACTACCTCTCATGATGCCTTGAAATGTGGAACATCTTACCCACTACTCTTCTCACACCTCCCACAGTAGTGTTCCTCTGCCCACCAAACCTACACAATATCTATGTTCATCCCTACTCCAGCCATGCTCCTAACCCTTTGAGAAAATTATACCTAATGCCTTATTATTGTAGGTTTTTGCAAATAATATTTCAGAGCTTGCCAAAAGCATTAGATACCCACCAACTCACAGGCAGCAATGTCACTTCCAGTTTGTTCCTTAGTGGGCCACAAACGTTACAGTGTAGGGGGAAGGAAGAGCTTTGCCACTACATGCCTTTTACATGAGGGTAGATGAACATTGCTCACTTGAGGCGGGCTCTCTGTATCTGCTTTAAGACTGGGAGAAGTTAAGTTGGTACTCCAAGCCGACACCGCTATACTACCCTCTGGCTCTAATGGAGCATGTTTGAAAAGAACCTGCAAACCTGGTTAATTTTCCACACTCATACAATAGGAAAAGAAGATAATGAGGGTAAGTTGCAGTAGAAAGGAACTAATTATACACAAGGCATTTTCCTTCACCTTTGGCCGTGCGACAAAGTTCCATTAGTACAAGAATTAAACGCAGTTAGTTGCTCAACAAACTGGGGTGCATATTGTACACAAACACAACAAACACTATGAAAGTGGGACATGACTGAGGATCTGGAGGTGGTCAGCCAAGATGGCTCACCCCTCGTAATGACGTAACAGCAACTGTATATTGCCAATGGGAACTGGAGACCCTCACAGTGGAAGGCAGTGGCAGTCACAATAGAGTCCTTCAATTGGTCGTCTAGTCAGAAACACTAGAGTGTATGAGGGTTGAATTAAAAGTAATGCCTCCACCTTTATCAATTGAATTTGGATGGGAATATTTTAATAAATCAAACACAGAAATAATCTTTAGAATGTGATCTTTAATTAACAATATTCACTTATGCACATAATCACTAGCCAATTGCATACATTTCTGCCAATGATGAACAAGTTTCCTGAAGCCATCGTGGAAGAAGTGAGCACTCTGTTTCCACAACCACAGTCTCACAGTTCTTTCAACATCTTCATTAGATGGCTAGTGATGTCCCCACAGATCATCTGTCATTGTTGGCCAATGGCATTGGGCCCAATTTGCTACAGAATGGCTGATGATTCTTCACTTCATTTTTATGAATGCATCCTTTGATCACATGAGGTGTTTTTGAAAATAGATCGGTGTAACATCTTAATACTTCTACCAGTTAATCTGGTACAGGTTTGGGTATGGTAACTAATGTTTGAATCTTGTTTTGAATTATAGTTTGTTAATGATGAAGATGATTTTTCTCCTGGAGGCCAGCATATTCCTCAAAGCTATTTAACATCGAAGTTCCCTCCTTTCATTGAAAACAAATCAACCTCATATTGACAAATGCAGCACCGCAATGATCTCCACACAAAAATACTTACTATTTCCTCTTCTCTCTACTATTCTGCTTAGATACATTGACAAAGTTCTTCACAATCAAAAAACTAACCTGATGTTATGAAATCCAATTATTAATAGACTCTGCCTATATTCACCTTCTGGAATTCCAAAATTTAATAGTGCCTGAACTCTAATGGGTTTACTTTGATTAGATGCATGCCACTAACAAGAAATATAGAATTTGCAACTGGGTTATTCAGTAGTGAAAGTAGATTTTCTGAATTAGCACTGAATTCACTAATGCACCCATAATAGTATGCATATATCCATTTCTACAAAAGGCATCAAAATTTCTTTATCATCCTCTCCTTCCTCTCTGTATAAATCTTTCACATCAGTGACATGTTTACAATTCATAGTGTTTATTGTGACTTCTCACCCATTTCCAGCTTTAGTTTCAGAGCTGATCATTTCCAAACCTTCATTTAGATTACCGAATCACAGCTTTTCAGATTACAGCCATGGTTTCTGACACATTCTGGCAATAGGTTTTGCTCTGTGTCTCTGGCGTTGGGTGGAATATTTTGTTTTGTACCAACTGTTTTTCCCAAGACCAAAATTTATGTAAGGGTGTGACTTCAAATTCTTCATTTTTGGATGTCTTTTGGATACACAAATATCCGAGACATGTGCTTCACATTTAATGTAGTTAATGCACGTTTCTTACTTTATCCTATTCTCTTTAATGTCTCAGAAATATGTGTTGGGACTATTTGATTAAGAGTGTGACTTGGAAACCTTGTTTTGGTTAATGATCTTGAAAATTTTGTGCACTCATTCCATCATCTACAATTATTTGAGTTGTGTTAACAATGTTGTCATCAAATTTCGCATTTTGTGGAGTAATCTCATCCAGTAGAGGCTCTTTACCTATTCCATCTATGACTGTCCAGCATATTTCATCTGATTGAATGCCCAACTCTTTGCATTGCATATCTACACCAACAGTTAATTTAAAAAGTGACTCTTTGTTAACACGACAGGTATTCTTGACTTTCTCAGTTTCATCATTTTGCACCTGAATTTTATCATGAGTCTTTCTAGCTAACATTGTGTTTGCTCTCACTGTTCATTAAGCTGTGTGTTAAATTCATGAATTTCGGTTTGAATTCCTCGGGTCTGATATGGCACCAACTCTGGAGTTCATACTGCTTTTGATTAAACGTATTAGTAAGATTCACTTGCAAATTACCTATGGCATCCAATAACTTACTCTAGTTGACCTTCATTTTTTCCAGAATTTTTCTGTTTAATGACTAATTTTTGCACTTTCTTGACACCCACCAAGGGTCCTGCTGCTCTTTCACAGATTCTTGCTCGGCTATCGTGAGGGCCCAAGCCATTGCAGCATCTTTTTCCTTTTGTACGCATCTTTATCTTCTTGCTGTTCTTTCTCCCCTCCCTTGGGGAACATGTCTGGGGTGTTATTGTGAAGATCTTTCACATTGTCTGTCACTGACATAAGAAAAGTCTCACCACTATTTTTTGTTCCTTTTTTCCTTTCTTCATTTACATTCTCCTGTCCATCTCTGCATCAGTGTTTCGGGCTCCTCTTTTTCTTCTTCCACTCTGTGTACTCCTGAAGGCCAGCCCACGTGTCTGATGTATAACAGGTGACTGGGTAACATGGAATTACCAGCCCTGGTTTGACACGTAGTCGCTCGCACAACCCACCGGAACAGGTCAGGCACACTTCAGGTCACATCTCCGGAATGCCTGACAGAGGAACCAATCACATAAGGTAGGTGTGCCCCCTTCTGAAGGGGGCTCCAGGTGGAAGGAGCTATCAGAGGCACTGGCAGTCACGGGGGATTTTCTCACAATGAGCTAATCGTCACCCATGTTTTCCAAATGTAAACGGAATGAAGCTTCCGATCCAAAGACCCTTCCAGCTGCATTACAATTCCTCGTGGCTTCTCGTACTTAAGACGGTCATTCCTTTGGTACGGTAAATGCATTTATTGTTCAGAAAGGTGTTGATGCAGTTGCTGGCTGTGTGAAATCCTGCTCTCATTTATGCAATAGCATTTTGCTTTTGGAGACTACTTTTGATTCTGAAGCATGACAACTCTTTGCAGCTTCGAGCATCCTAGTGTAAATAACACCACAGGGGAGCGACGGTCTGACTGGGGTAGAAATCCAGACATACCTCTCACATCAGGGTGTCATAGTGGTCCATTGAGTGAAGAAAAAGCTAGATGCCTCCTTACTGCCCACACACAATCTCTTTCTCACTTTTGATTGAATGGTTCTTCTGGCAAAGAGCAAAGCAGGTTATGAAGTTACCGGATTCCGTCTGTGTGCTGTTAGCAGTGTCACCATTACAGCCACACCTGGGAGTCTCGTCAACACCCTGCCAAATGTGTAACCTGTGGTAGGGATGCTCACGAGGGTGAACGTCTGCCTCCTCATACCCTCTGAATCGACTGCAATGCGACCGTGCCACCTCATCATGCAACTGTCCCACATATCTCAATGACTCGACAAACGGGCTGATTAGAGGTGAGGGTGAAGGAAAAAGTGCCTCACCCTGTCACTTGCAAGTTGTTGGCTAGCCGGAAAACCTTCATTCTACCCTCTGGCACGTACAGTACTGTTCTCACCACACTGTGCTCCACAAAGGACGCGGCCACACAGACGTACGACGTCAAATTTAGTACTGCAGTTGTGAAGTTTCCCAGTGTCACGGTAGCATCCCTGTCTCCTTCTCCAGCTGTGCAACTCTCCAGCTGGTGTGCACCACTGATCATTTTTCTGCACCGGACTCTGCAGGCTGACAAGAGAAATCTGACGTTTCTGTAGACTTCATGGAGCAGCACCTTCCTGTCTCCATGGCCTGTAGCAGCAAATCTCTGAAGACTGGTATTCGGCAGCTGCCGATGTGATACCCGTTCAGTTTTTCCTCATCGTGACTCCCCTCCAGTGGAACATTTGCAGTATTTGATCTGACAATTAGGATTTATGACTGCAATCAGAATAGCAGCGTCCACTCATTCTCTGCCTTTGGGAAACAAAATTGCATCCTCACAACGGCTCAGAGCTCTCGCATTTCTTTACGGTCCATTTTGACCTCTACCCCTCACCCCCTTCCCTCTTAGGATGGCTTTTCATCTCGTGGGGAAGTTGTGCTGCTCAATATGGAATGATGTTCACAGTCAACCCATCTCCCTGACTATTTGCCCTTGAGCTGTTGCAGTCCATATTTCTCTTCCTCACTTGACCTTTTCCGTTTGTATCGTTTACATCCCTCCCTCATACAGTGCAATCGGGGCAGACTTCCTCCAGCTTATTGGGCAGCGTCCTCGTCCCCTTTCTGCTGCTCAGTGGCTTAAACGCATGCCATCTCCTTTGGCATTCTCCCAGAACCTGACTGAGTGGTGCTCTCTTGGTTGACCTTCTAAATCAATTTAACTGCTTCTGCCATAATACGTGAGCACCCACATTCCATTCAGACTCCACACACACCTATTCCCGTATGGACCTGTCCCTCTGCACTGTCCTGCTTGCCTGTCATCTCTAGTGGCCCATTCTCTCTGACACATACTCGAGCTACCATTTCCTGTGTGCTATAATTTTGTTGACTCCTACCCCATCTTTGAACTCACCCAAATCGCTGCTTACTAACGTTGACTGGAGGCTTTATTCCTCCCTGGTGACCTTTGATGAACAAGATTTCCCCAGTTGTGATGACCAGGTAAAATATCTTACAAACATTATCCTTACTGCTGCAAAACATTCCATTCCTCAGACATTCTCTTTACCAGGCTGTGTTTCGGTCCCTTGGTCAACTGAGGTGTGCTACAAAGCAATTCTCACATGGAGTCGTGCTCTCCACATTTTTAACTGTTGCCAGATGCTACCACAAAAAATTTTTCTGGTGCTCCCAAGCTGCCAGATTCGTGCATGTGGAAAGTGTTATGAGTTGTAGTGGAGAAGTGGTAGCCTCCACATGACCCATGTTTACTTTAAGTGATTTTGCTGTTTCCTCTTCATTTAGAGTTCTCACGTTAAATGAAAACAAAATGAATTTCTGTGGTGGGGAGCTATCAAGTGAATTAAAATACATTCACATAATTATGGGAAGCTAAAGTGTGCTATTAGCTCAAGTTTTCTGATTTCACTTTATTTCCACATTTTTGGCAGACAAGCATTAATCACCTTGCAGAACAATGAAGTTGTTCTTGTCACTCTGCTAAATAAATTTGGCTTTTATTATTTGTTTCCACAGGAGCAGTCAATTTATTTGAAATGAAGTGTTTCATTCCACTTTTTACTGAATTTCAAGTGCACTTCTTTATTGTCAGGTACGTATGGCATTATGCCATAATATAGAAGCAAACATAAGATAATACAGTATTAGTACTCCAACAAAATTTGCACCCTGAAAACCAGACTGAAAAGCTTAACATCAGGTTCGGGCATACTTCATTGTGAATCTGGACATATGAATGTATACTTAAGCCGAATTATGCATTTTGGTATGGTATATGAAATTCCGATGCACCTGGAGTATCCTCTGATCCTTTATGACTTAATGTCAGATCTCTTAATGTTTTATATACAGGCTTCCTACATCATTGTAGGTCTACCCGACTGTTTCTGGCACTCTCTGGAAAATGCTGAAAAGAACCTACTGTTAACAGGTCATGGGAAAATATCATGAATCAGTGACTGAAAATCGTTATTTTCAAAATAAATCTTCTTTTGGCAAGATGAATTATGTTACATGTTAGAATGTGTAATGAATTTCTTAAATCACAAAGCATTTGTCTCCCATTTAAAATGTAACACTTTGAAGAAGAATTTTGAGGCCAGAAGACGAGACATTTATGTCATAATAAAAAATTTACTGGTAATTTTTTGTGATGTACCTTAAATGGTAATGTGTGCAGAAAAAGGCCAATATTACAATATTATATGTGAAAGCTTCACTTTTCTTGTAGTTTGTCAATCTTCAAGACAGATCTTTTATGTGAAAGCTTAGCTTTTACTTTAGCTACACTGTGTGTATTAATGTAAAACATTACCTTTTCTTATTTTTGTGTTTGCACTATTTAACAATGATGTTGCTATTGGCTGACTATGTCATGTGTCCTAAGCTCTCAATACCTGCTGTCATCAGCTGGTCATATCAAGTAACATGAGCTATGACCAGCTTACAAAAGCAGATCGCAATCACATTTTCCACTCTTCGAATACTAATGTGCTGTGTTTGGTGTAATTTGAATTTATACTTTCATAATACAAAATTATGCTGCATATCATAATGTGAGAAAATACAGTGTACATGTTGCTGCACATCGCAGATATATCAGAAACAGACTTGTCTTCCCCTCTTGTTTCATTTTCAAAACTGCCAGGAAGTTATCTGCTGGAACCTTACCAATCAATTGAACGGTTACGTTTTCCAGTTCTGGGGAAAAGTACACTGTTACTTAACATGTAAAAAGTGTATTTTAACCAGGGGGAAATATATTTTTAACTGTGAAATCAGGAAAAAATCCGTTTTTTCCCCCTGTATACACCCTGTTTCTCTTGTGGGAAAGCGCTTTCTGCTTTATACATACAACCACATCTGGGCAGAGGGCACTTTTCCCGCACACTGGAATGAATCCACTGTTATACCCATCATACCTAAGCCGGGTATGGACAAAAACCTTCCTTCTAGTTACTGCCCCATTCCTCTCACCAGCTGTGTTTGCAAGGAGATGGAATATATGATTCATGACCACCTGAAAGGATGGCTTGAGTCTCACAAATCACTAACCACTGTACAGTTTGGATTTTGAGCATGCCGGTCTTCAATTGATCATCTCATCATTTTCTCCATCCATGTCTTGAACGGCTTTCTGCAGAAATCCCAGACTATGGCCATGTTTTTTCAGTTTGGAGATAGCCTACGATACATGCTGGAGGCCTGGTATCCTCTGTACTCTCTACATCTAGGGCTTCTGTGACCGCCTGGTCTGTTTCCTTCATGAATTTTTAAAAGACCACATTTTCAAGGTACATGTGGGTTCTGCCTTGTTGGACACCATTATCCATGAAAACAGTGTGCCTCAGGGTTCCATCCTGAGTGATTGTCATCCTCTTTGCTGTCACCATTAACCATATAATGGCCTGTCTACAGCTGGGTGTCTCTGGCTCCCTTACCCTTGACAATTTTGCCATCTATTGCAGTCCTGCACAGACCTCTCTCATTCAGTGGTGTCTTCAGTGGTGTATCAATCATCTTTACCCATGCAGCATTGGCAATGGCTTTGGTTTTTCAACTGACAAAACTGTTTGTATATCTGACGGGGCAATTGGTTTTTTCCATCGCGCATGTTGTTCATCTATCAGTTGACACTAGTAAATTCCTGGGGCTCATGCTTGGTCCTCCAACACGACTTACATGGCAGCCCACTTATGCAGTCCCTCAATGTCCTGTGTGTCCTCAGTGGTACTTCCTGGGGAGTAGATCGAACCACCTTTCTCCATTTGTACTGGTCCCATGTCTGTTCGAAACTAGACTATGGATGTTATGTTTATTCATTTGCATGTTCATCCCACTTATGCAATCTCAATACTCTCTACCATTGTTGTATCTGTTTGGCCACTGGAGCCCTTAACACTAGCACAGTTGACAGTCTGATGGTGTTAGGAAGCAGTAGTTTGGCAGCTTCTGCATACACTTTCTCCTCAGCAGATATGCATGACATTTTTCTGCCATGCATGGCCACAAACTCTATGCCTTCTTCTTCGGTGACTCCTTTGATCACCAGTATGAGGTGAGTCCCTCTTCTCTGTTACCTCCTGGAGTTTGCTTTCGGCTCTTGCTCCAGCAGTTTAACTTCATGCTACCTGCAACTTTCCCAATGGGTGTAAACCCTCCACCATCTTGGCTTGTGTGGCAGCCCGTGTCCACCTTGGCTGTCCTTCGCTTCCTAAGGACACTACTCCAGCCTCACTTGATCGCCTTCAGTTTCATGACCTTCAAACGGAACTTCACAGTATTACCTTTGGGTACACTGATGGCTTTCAGAATGAGCATGGTGTCAGGTGTACATTTGTGATTGGCACCAACATTTTTTGATATTGGCTTCGTAAACACTGTTCAGTATTTACAGCAATGCTTTTTGCCCTGTATCAGGCAATGAAGTTCACCTGTAACACAGGGTTTTCAATCGCGTCATCTGCTCCAACTCTCTCAGTTACCTTCAAAGCCTCTGTGTGCTGTACATCCATCCGTTAGTGCAATGGGTCCAGGAGAGATGTCACTTCCTCACTCTTGATGGAACCACTGTAATATTCATGTTGTTCCTGGTCATGTTGTTCTGACAGGAAATGAGGCTGCTGATGGTACTGCCAAGGCAGCAATCCTCATATTTCAGCCCACTAATTCTTACAATCCCTCCAGTGATATCTGTGTTATCGTCTATTAGGGGTGGCATCACTTTGGCATCACCACTGGTCCTCCTTTCATGGAAACAAACTCTGGGTTATTAAGCCTTTCCTAGCAGCTTGGAAGACCTCCTCTCAGCTCTCCCACCACAAGGAGATCATATTAAATAGGTTGCATATTGGGCACTGTCTTTTCAACATCACCATTTCTGCACATTGTGCTCAACTTTTGATGGTCTGCCATTTCCTAACAGAATGCCCTTTCTTTAACTGCTTACATTCTCGTGTGCATTTGCCGTCTGAGTTATCGGCCATTCTGGTGAATTACACACTGTCTGTTGACCCCATTTTAATTTTCATCTGTTGTAGCAATATGGTGAAGGACATTTAATTTTTAGTTCATGACCTCCATTTCTCTATGGCATATTTTATAGACCTTTGTTCACCTCCCTGTTTTTAGCTGTCTTCTCTTCCATCGATTGGGATTAAAGAGAGAAGTTAAAAATGACTACAAGTTGTCTTCATGTTATACAGGTTTCACATGGGTGCGTATGATGCTACTTGCTTTTATGCCCTAAAACAAACAAACAAAATTTCTTGACAAGATCGTTAAATTTTTTTGCGATACTGAAACAGTAAATAATTGCTAAAAATAGCCAACCCCATTTCATGATTAGCTGCGAGGTTTGAATCATGCATTGTCGGTTCTCGACTGCAAGTCTCACTATCTTCTGTTGCATTAATCATGGAATCCTCAAGTCCAAAATCTTGTTCTACAATAACTGAGTCTGCAAATTATACCTCCTCATCAATGCTAACACTTCTGTTTTTACCTTGTCTTCCACAGTAAAATGTTTCGAATAACTTCTGTAATTGCTGTTTGTTATAACTGATGACTACATGTAACTTAAAAGTTCTATTGAAAATTAAACTGAGCTCAGCAGCTTTCGCATCAAGAATGAAATGAACTGTGAAATATCTCTTCTCCATTTGATGCATGTGATGTTTCCAGTGTAGTTTGCAGTCTTGTGTGAGTGCCCAACGAGTTGGTGCTGTCAGCTCTCCTAACTCCTGGTTGTATAGGGTCACTGAATATCCCTGTGGATTTATGTTACTTTTTCTAAACTGCATAAAATGTATGTTGCTTAATTTGGCAGAAAGGGTGTTAACAGTCAACAAGTTAAAGAGTTTGCGTTAAATGTTGTTGTTGAATGTGTTTTACACATATTCTGTTACAATGCTGGTGTCATCTGCAAACATGGAACATTTGTCTGCACCATATAAACAGATAAAGGCAGGTAATAAGCATGGGTCTATTGAATCTGGTAACTTGTAAAGGAAACCAATTTGTGCAAATTCTGGAGTAGAGGCCTTGACTTTATTAAGTGATTTAAGCTGCTGCATTACACCAAAAATATGTACCTCCAAGTTACTATTTTTGGTGATTGTTCTCAATGCAAGTTCTGGAATATTTGATTAGTCTTCTTTGATGAGGGAATTTGCAAAAGTAATGTTTAGTACCGCTGGTTTAGTAGCACTTGATCAGTAACATCACCATTGTTATCACAGATCAAAGGTATTGATTGCATCGTACCACAGGTGTATTTTCGATATGACTGGTATCTCTGTGAGATTTATGCAGAAATTCGTTGTGGAAACTATTAAAGGCATTTGCATTAAAGTACATGCCAAAGTTTGAACTTCTATAAAATTTTGCCAATCTTGTGTGCATGTAAGTTTGGTTTACTTGTTTCCATTGCTTTTTCAACAGTGATCTAACCTGTTTTGTGTATCATGAGTAATCAGTGCCATCTCTTATTAATGTATTTGGTATATATCTCCCAACTGTCATCAGTACTATTTCTTTCAAATCCAAGCTACACTTGGTGTATGCTTATATAGTCAGATTGGAAGGTGTGGAAACTGTCACTCAGGAAGGTGCTAAATTAAGTTTTAACTGTATTTTTTATTTAAGTAGATGTATTGTGTGTTTATTGTAGGTGCATTGGGACATATTCACTCTCTCAACGAATGTTGAGGTCACCAATGCCTGTATCAGTCGTGATGCTCCCTACTTGCTCATGATTATTTCTTGCTAAGTGGTGAAGTATGTTTTGGCAACTATTTGCACTTTGAGTAGGCTCCTGAACTAATTGTTCAACATAATTTTCTGAAAAAGCATTCAGTACGATTTTGGATGATGTTTTATGCCTACCACAGACTACAAATGTGGATTTTCAACAATATATCAAGGGTAGATGGAGGTCACAACCAACTATAATGGTGCGAGTGGGGCACCTATTTGAACTCAGTTTTCTTTGAACTGTTCAGTAGCTGTATCATCTGAGTCATAGGTTCCCTAAAACAGACCAGTTATTAATTTATTCCAATTGTCAACTATAACATCTACCCATACTAACCACAGGAACTATCTACTTCAATTTATTTAATAGAGACACTACCTCTGAAAGCAGAACCCAGAATCCCACCACTCGATGGTGCAAGTAGATGAATCTGCAACCTACATGGCCACAGAACCATCTTAGTATCTGGTACAGAGATGAGTGGAGGCACTGAATCAAAGGACCTCAGTCATTTCTGTCGATAATGCTGCAGATGGTGAGCTCCATCTTCATCTCGCAAGCAAGACTGCAGTCTTTATGGCTTCAGCTAGCCACCTGAAACTAGAGAGAATCTCTTCTGGTCCAAAGTGGCACACATCCTTGGTTACAACATGATCCAGCCCACTCAATTGACTGCACTCCGTGCTGTTCATGCCATCTGGGAACAACGTTCGCACATCTAGATTGACTTCTCCTGGTATGCACACAGTAAGTACTCTGGATTGCTTCCCCTCTTTGGTATCCATATCCACAAAGGGCCCCATTATGTGCGTAACACTGGTGCTTGCAACTGCACGTAATCCCAACTTCTGTGAAAGCCCTGACCTTGCAGGCCAAGAAGCTACCTATGGAGAAGGTAGACTGCACATGACTCAGGGTCTTTGACGAACAAGTTTTGAGTGATGTCTGCAGTTGACAGACATACTGTGCAGGCACTGTGATCGACTCCTCAGAAAGTCTTTTGCTGCCTGCATCAACTCAGAACCACCTCCTACCCAACCACAAGAGAGAGGTTAACCTCAGTGTGGGCAGCACCCTGGGCAGCCACAGTAGTGAACCAATTGGGGGACACATGTCACATGCTGGACATACACAGATCCCCATGTCGGACCCTCCTGCCCATAGTAAGCCGTTTTGCAACACCCTCAAGCTGTGTGACTGAAGCCAAGACTCCTGGAGCTGTGAGTAGTGTCGTCAACTCAGCTGGAATCTGAACACACAGCGGTCAAAGTTGCTATCCACACTATAAAGGGTGGTGATACAATATAGTTAAATAACTTTTGTGTGTGTTTGTGTATGTGCTAGGTGCAGATCCACGTTTCATTAAGCGTCTAAAGAGCACAGGGGAAATTCAGAAAAAAGTCACACCTAAAGAGAAGCTGGGTATGCTTGTATGACAAAACAGTGTACTTTGGTGTACTGCTGTACTGGCCACTTGACATGATACACGATGATTAAATATCTAGGCATAATGTTGCAAAGCAATATGAAATGGAATGAACACAGGTAAGCTAGTAAAGAAGGCACCTTTTCAATTTGGATTTATTGAAAGAATTGTAGGAAACTAGTTCATATGTAAGGGAGACCACATATATAGTACTTCACATCATGAATGGTTTTCTGTGGAAATCGCAGACTGTTGCCATGTTGTTCGAGTTGGAGAAAGCCTATGACACCTGCTGGGGAACTGGTATCCTCTGTACCCTCTACACATGTGTTTTCCATGGCCACTTGCCCTGTTTCCTTCAGGAATTTTTAAAAGACCAAATTCCCAAGGTACTTGTGGGTTCTGCCTTGATGGACACCTTTCTCCTCGAAAATGGTGTGCCTCAGGGTTCCATCCCGTGCATCGTCCTCTTTGCTATCAGCATAAACCCTGTATTGGTCTGTCTCCCACCAGGCATGACTGACATCCTTTTCATTGGCGATTTTGCCCTCTACTGCAGCTCTGCATGGACTTGACTCATTGAATGGTGTCTTCAGTGTTGTTTCAATCGTCTTTACTCATAGAGCATGGACAATGACTTTTGTGTTTCCACTGACAAAACCATTTGCATGAATTTCTGGTGGTACAGTTGGTTTCTTCCACTGTCCTTACATCTTGGGACAGTTGTTCTTCTGGTTGCTAAAACTATGTAATTTCTGTGGCTCATGCTTAATAACAATCTCTCTTGGTCCTCCCCCATGTCTTAACTGGCAGCCCACTGTATTTGATTCCCCACTGTCCTACGTGTTGTCAATGGTAATTCTTGGGATGCAGATCCAACCAACCTCCTTTATTTGTACCGGTCCCTCGTCCGTTCAAAACTAGACTATGGGTGTTTCATTTATGCATCTGTACATCTGTCCCTCTTACACCATCTCAATGTTATCAACCATCATGGCATGCATTTGGCCACTCTTCAGGGGCTCAGGTTTTGTCTGCTGAGTATGGGCTTGGTGATCCGAAGTTTCCTAGCTGGAGAGTAAGTGCCACCAGCACTCTATCACCACAGCTCTGGGCATGCTTCTGCAGCCACCATGTGGTGCAGGGGTGGAATGTTGTGTGTTTTGGATGATAGGGCTCTTGGCTTCACCACCTGGACCATGAGGAAAGTACACACCTCTATAAGAAAAAAAAAAACCTCGCCCTCAACATGTGTTACATCCTGATGAGGTGAATGGCTGTTGAGGTACAACAGTCACTAGCAGGCAGCTTCTGGGACACCTGCTGCTGCCCAGTTGAATAAGGCTTGCTCTGATATGCAGGGCACTGCCTGTGTTGACAGTTGTTTCCCTAGCATCCTGTGGAATCCCTATAGAATGGTCTCGTCAAACTATTACTCCTGACAGGATAGGTGTACTACCAGGTAATACACACACCCACTCATCAAAAGAGCTTAGTTGGTCAGTCCTCCCAAAAAGAAGTCTCATTATCATATGAACAGGGCTTTAGTGTGCCATAACACTTCTACTGTAATCAAGTGAACAGGAGGAACCTTTGAGAAAGTCTCCCATTTCTATATTCATAAGGCATTGGAAGGTACTGCTGGGTTCCAAAAAGTGTCAAACAACTTTGCAATAAAACAACTGCTAATTGAAACTGCTATTTGGAACCAAGTATCTAAGATCCTGGGATGTAAGTCATTACCTGTCTACCCAGTCAAGTCTGAGTTACATAACACCCCTAACTTTAGTAGGGGTGTGGTAACTTCCTCTGATATTTTGGAGGTGGAACCCACAGAGTTACATGATGAATAGAAAAATATGGGCATCACAGAAGTGCATAGCTGTAAGAAGAGAGTCAATGGAAAATTGGAAAAATGAGCAACATTTACTCTAATGTTTAGTACTCCAGAATTAGCTGAACAGTCATTGCAGGCTGTATCTGCCTTAAGGTTCGCCCATTTGTTCCTGACCCAATGTGTTTCTACAAATGTCAACAATTTGGCCATACCACTATGGGGTGTTATTGGCAATTGTGGAGGCTCAGCTTATAAATCAGGTAATTCTCGTACACTTCCTCTGAAATGTGTAAACTGCTCCAGGGGTCACCCAGTGTGAAGCAGAAAGTAATAGGTTTACAGCGAGGAAAGGAAAATTGAGGAGTTGAAATTCAAGACACATACTCTATTGTGAAGCTCCTCTGGTCTTTGCTACTTCTGTTACTTCAGCCCTTAAGATGACAGTCACTAAGTGTGATGCCTCCATAGTAATTCAGACCATAGGTTCAAGTATGAGAACATGCACTTGCAGGTGTACCTGTGGGGGAATTGCTCCACTTGAAACTGAAGTTGTTTGAAAGCCATCAGCAATGGGATTGCCACCTAATCCACATAAGAAGTCAACTAAGCCGTCCCAACAACACAGGTAACCACCTTCTGCCATCAGTAAATAAAAATGTCCTTTGAAAAGTCGTTCCAAATCCGAGAAAGTGTACTTACAACTTCGGATCAGCAAGCTCCCCTCCTCTCTGATGGGTGCTATGCTCTGGAGGATATGGACTTCCAGTCAGAGGAACCAGAGAGCCGTGAACCGGCTAAAGTTCCCCCTGACCTCCCCAATAAATCACTACCTCTGACAAAGAAAGAAAAGGACAACCATCCCTAAACAATGGCTTCCACAGGAAATTCTGTGTTGCAGTGGAATTTAAATGGATATCGTTCTGGAGGACAATTATAGAAATGGAAGAGAACATAGATGATGATGAAATGGGAGATATGATACTGCATGAAGAGTTTGACTGAGCACTGAAAGACCGAAGTGGAAACAAGGCCCCGTGAGTAGAGAACATTCCATTGGAACTACTGACAGCCTTGGGAGAGAAGGCCTAGCAAAACTCTACCATCTAGTGAGCAAGGTGAATGAGACAGCCAAATACCCTCAGACTTCAAGATGACTATAATAGTTCCAATCCCAAAGAAAGCAGGTGTTGACAGATGTGAAAATTACTGAACTATCAGTTTAATAAGACACAGCTGCAAAATACTAACATGAATTCTTTAAAGACGAATGGGAAAACTGGTAGAAGCCAACCTCAGGGAAGATCAGTTTGGATTCTGTAGAAATATTGGAACACGTGAGGCAATACTGACTCTACGACTTATCTTAGAAACGTAGGTTTGCCTTTCCTTAATCTTTCTTCTATCATTTGTAGACTTACAGAAAGCTTTTGACAATGTTGACTGGAATACTCTCTTTCAAATTCTGAAGGTGGCAGGGGTAAAATACAGGTAGTGAAAGGCTATTTACAATTTGTAGAGGAACCAGATGGCAGATTTAAGAGTCGAGGGACGTGAAAGGGAAGCAGTGGTTGGGAAGGGAGTGAGACAGGGCTGTAGCCTGTCCCTCATTTTATTCAATGTGTATATTGAGCAAGCAGTAAAGGAAACAAAACAGAAATTAGGAGTAGTCATTGAAATACATGGAGAAGAAATAAAAACTTTGAGGTTTGCCGATGACATTGTAATTCTGTCAGAGACAGCAAAGGACCTGGAAGAGCAGTTGAATGGAATGGATAGCGTCTTGAAAGGAGGATATAAGATGAACATCAACAAAAGCAAAATGAGGATAATGGAATGTAGTCGAATTAAGTTGGGTGATGCTAAGGGAATTAGACTAAGAAATGACACACTCAAAGTAGTAAAGGAGTTTTGCTATTTGGGGAGCAAAATAACTGATGATCGTCAAAGTAGAGAAGATATAAAATGTAGACTGGCACTGGCACGGAAAGTGTTTCTGAAGAAGAGAAGTTTGTTAACATCGAGTATTGGTGTAAGTGTCAGTAAGTCGTTTCTGAAAGTATTTGTATGGAGCGTAGCCATGTTTGGAAGTCAAAGATGGATGATAAATAGTTTGGGCATGAAGAGAATAGAAGCTTTCAAAATGTGGTGCTACAGAAGAATTCTGAAGATTAGATGGGTAGATCACATAACCAATGAGTAGGTGTTGAATGGAATTGGGGAGAAGAGGCATTTGTGGCACAAATTGACTAGAAGAAGGTGCCGGTTGGTAGGACATATTCTGAGGCATCAAGGGATCACCAATTTAGTATTGGAGGGCAGTGCGGAGGGTAAAAATCATAGAGGGAGACCAAGGGATGAATACACTAAACAGATTCAGAAGGATGTAGGTTGCTGTAGGTACTGGGAGATGATGAAGCTTGCACAGGATAGAGTAGCATGGGGAGCTGTATCAAACCAGTCACAGGACTGAAGCCCACAACAACAACAACAACAACAACAACATATCTCAGATTAGTCAGAATTACAGCTCCTTCTTCAGAAGAAATTGTTCTGCATCTGCTTACAAGAAACACATCGTAAAATCACCAACACACCTGTATTACAGGGTTACCACTCATACATGAAGGACAATACAGGGCTAAATGTGGAGTCACTTTCTCATTGACAACAAATTCTGCTCCTTTCCTGTTTCCCTTACCATGATCATGCAAGCAATTGCCATGAAAGTTCTTGGACCCTCTAATATCGCAGTGTGTTCTCTATACCTTCCACCTAATGATGCACTGGGATGCAAAGGCAGGGGTAGAATTCTTCCAGACACTCCGAATCTCATTCCTCCTTGTGGGAGACCTCAATGCACACAACATGCTATGCCCCTTGGCTACTACTTTCTCCACGGTATGGATGATGGAGCATCTCATCCATTCCTTCTGAATGCGAGTCAGATGACACACTTTCCCACAGGTATAGGGTCTCTCTCAGCCACTGATCTTGGTTTTTGTTCCCCAGCTATTGCAGACTCAGTTCAGTGGGAAGTGACTTCAGATTTACATTCTAGTGACCACATCCCAGTGTGGACCTGCCTACAAAGTAGGATGTTGGCTAACAGGAGACCATGCAGATGGATGTTACAAAGGGTGAATTGGTTGCTGTACAGTACAGGAGATGGCGACCCATATCATTTGTGAGATATAATCCACTGCTGCAGAGCCCATCCCTGGGTCTAGTAACCACCTCAGACATTGGCCACAAACTTATTGGAATGATGACTGTCGATTGGCAGTCAGGGCCAGACAAACAGCTCTGCAGAACTTCAATTACCGTCCAACTACAGAAAACCTCTAAAGGCTTAGATCTGCATGAGCACATGCCAAGTGAATGATAAAAGAACAGAAGAGCTTCCTGGAGGGAATTCACGACTCCCATTAATCAGTCCACTTCCACTGCGCAAATTTGGGAATCAGTAAGGTGAATTTCATCAAGGGCAGTACATGTCCCCTTATGGCCTTGTTAAGTAATGGTGTCTTGGTGGACACGCCAGAAGACTTAGGAAAGAATTCTTCAGCTGAAACCTAAGCTGTTACTATGTAATCCAGACAAGCTTCTGCTTTTCGAGTATTCTCTAGGGCTGCAGAGATGAGGAAGCTCAGTTTCTTCTTGCATAATGAAGAAATCTACAGCCTACTGTTCTCCATGTTGGAAGTGAATCAGCTTTGTCTGCAGTCAGAGACACTCCTACAGGACCTGATGAGTTCCATTATGCCATGATTCGCCATCTGTGCCCTGAAGTGAAAGGAGAGCTTCTCTCTTGTTTCAATCAGATCTGGTTTGATGGACAGTATGCTATGACTTGGAAGGAGACAACATTAATTCCTTTCTGGAAACCAGGCAAGGACTGTAGCATCCTTATGAGTCACCGGAGTGTGCCCCTTATCACTCTGGATTTGGCGACGTATCCTTGTGGCTCGACAGGCACTGAAAATCTCAGCGTCACCTTGGTCATCACCTATAGTTCAGTGGTCCGATGAAACATTCAATGGCTGTTCAGGAATTGGCTTCATGCAACCAAGCCAGGGAAGGAACTCATTGCTGCCTTGGCATCTACAGAGGCCCAAAGTGATTTTTAGCTTGACACAGTACAAGAAAAATTTTACTCCAGATTTTGTTTTTACAACTTTGTTTCTGTCCATTTTAAGTATGTACCACAGTTAAATCTTAGTTTATACATATGGATCCCAGCAAGATAATGTCCTCAGTTGTTCTGCTGTATTCCCTGATAAGGTTTTAAAGTGTGTCTTTCGGAACAATTTACAAATTATGAATTGGAATTATATGATAATGGCTGTGAACCATCTACAGCGATATCATAATGCCATATAAGTTTTCTTGTCTGTTCTGACTCATTTGCTGCACTGAAAGCATTTCACGAAATGTATCCAGTCGACCAGCTCTTCAGGTCGTCCATGACTCATTTCAGTGGCTCCATCACTGTGGTACAGAGGTAGCCCTTTGCTGGATACCTGGACACATTGTGATACAGGGCAACAACATGGCCAACAGTCACCAAGGAAGCATGTTGGGATTGTGCTGTCCATCAATGTCCCACCTGTTGCATGCCACCATCTCATTTTCTGACAGATGTATCATGCATCAGTGGGAGACTGAATGGTTGCATGTGACAGAAAACCAACTGTGGTCTCTCAAATCAACCTCAAATGAATGGCAGACTTCATGTCAGCCTCACTGCTGGAAGGAGCATGTACTTACCAGACAGCACACTGGACATAGCCCTTTAGCACATGGCTTCCTCCTCCAGTGGGAGGATCCACCAATCTGTGAGGTTTTTAGCGTGTGCCACTTTCAGTTCAGCATATTATGGCAATTGTGTCCTATATACTGATATTAGGGTAGTCCGCAGTTTCAATGCAGATCTGCCCACCATCCTCGCACCTACTGATTCCAGTGTTACAAGGGTGGGCAAGGTGTTGGGAGGGGGTGTGGGGGTGCGGAAGGGGGGGGGGGTGGAAGACTTTAATGCATTATAAACTTCTCAGCATGTCGAAATAGCCTTTTCTGGTTTTTATCATGTTGAACTTCTCTGTGTGTTTGAGTGTGAACTGAAAAACTCAATCTAAACAGTGTCAGAGTGTTGGTGTGTGAATGCCTTGGGTGTTAATTAAAAACACTGACACACAAAACTGCTATTTATTGGTAGTTAGTTCCAACAATGTGTATTATCTGGGTGTGTACTGAGTGCCTACAGCAGGAGCTGGAGTAGCTCACAAGGCACATTGGATAGGTTGATGACTGGTGGTACAGTGTGCTGGGAGGAGCTTGCTTCATCCACTATACATTTTTTTTTTGCTCCCAGGGCAATATAGTTCCTTCACTTTATCTACTTAGTGGTTTCTGTAGCCTCGCTTCTGCTTTATTCAGAACTTCAGTCTTAATTCAGTTTACTGTGTCCGTATTATGTTATCAGTAGACTGTACATTTCATTCTGTATGTTATGTAATTCTTTCTCACTTCTGAGAATAGCAATGTCAGCAGTGTATCTTACCACTGATATCCCATCATCTTGAATCTTACGCCCACTCATAAACATCTCTTAGCTCTGTCACAGATTTTTCAGTGCACAGATTGAACAGCGAGGAAGGAAGCTCACTTCCTCGTCTTTAGAGGAGGCCACATGGCAATTGAACTTTTGACATTTTTATACTTATTATGTGAAGTTTGGATCTCAAATTCAGTTGGCAAAAGCAGTTCAATGCAACTCTCAAAACGTCTGGAGACAATAAAGTTTGAAGGTCTCCAACCTCCTTTAATAAGTTGAAGTGAGGTCACTTCTTTTTGACAGGTTGTGTGACTGTGTAGCAGAATGCTTGCCTACACTGTGTTTGTCTAAAATTTGAGCAGAGCTAGGGGTTGAACTTGTGCCAAAGTTGCATATTTCTTGGACATCCCATGGAGTATAAAATACATAAGGATGAAAACAAATTTAATTATTGATGCTTTTCTTTAATTTTAGGAATCTTTTACAACATATCAGTAATTCTTTTATAAAAGATGAGCGGATGGGGGTGGTCAATCATCCTCATGGGTATCCCTCCCACAGATATCGCATTTGGCTGTATTGGAACATGACTGGCCAGTGTGATTAAACCTCCGACACCGAAAGCAACACATAGGGTTGGGGTTGTAAGAAAAAAAATGGCTCTGAACACTATGGGACTTAACATCTGAGGTCATCAGTCCCCTATAACTTAGAACTACTTAAACCTAACTAACCTAAGGAGATCACACACATCCATGCCCGAGGCAGGATTCAAACCTGTGACTATAGCAGTTGCGTGGTTCTGGATTGAAGCACCTAGAACCACTTGGCCACTGTGGCCAGCTGGGGATGTAAGAGCAAACTGAAATTGTCTCATATCCCACTTTAATATTCGATGGAAGTTGAACTCCATCAAACGTCAAGAAGAGAGTACAGGTTGGTACCAATTCCTTTTCGATGCTTTTCATAACTTGATGTACAGCAATTACACCCTGATCAGACAGGTAATTTTCAATGCCCTCTTTGCATAATCCGTCGAGTTATAAGGTATAAACCACCATGTGTGATAAGTTTAACAAATGGTGCCCTTCCACCTGGCAGGTGTGTAGCAGTGTAGTTCAAAGCAATTCTTGTGTCTGGCGGCACTGTCTGTTTCTAACAACAAGGTTCCATTTCGTAACTGGAAACAAGACTTTTCAGGATCGGAAACTGCATCAACACCTTTCTGAATAATGAAAGGGTTTACTGTTGAGAAGTCTTGACCTTCGTCCGACCAAGAAACAACTTGGAAAATTTTCACTGATAGAAGAATTTTCTGTGTCTGATACTCATCTAGCTTTCTCTTGTGAGTAGAAGTTGTAGATGTAGAAGAAACGACTACAAAATTATCCCCCATGGTTACAAGC
Source organism: Schistocerca piceifrons (assembly GCF_021461385.2). NCBI lineage: Eukaryota > Metazoa > Arthropoda > Insecta > Orthoptera > Acrididae > Schistocerca > Schistocerca piceifrons. The sequence goes on along the minus strand of NW_025728796.1, from coordinate 5,357 downwards.
ATTTCTGATGGTGCACCACTTCCTCGTGAGGGCCCTCTCTGAGGGCAATACCGTCTTAGGTGACTGTCGACACCTCAGGTCAAGCCTACTGAGAACTGGGCGGAGGGACAAATTGGCACATTTGAAAGGTACCAGATCAGGTAAGCAGCCCTTGCTGGGCCTGGCATTTACCAGGGTGTACGTACATGTCCTACTTGTCTACCCTGGGCACGGAATTACGCATTACCCCATTACCAGCTACACATGGGAACGTGTGAGTCAGCCTTCAGACATGTACAGGGAGGAAAGAAAGAAAAGCAGAAAAACAAACATAAGGAAAGAAGAGAAGAATTATCAAATGTTTCAGTGGAAAAGAAGATAAAGAGAAGAATCAAGGAAAGAGAAGGACAAACTACAAGAGAAACTACTTCATTGATTCACACATGTCCGCCTTCAGACTTAGGTGCAAAACATTCTCCCAAAGAGAGGAAGACAGGGATGGGATTTGGGGGGGGGGGGGGGGGGGCAGGGAGTTATGTGAAAAGAGAGGGCATGCAGCCCAGAAAGGAAAGAGGGCTGCATGAGCTTGTGGTCCCATGCTGACCATGCACACATCCACATAAAATAATTGTGGACCACCTTGGGAGGTGCTCCAGTGTTAATGCTGAAGACGCTGAGTTGATTAAGATCAGCCAAGAGGGCACCGCTCTGACAGATTCTGGTAGATCCCCAAATTGGATGATGTGCATTAAAGTCACCGAGCAGCAGAAAAGTGAGAGGTAGCTGTGCTATAATGAAGGAAGTCTGCCCTTGTGACATCGAGGAATGGAGGGATATAAATAGTACAGAGCGAAAAATTCGGATGAGGAAGGAAAAGGCAAACTCCAACAGCTTGAAGATGGGTAGGATGGTTGGTTGGTTAGTTTAAGGGGTTAAAGGGACCAGACTGCTATGGTCATTGGTCCCTTTTTCCAAAACTGAAACACCCACACAGAATATAAACGACAATGGAAAGGACGACAGACTAGACAAGACAAGAATGACTTATGCAGATTCAAGACAAAACGAATTAAAATCACACAGTGTGTGATGGTGTTTGGACGACCAGAGAGAAAAAAAAGGAAAAGCCAACCACCTAGAACACATTAAAAACTCAGTTTAAAATCGTAGGCCAAAGGACAGAATCAAAACAAAAAGGACATAACAAATATTCAGATTAAATGATAAAAACCCCCTGCCCAAATAAAACGCAAAACTAAACCCGCCATAGCAGAGTTATCAGTTAAAAGGGGGTGGGGGAGTGGGGGTGGGGGGACGTATCAGGCAGCCCAAACGTCTGCCTGAGCAGAGCTAAAAGTGGACAGTCCAACAAAATGTGCACCACTGTCAATGCCGAGCCGCAGCGACATAGAGGGGGTCCTCACAGTGCAATAAGTGGCCGAGGGTCATCCGTGTGTGCCCAATGCACAGTCAGCAGAGGACGACAGACTCCTTGCGAGAGACTCACAAGGAAGAGTGCCACACAGTCGTCATCTCCTTGACGGCACGGAGTTTGTTAGGGGTGGTCAGACCGCGCCATTCAGTGTCCCAAAGCGAGATAACTTTGCGGCGTAAGGCTGCCCTCAAATCAGTCTCCGGGAGGCCAATGTCCAGAGATGGTGTACTGGTGACCTCTTTCGCCAGGTTGTCAACATTTTCATTCCCGGGTATCCCAACATGGCCTGGGGTCCACACAAAGACCACAGAGCGGCCGCAACGGCCAAGAGTATGCAGGGACTCCTGGATAGCCATCACCAGACGAGAATGAGGGAAACACTGGTCGAGAGCTCGTAAACCGCTCAGGGTATCGCTACAGATCACGAAGGACTCACCTGAGCAGGAGCGGATATACTCTAGGGTATTAAAGATGGCGACCAGCTCAGTAGTATAAACACTGCAGCCAGCCGGCAATGAACGCTGTTCAGAATGGTCCCCTAGAGTTAGTGCATAACCGACATTACCAGCAACCATTGAGCCGTCAGTGTAAACAATGCCAGAGCCCTGATACGTTGCGAGGATGGAAAGAAAGCAGCAGCAGAAGGCCTCCGGAGGGGCTGAGTCCTTTGGGCCCTGTGTCAATTCCAGCTGAAGGTGAAGGCGAGGCGCACACCACGGGGGTGTACGCAGAGGTGCCCGGAAAGGAGGCGGAAGAGGTAAAGCCCCGGAGAGCAGCTGGCAGACGCAGACTACAATAGTACAGCCAGCCCTGGGCCGACGTTCTGGAAGACGGACGTGTGACTGTGGGAATAGTAGACGATAGTTAGGATGCCCGGGCAAGCTGAAAACGTGGGCAGCATAAGCGGCCAGCAAACGTTGGCGCTGTAACCGCAGTGGAGGGACACCCGCCCCCACAAATATTCTGTCCACAGGGCTGGTCCGGAAAGCACCAGTGGCAAGATGTATCCTACTGTGGAGGATTGGGTCCAGCACCCGCAACGCAGATGGGGATGCTGAGCCATAAGCTAGACCGGACTGGATGAACACCCGGTAGAGCCATAAGAGCGTAGATCGGTCGGCGCCCCAGCGGGTGTGGCTCAAGCATCGCAGAGCATTAAGATGCCGCCAACACTTCTGTTTAAGCTGCCAAATATGAGGCAGCCAATTCAACCGGGCATCAAAAAACCATCCCCTAAAACCTATGTGACTCTACCACAGCAAGAAGTTCGTTGTCAAGATAAAGCCGCAGCTCCGGGTGAACAGTGCGTCACCGGCAGAAATGCATAACGCAGGTCTTGGCTGTCGAAACCTGGAACCCATGAGCTACTGCCCAAGACTGCGCCTTACGGATAGCGCCCTGTAGCTGACGTTCAGCAGCTGCAATGCCAATAGAGTTATAGTAAAGGCAGAAGTCAGCATACAGGGAAGTGGAGACAGAATTTCCCACCGCTGCAGCGAGCCCGTTTATTGCAATTAGAAACAGGCAGACACTGAGGACAGATCCCTGTGGTACCCCATACTCCTGGACTCGGGAGGCACTATGGGAGGCCGTGACTTGCACGCGGATGGTACGAGACGACAGAAAATTTCGGATGAAGATCTGCAGAGGGCCCCGAAGGCCCCATCCATGAAGCGTAAAAAGGATGTGATGACGCCATGTTGTATCGTACGCCTTCCGCATGTCGAAAAAGACAGCGACCAGGTGCTGACGGCGGGCAAAGGCAGTACGGATGGCCAACCCCAGGCTCACCAGATTGTCGGCGGTGAAGCGGCCTTTACGGAACCCACCCTGAGATGGAGCCAGAAGGCCGCGAGACTCCAGTAACCAATTCAAGCGCCGGCTCACCATCCATTGAAGCAACTTGCAAAGAACGTTGGTGAGGCTAATGGGACGGTAACTGTCCACCTCCAAAGGGTTCTTGCCAGGTTTCAGAATGGGGATAACAATACTTTCCCACCATTGCGACGGAAACTCACCCTCGACCCAGAGACAGTTGTAAAGGTCGAGGAGCCATACCTGGCAGTCCACTGAAAGGCGTTTCAGCATCTGACAGTGGATGCGGTCTGGCCCAGGAGCGGTATCAGGGCAAGTAGCTAGGGCACAGCGAAATTTCCACTCACTGAATGGAACATTGTACGATTCTGGATGGTGGGTGCAAATCGAAAGGCTCCGATATTCCATCCACTCTTTAATGCAGCGGAAGGCCAGGGGGTAATTCGCAGAAGCGGAACTCAGAGAAAAATGCTCTGCCAAGCGGTTTGCAATGACGCCGGAGTCAGTACAAACTGCTCCATTCAGTGAGAGCACTGGGAGGCTGACAGGGGTTCGATAGCCATAGAGGCGTCGAATCTTGACCCAAACCTGCGATGGAGAGACATGGAGGCCAATGGTGGAAACATATCGCTCCCAGCATTCCTGCATGTGTTGGCGGATAAGGCGGTGGGCAAGCGCACGGAGCTGTTTGAAGGCAATGAGGTGTTTTATGGAGGGATGTCGCTTGTGACGCTGGAGCGCCCGCTGGCGATCTGTAATCGCTTCAGCGATCTCAGGCGCCCACCAACGCACAGTCCTCCGCCGAGGGGACCCAGGAGAACGTGGAATGGCAGATTTTGCTGCAGTAACGATGCTGGTGGTGACTGAGTGAACCACCGCATCAATGTCATCATTAGAGAGAGGCTCAATAGCGGCAATGGAGGAGAACAAGTCCCAGTCAGCCTTATTCATAGCCCACCTGCTGGGGCGCCCAGAAGAGTGACGCCATGGCAGTGACAGAAAGATCGGAAAGTGTTCACTATAACACAGGTTGTCATGCACACTCCATTGGACAGACGGTAAGAGGCTAGGGCTGCCGATCGAAAGGTCAATGGCGGAGTATGTGCCATGCGACACACTGAAGTGTGTGTAGGGACCATCATTTAAAATCGAAAGATCGAGCTGCGCCAATACATGCTCAACGGTGGCCTCTCGACCTGTTGCCACTGACCCGCCTCACAGAGGGTTATGGGCATTGAAGTGGCCCAAGTAACAAGAAAGGTGGCGGCAATTGCGATATCAGCGCAGCCAGGACATGCTGCGTGACATCACCATCCAGTGGAAGGTAAAGACTGCAGACGGTAACAGCCTGTGGCGTCCACACCTGAACAGCGACAGTCTCTAAAGCTGTTTGTAGAAGGACAGACTCGCTGTGAAGAGAGTTAAGGACGTAAATGCAGACGCCACCAGATACCCTTTTGTAAGCTGCCCGGTTCTTATAATAACCCCGATAGCCATGGAGGATGGGGGTTCGCATTGTGGGAAACCAAGTTTCCTGAAGAGCAATGCAGAAGAAAGGGTGAAGGCTGATAAGATGTCGGAGCTCAGCTAGATTGTAGAAGAAACCGCTGAAGTTCCACTGGAGGATGGTATTGTTCATAGCTGAGAAAGGCATGAAGGGACTGGGAAGGCAGATTTCGCCGCTGGATCACCTGCTGCCTCCAATGGAGCACCTCTGCTAGTACTATCTATGGCATCTGAGGGACCCCAAGATCAAGGTCCTCAGTGCACGCCAGAATCTCCACCTTGTCCTCAGACGCAGAACTTGTAGGAAGTGGTGGGATGGGTGCCACCTCAATGTCATTATTTTTGGGGACATTCTTCTTTTTCTGCTTCTCTCGCTATGCTGTCGGTGGTTCAGGCTTGGAGGGCTTCACAGGGTCAGTCTCAGGGATAGACGACGACCGTGAGGCCCTATGACCAGGGACTGGTGGTTGTTTTCAGCCACTTGTCTACTTTTCCGCTGGTCGGAGAGAGCCGAAGAAATATTACTCTTCTCCGGCTGGGAGGGGGGAACTGATGTCCCCAATGGTTGGGGGGTTGTTGCTCCTGAAATCTATGGAGCAGGAGCAACAGGGTGTGAAGTGTC